>NC_092392.1:28265262-28601451 GCF_030028105.1 Mobula birostris | reverse complement strand
CACTGCAAGACATAAAATATGCAATTAAATCACAATGATAAATAAATTAATAGTGCAAAAGAGGAATAGTGAGGTAGTGTTCAGGGGCAGTTCGAAAATCTGGTGGCAGAGAGGAAAAAAAACATTCCGATAACATTGCTTTTGGACCTCCTTCTTGATGGTGGTAATGAGAAGAGGGCATGTCCTCGTGAACTCATTATTTCTTTACTTTGCTCATCTTATTATCTTTTGTAATTTCTAGCAATTATTATATCTTTGTTCTGTTACCGTTGCTGCAAAGCAACGATTGCATGTCAGAATAACCAATCTGATGCTGGTGTAAACGTAGACACAGACCCGTGGAGGAGGGAGAACGTTTCAAAGAGATTGAGATGCACAGACATCTGCTGACGTGCAAATGTCCACCATGTCTGACTGCGACAGACGTCCACATGCATATCTGCATTAAAACATCATGCAGTGCATTAAAACGAGTTTATTTTAATTGTGGATCTGAAGAAATACCAGTTCCAATGATGGTGTTGTGTCTCAGGGGTGAGACTCGGGCACTGAGCCTGAGTAATGAGAGAAATATGTGAAGTATTGATCTGAAACAAGGCTTTAAGTTATTTTGCAGCTGTTAAGGGATCGATATTCAAATGGAAAACAAGGCGGATGTCACAAATGTGAAACGACCGATCGTTGGAAAATCCCAGCTGGCTTATTACTGTAATTAGGGATGGAATTTTGTTCTCCTTCCCTGATCTGATCTGTCTGTGACTCCAGATAGAAGGAAGAGGCCACATGCAGATACAAGGGACAGCAGATGCTGGAATGTGCAGAAAGAAACAACCACCTGGAGGAACTCAGCACGCTGAGCAGCATCTGTGCAGGAAAAGGAATTGTCATGTTTTGAGTTGAGAACCCATGATCTGGTTGGCCAGTCCTCAAGTCCTGATGCAGGGTTTCGACCCAAAGCCCCCCACCACCCCTCCCCCCACAGACACTGATTTTTTCAGCAGATTGTTGGTTGTTGCAGGCTCCTCTTGTTGCTTTTGAGATGACAACAGGCCACTGTCAAAGAACATTTGTACCCTGTAAATATGAGAATGAACACTGAAGCCACATATTGAACTTCCAACCCTAGCACTGTGAAGAACAAAAATCCGGGTAGCATTGTCTTCTGAGGAGAACAAATTTAAAGAGAGATTAGATTTAATTGTCATGGATACATTGAAGTACATAATTTTCATCAAATTAAATCAGTGAGGATGTGTTGGGGAAGCCCACAAGTGTTGCCATGTTGCCGGTGCCAACATAGCATGCCCACAGCTCACTAACCCTAACCCTAACTTTGTAATGTGGGAGGAAACCAGAGCACCTGGAGGAAACCCACGCAGTCGCAGGGAGAGCGTACAAACTGCTTACGGACAGCGGAGGGAATTGAACTCCAATTGCTAGCACTGCAAAGGGTTATACCAACTGCGAGGCCACCGTGCCAGAGTTACAAATTTGCTCCAGAAAGTTGTCTAGAGTCAGTGAGTACTTTAGAGCTGACCCCACCACAGTGGTTCAATGTGAGCTCTGTGAACACTACCTTAACTACTGACTTGATACAGTGTGAAACTAATAAAACCAACCAATAGGAACTAATCTGATATTAGCTCATCAGCCTGAAGCATTAACACTCTGTCAATGCTCTTCCAGCATTCTCTTTTAACTTTTCAGCACCTTGTTCCAAGCTCACTTAACCTTAAGCTGATTTCATCACCGGTTTTGACAGACATTCTGGCATGGCTTTGTATGACAACTGGCTTGCTCATGACCACAGGAAACTGCAGGGAGTAGTGGACACGGCTCAGCACATCACGGAAACCAGCCTCCCCTCCACGGACTCTGTCTACACTTCCTGCTGCCTCAGTAAAGTAGCCAGGATAGTCAAAGTCCCACCCACGCCGGATATTCTCTCTTCTCCCCTGTCCCATCGGGCAGAAGATACAAAAGCCTGAAAGCACGACCCACCAGGCTCGAGGACAGCTTCTATCCTGCTGTCGACTGACTCTTGAACTGACCTTTCATATGATAAGAGGTCTCTTGGCCTCGTTATGATCTTTTTTTGGTAACTTTTATGTTATTGTTTTACCTTGTTCTATCTCAAAGCACTGTGTAATAATTTAATCTGAATGAACAATATGCAAGGCAAGCCTTTCACTGGTTCTTGGTATCGGTGATTTTAATAAACCAATACCAATACTGTGGATTTCCAGCATCTGCAGAGTGTCTTGTGTTTATGATTGATGCTCCACTGAGAATTCTCATCGAGCTATGCCTACCTTGAAGAGGTTTAAATCTTCTCTTTGATGGGGGTTCAGTGAGACCCTCTGTGGGCTGAAGGGACAGCCTGAGAATGAGATCCTTACAACCTGTTCCTGTTACGTTAACAATGCCTGTTCTCATTCCCTTTGTCGTCATTGTTTCCCGTTCCTGTGGTCTTCTTTTGTCTGCTTCTTTTATCTAACTTTGAATGAAGATACACACTCAACGTATCAGGAATAGCTTCTTCCCCACTGCCATCCAATTTCTGAATGGGCACTAAATCCATGTACAATAACTTTTTTCTTTTATCTATTATCTTTTATCTTTCCTACTATCTTTTTTTCCTTTTTTTTGCTCTCTTCTTGTACTAATAAGTTAAGTTAAATTTATATATACAGTAGATTCCAGTTAATTACACATTCAGTTAATCAGGGCAGCTGCTGTTTGGGACAAATATTAAAGAACAAAAACAAATCAAGAGAATAGCTGGGATTCCTGTTGTTTATTTGGGACACTATGCCACTTAATTGGGGCAGGAGTTTGTTGCTGAATAGTCTCTAACTAGCGTCAGATGCATGCGCTTGTGTGGTTGTCAGACACTGGGCTAAATTCAAACAGTTTTTAAATAGCGTCAGTTGCATGTTTTTCTTTTCAAAAAGCAGTGATTTTTGTCACGGACAGTTGACAAGAAATAAGCAGTAAGACAATTCAGAATTGTTTGGCTCACTGTTGTTTCAAGCATTCAGTCTCGGACATGTCAGAAATGGTTGGCAGTGAAAATGAAGCAAATTCACTACTTCATTGAGCTAGGAATTATGAACAATTTGAAGGAATTGACAATCATCTTGAATATTACAATGAAAATGCAGATCTGGAAGGTGCAACAGTTTCTAATAGCGTCCATTGCATGCAGTTATGTGGCTGTTAGATACTACACTGTACTTAAGAGTCAACTGTATTTAACTAGTGTCAGTTGTGTATGCTTGTGTTATATTATTCATTTGAGCTGATTGATGCCAATTTAAAAGCAGTGATTTTTGACACTAATTCTTGTAGAAAGGCAATGATGGCAGTCCATTATCTGCACTGATTTTAAAACTGCAAACACGAGGAATTCTGCTTCCCTAACTTCCGCTAATGCCCCACCTTCCCCTCATACCCCATCCGTTATTTATTTATATACACACATTCTTTCTCTCTCTCTCCTTTTTCTCCCTCTGTCCTTCTCACTATACCCCTTGCCCATCCTCTGGGCTTTTCTCCCCCCCCCCCCTTTTCCTTCTCCCTGGGCCTCCTGTCCCATGATCCTCTCGTATCCCCTTTTGCCTATCACCTGCCAGCTCTTGGCTCCATCCCTCCCCCTCCTGTCTTCTCCTATCATTTCGGATCTCCCCCTTCCCCCACCACTTTCAAATCTCTTGCTAGCTCTTCCTCTAGTTAGTCCTGACGAAGGGTCTCGACCTAAAACATGGACTGTACCTCTTCCTAGAGATGCTGCCTGGCCTGCTGCATTCACCAGCAACTTTGATGTGTGTTGTCTGCACTGATTTTGTTCATTTACAGTCAATCAAAAGAACACAGCAGCATACACTGGATAAAATCCTCTGTCGATTTCCTGTCCCCAATGTCACCCTCACCCTGACGGCCAGCTTCGCATGTGGCTGCATCAGGTTGTGTGCAGAACCCAGGTATGTGGGCACCAAGTACCACTATGTGCCCAGGTTCTACCTGTCGCCCTGGCTACGAAGGATGGGTCTGGCCCCACTCCCGCGCAACGCCCCAGTCAGCTGGTCGTTGCCGGCATACCTGTCCTACGTAGAAAAGTTCTTCCAGGAGAACGCCTTTGACCACAGGGCCATCAGGCAGTGGTCGGCACGTAATGTCCTGCAGACACTGCAGGATAAGGACGTGATGGACACAGTGGGGTGGTTCCCTGAGCAGACCATCCAGTTCATCTGCCAAAATGCCTCATCACCAGATCTCACCAACAGGCACCAAGACCTCGCCTGGCTGGCGGTGAGAGGGGCCCTCCCAGTCAGAGCCCTCCTGTACGCCCGGAACATCGTCTCTGCACCCCACTGCCCACGGGAGGACTGCAGTGAGGAGGAGTCTGTGACCCACCTCTTTGTCAGTTCGCAAAGAGGGTGTGGAGGAGGATGGACGGGCAAGTGTCACATTTCATCCCCAGCAGCTGCGTAACTGAGGACTCTCTGATCTACGGGCTGTTCCCGGGGACGCACACGGAGACCAACATCCGGTGCTGCTGGCAGATCATCAACTCGGTGAAAGACGCTCTTTGGTCGGCCCGAAACTTGATGATCTTCCAGCACATGGAGATGTCCGTGGGAGAAGGCTGCCGACTGGCACATTCTCGGCTGCAGGAGTACGTGCTGAGGGACGCACTGAAACTCGGTGCAGCCACCGCAAGGGCTCGGTGGGGAAGGACCACAGTATATGTTTCTTCACCCGTGGGAGTGGGAGGGGTCGGGTGGTGGGGAGTATACCCTTCAACAATGATGTGGTAAGGAGAACAACTGGAGTGCCACGTGGGTGGCCATAATTATGGATATATACTGACTATAATGGAAACGTATGTAAAGGATGGGAAGTTATTGAATGGTTTATTGTATACAATTTTATTTTTGAATAAAGTATATTTTGAAATTTAAAAAACTGTTAGGAACTAATACACAGTTTAATAGTACTGTAGTGCTCTAATTTGTTCTGTATGTCATTTAAATACATAATCTATTACTCAGTTAATTAGTAGCTTGCCTTCTTTAAACCTTGTTAATTATTTCCATTAAAAATAAACTCTTCTCAGACTTCCAGCTGGGTATAGGTATTGATTATACCTGATGTTTCGATGACCAACTCTGCCATCTTCATCAGTCATATGCATTGGGAAAACACTAGACCCTATTTCCACAAAATTTCTGTTAACTGGGACAGCTGCCTAAATGGGTCAAAATTTACTGACCCTGAAGTGTCCCAATTAACCAGAATCCACATTTTTTACAATAATTTATAGCAGGGGATTCGCAACATTTTTTATGCCGTGGAGTCCTATCATTAACCAAGGAATCCGTGGAGGCCAGTTTAGGAACCACTGATTTTGATTATGAAGACACGCAGTCCTCTTTTATTGTTATTTAGTAATGCATGCATTAAGAAATGATACAATATTTCCTCCGGTGTGATATCGCAAAACACAGGACACACCAAGACTGATAAAAACTAACAAAACCACATAATTATAACATATAGTTACAACAGTGCAACAATACCATAACTTGATGAAGAAGTCCATGAGCACAGTAAAAGTTCAAAGTCTCTCAAATGTCCCACATCTCATGCAGACGGGAGAAGGAAGAAAAACTCTTCCTGCCATACCCGACCACAGTTCAACTCTGAGTCATCCGAAAACTTCGAGCTCTGATCAGCTGTCCGACACCGAGTACTGAGCGCCATCTCTGTCCAAACGATTCAACCTCCATCTCGGTCGCCAACAGCAGACAAAGCTGGGGATTTTGGGGCCTTCCCTCTGAAGGATTCCCCACCGCGCAGTAACGACAGCAGCGAACGAGCATTTCAGAAATTTTTCCAGACGTTCCTCTGTGCTTTCACGTCCGTCTCCATCAAATCAGAATTGTCCACGGCCCCTATTTAATGGATATGATATCATTTTTCACCGGAGGGCTGCTCTCTTTCCTCCCACCGTTATAGTTCTTGTTAATCAGTATTGCACTGCACTGCAAACACATAACGAATTTCACAACACATACTGATGATATTAAACCTGATTCTGAACATGCCAGTTCACAATTCTGCTGCAGGTTCATTGACCTGAGGCATTTACTTCATCACCACAGATGCTGCCTGCCCTGATGAGCATCTCCAGTGCATTCAAAGCCAATGGCATAAGCTTAGGGCTCAGGAAAAAGACTTATAAGGGAACCGAGGGGCATCTTTTCATTGAAGAGGGTGGTGAGTATATGGAACAAGCTGCCAGAGAGAGTGGACAAGGCAGGTACAATAGAAGCATTTGAGAAGATCATAAGACCATAAAACATTGCAGTGGAAGCAGCCCATTTCATGCACTGGGTCTGCTTCATTATTTGAACACATCTTATTTATTTTCCCTCTCAGCCCTATTCTCCTGCCTTCTCCCTGAAACTTTTGATGCTCTACCTAATTGAGAATCTATCAATCTCCACTCTTAATATACCCAATGACTTGGGCTCCACGGCCATCTGAGGCAATCAATTCACCACCTTCTGGCTAAAGAAATTCCATTTATCACTGTTCTAAATGGATATCCCTCTCTCTCTTCTGAGACACTGTCCTTTGCTCCTCGACATTCCCACTATGGGAAACACCTTCCCTACATTCACTCTTTTGAGGTCCATCAGTAAGATGGCCCCCTCATTCTTCTAAACTCCAAAGAGTACAGGCCCAGAGTCATCAAATGCGCCTCACATGTTAACCCTCTCATTCCTGGGATGATTTTAGTGATCCTCTTCTGGACCATCTCCAATGCCAGCAGATCCTTTCTTCGATAGGGGGCCTCAAGATGCATTTGGATAGGTCCATGGAGGGATAAGGCCTAGAGGGATATGGAGTGAATGTGGAGTGATTTGGGGTGAATGCAGGAATTTAGGAGTAGTTGGTTGAGCACTGTGGTTGACAGGGACGGGTGAGCTGAAAGGTTCGTGTCGCTGCTCTATTACCCTATTGTTCTATATGTACAATATTATGAATATATCTGCAGAAGGATATGGATTGAATGCAGGAAATTGTGACTAGCTGTTTGGACACCATGTTCGGCGTTGACTGGTTGAGCCAAAAGGCCTGTATCTGTATTGCATGACTCTATGGCTCTAGATGTGAGCATTGCCCTGATTTATCACACAAATATATGGTATCAGGGTTAACTGAAGCGCTCAATTAAACAAACCCAAACCCAGAATGCAATCCTGCTGTAAGCATAAAATACTTTATAATTTATTTTTTGTTTTGTTGGTCACTCACCTGTGAAATGTAGTTTGCAGCTGTAAGAACATTTTCACATCCTCTTGTTCCCTTTCAATGTCCTCTATTATTTTAGTTTAAGCTGACTTGCTGAGTTAATAATAAAATGAGGAGTTGTTTAATAATTTGCAAATTGAATTTTATGTCACTTACAATTCAAGCTCTGCATTCCTTGGCAAACTGTCTAAGTCATTAATCAGCACTCTACTCTGCTATAATATGAACAGTCCTTTCAGTTAATCTATAATTATAAACAGGGTGGTGGTGTTCTTTAACAGATAAGCTACACTGAATACTTCTGCTGTGCTGGTTGGATTAATGTGCAGTCACAAATTTACAATGTGTTATTATTTGCATGGTATCTGTAAATGCAACATAGATTTTTATTCATTATTAATATTCATAATAACATTTTAATCAAAAGAGAAATTTCAGAACTGGTCAAGCACGTGAATTTTAATTAAAAATCTTAATTGAAAGAAATAAGGTACATGAATTCATTATTTCCACATTTATTATTCAACAACTAGATTTGGGATTATTTGTGTAGGTGCGTCTGTGTGGCCTCATACAAAAAGCAAGGATGCACTGCTGATGTTTTATGTTCAAAGTTCAAAGTAAATTTATTTTCAAAGTACATATATACCACCATATAAAGCCCTGGGATTCACTTTCTTGTGGACATACTCAATAAATACCCTCTGGTTCTATCAGACCCCAGATAGAATATTGTGATGCAATCTAGACCATAAGATAGATAGATAGATATACTTTATTAATCCCGAGGGAAATTGGGTTTTGTTACAGCCGCACCAACCAAGAATAGAGCATAAATATAGCAATACAAAAACCACAAGCAATCAAACAACAAAATGCAAACTATGCCAGACGGAAAATAAGTCCAGGACCAGTCTATTGGCTCAGGGTGTCTGACCCTCCACGGGAGGAGCTGCACGTTCGATGGCCACAGGCAGGAACGACCTCCCGTGCCGCCAAGTGTTGTATCACAGTGGAATGTGGCTGAAGTCCAACAGTAAAAAGTTCAATATCCAGTCTGCAAACACGTTCCTCGATCGTAATATGACCCGGATTGCACCATCCGTTGTTAGCCAGAACAGTAAGCACCCAATTCCTTTACGCTTACCGCTCTCAGTGCACTTCTGATCAGTTGGAATGGTATTACCCACCGAACTTCTCTTCTCCAAAAGTCTCTGTTGTCTCGACCCGGTCCTCTTTCCTCGGCTTTGTGATCCCCCTCTGCATCCTCTGTGTGTTTTCCTCTGGATTTCAGCAGGAGTGTCCGCTGCTCTGTTTGCTAAACCGGCCGGCATTTCCCAGTCCGTGGAAGTCACAATGCGACCTTGCTTCTGTCCCAGGTGTCAGGATGTAACCGTTTCCAGGGCTAAAGAAAACCCAGATAAAACTCTCTCTACCAGCATGTTAGAGAGAGTGCAGCTTCGAAGTGTTACCATGAGAAAAAAAAATACAAAAAATAATGCAAATTTAAAAGTAAGAAGAAGAAAGTAAGAATAGATCGTAACGGCTGTACCAGGCTGCATGCACGACCGGCGCATGCGAGACACAGGAGCAGAATTAGTCCATTCAGCTGATCGAGTCTGCTCCGCTCGTTTCTGTTCTATAGGGACGTCCTTGTATCCTGCGGCTATGTCCTCTGCTCCTAGACTCTACAACAAATGGGAGGATAGTCTCTTTGTCCACTCTATCTAGGCCTTGGCATCTAAGAAAGAGTACGCTGGCCTTGAAGAGAGTGTGGAGGAAGCTTATTGGAATGATCTTGGAAATTAAAGGGTTAAAATATGGGGAGTGTTTTACCTTTCTGGGTCTGTTATAGATGGATTTCAGAAGGATGAGAGGGAACTTTACTGAATCTTAATGGATACTGAAAGGCCTGATAGAGTGGACAGAGGATGTTTTCTGTCGTGGGAGAGTCTCGGATCTGAGTGCATAGCCTTAGAATAAAGTGACATCCCTTTAAAACTGAGATGAGGGGAAATTTCTTCAGTCAGAGGATGGTGTATATGTGGAATTCATTGCCACAGATGGAGGTGGAGGACAAATCACTGGGTGTATTTATGCCAGGTTTTTGATTGGTAAAGGGCTAAGGGTTAGGGGAGAAGGCAGGAGCGAAGGGTTGAGAAAATATCAACCATGATTGACTGGTGGAGATGACTTGTTGGGCTGAAAGGCCTGATTCTACTCTTATGTCTTATGGTTAAATGATATGTATGTGTTTATATATATTTGTGTGTACATGTATGTGCATGTACACCCTTGCTTGATGCACCTAAGTAACTTTAACTCTGTGTAACAGGCAGTTTCATCATCGCCTTTGGGAGTTGTTTTCCTGTGATACCTCAGACAGACTGAAGTGTTGCCCAGTTACCATGCTGAGGTTCAATTTCGACTGCTTACAACTCCAGCAGAAGCCCATAAGACATAGGAGGAGAAACAGGCCATTTGGGCCATTGAGTCTGCCCTACTATTCCACGATGGCGAATTTATTTTCGTTCTCAACCCCTCCTCCTGTCTTCTCCCCATAACCTTTGATACCCTTTCTGATCAAGAACCTATCAATCTCTACTAAAATAAACTCATTGAATTGGCATTAGGGAAAATGAGGCTGTAGTTTATAGAATTAATTCAGTGTTCTGGTGAGTGAAGTTATCCAGAACCTGGTGGTGTAGAACCTATAGTTGCTGTACTTCCTATCCACTGATAGTAGTGAGAAGAGAGCATGGACTTGATGGGGAGAACTTTGCCTGTGATGGAATGGTCTGTATGCACCACTTTCTGCAGCCTTTTTCATTCCTGGGCATTGGTGTTTCCATACCAGGCTGTGATGCACCCAGTTATGATATTCTCCACTGTGCACCTATAGAAGTTTGTCAAAGTTTTTGTTGACGTGCTGAATCTACGCAAACCCCTAAGAAAGTAGAGGTGCTGTTTTTCTTTGTGATGACACTTATTTGCTGTCTAGTTGATTTAATAATTTTCACCAGAGCTCAAACATTCAAGATTCAAAGAAAGTTTATTATCAAAGATAGTAAAACCTTGAGAACGGTTTGCTACCGTTAGCCACAAAACAAGAAACCCAAAAGAACCAATTAAAGAAAAAAAAACAGAAGACCAACACCGGATGCACAAGAGAAAGAAAAACAAAAAAAAAACACAATTGAAGTGAACAAAAACATATGAATCAAAATCAGAACCAGAATCAGGATTATTATCACTGACATAGGTCATGAAATTTGTTGTTTTGTGGCAGCAGTACAGTGTAATACTTAAAAATGACTATAAATTATAATAAGAATATAGTATAAAAATAAATAAATAGGGCAAAAAGAGAACTAAGTAGTGAGGTAGTGTTCATGGACTGTTCCGAAATCTGATAACAGAGGGGAAGAAGCTATTCCTGACTGAGGACCTTCAGGCTCCTGTTTCTCATCCCTAATGGTAGCAATGAGAAGAGAACATCTCCTAGACATTGCGGATCCATAGAAATAGATGCCACCTTCTTGAGGCACTCCCTTTTGAAGATGTCCTCTGTTAACTGGGGTCTCCAGCCACTCATCAAGGGACTCGTCAAGTGGTGGAAAGAGATTGTGGGATTCATGATAGGGAGGTGATGATACAGGTTAGACAGATAGATTGAGATACTTTACTGACCCCAAAGGAGATTACAGTAGCATTACAAGTGCACAGATATACAAATATAGAAATATTAGAAGAGAAGTAAGAATCTACAGGACATAGCACTCAGGAACCTGGGCTTTAATATTTTTTCCGTATATTTTTTTTGTTTGGGTGGCAGGGTGGAGATACGTCTCTACCAAAGGAGGTGTGAGGTGCTCCTGCCTTCTGCTAGCCTGCAGGTCACCCTTGGGCAAGGTGTAGAACCTGCTTAGCTCCCCAATCAGGGTGACTTGAAGCCATGGGAGCAGGTGGTGGATGGTCGGATGAGCAGTGGGGACATATCACAAATCCTGGTTATGTGACCACAGATGCCAGGCACAAAGTCTCTGAAGAGTATTGATAATGGCTACAGGCACCCGTCTTGCAAGGACACTGCCCAGAAGAACGCAATGGCAAGCCACTTCTGTAGAAAAATTTGCCAAGAACAATCATAATCATGCAAAGTCTATGATCACCTATGTCATATGACATGACACATTATTCTTTGTAACTCTATGTTTTTTCTGCTATCATAATTATACAGTATGTGCTGTGTGCTGTGTGTGACTGTATGTTCTCTATTTTGTACCTTGGCCCCAGAGGAATGCTGTTTTGTTTGGTTGATTTCATGTGTATGGTTGAATAACAAATAACCTTAAACTTGATACTTGACCCGAAACTTCGGCTGTCCCATTCCCTCCACCAGATGCTGCCTGACCTGCTGAGTTTCTCCAGCAGTTTGTTTTTCCCTCATTTCTACAAATTCTCATGGAGAGCCTCCAAACTGCTCTACTTCCATGGCACATTGAAATTCTTGGTCCTGACCTGTCTCACACTCTGTGGCTGGGCAGGAGTCTGGCGTTAAGCATTAGTGCAATGGATTTGCTCTGCAGACAAGTGCTGATAACTCAGGTTGTCATTGGTATCTCCATCATAAAAATCAGTCACATATATTTATCTCAAAACTAGTGATGAGAGTGACTTCTCTGTGTGATTAGCATTCCAGTCAGGTACCCATTAAAGTATTCAGTTAACATCAGATGGATAAACCCCAGCAAGGGACTGTATTAAACAGGATCCACTCCACAGTGAGAAGACTTTAATGAAACACAACCAGAATTTGCCTGACAGATTATATATCTGGAAACAAGTCCAAAACCAAACCTTCTTTACCCACTAACTGCCTGGGGATTATTACACTCCTCATTTGCGATTGAGAATCTCCGGAGACGAAGGCCCCAAATCCTCGGCTTTGCCTATTGCCTGCTGCTGGGGCTGGGGTCAAAGCGCTCGGCAGAGATGGTGCTCGATGCTCGGTGTCGGAGAGCTGGTCGGAGGCTCAGAGTTTTCGGATGGACTCGGAGTCAGACTGTGGTCTGATGCTTCCAGTATGCTGCATTGGCAAGTTGGCGGTGCTGGAGGTTTACCGTCTGTGTGAGATGATGGGATTTTCGAGAGACTTTGAGACTTTTACCGTGCCACGGTCTGTTCTTATCAAATTACGGTATTGCTTTGCACTGTTGTAACTATATGTTATAATTAAGTGGTTTGTGTTAGTTTTTCAGTTGGTTTGTCATATGTTTTCGTGATATCATTCTGGAACAACATTGTATCATTTCTTAATGCATGCATTACTAAATGACAATAAAAGGGGACTGTGTGTCCTCATAATCATAATCATAATAATCATAATTTTTATTTTCCCAGTTACTTTCTCCAAGTAGTAAGGCTGATTAACACCACCACCCCACCACCACTACTTCATCATCTCCAGTCAGGGTCACCTTGACATAGGTAGTAAAAAGGCTTCACTCCCAGATGAGCTTAGCGCCTTCTATGCTCACTTTGACCGCCAAAGTACGGAGGCACCTTCATGAAGTCCCACAGGCCTCGACGATGCTGTGATATCAGTGTCTGGGGCCGGCGTGAGAACATCCTTGAGGAGGGTGAACCCACGGAATTCATCCGGCTCAGACGAGGTGGCTGGCTGAGTATAAACACTTGTGCTGATCAACTGGCTGGAATGTTTGCTGAGATCTTTAACCTCTCGCTTTAACTCCCTCCACCCAGGACTTGCTCTCTTCTTACTGCTGCCATCAGGAAGAAGGTGCAGGAGCTTTAGGACTCACACAACCAGATTCAGGAGCTGTTACTACCCCTCAACCATCAGGCTCTTGAACCCAAGAGGATAACTTCACTCAACTCCACCTGTCCCATGATTGAACTGTTCCCTCAACCTATGCATTCAATTTGAAGAACTCTTCATCTCATAGTCTCGACACTTATTGCTTAATTATACGTTATTATCGTTAGCCTTGTGGTTTAAGATAGCGCTGGTGAATCTCAACAACTTCTGGTGGCTAATGAAACAAGGAAAACAACTATTTTGTTAATCACTCTTTTTCTGGCAAATGATGATCGCAAAGAATAATCTGTAACTTCCCTTTGGACTCGGAGGCAATTCGGTTTGGCCGAACCGAGGTGAGGCAGCAGGCCCGTTGCCAAGAGCAACAAAGACCTAAGGTTCAATTAATTCAGGCGCCGGGCTGAATCGGAAAGGTCAGGTACAGGCTGAATCGAGGCAGCGGGGTGCAGCCCCCCAGAGCATATTGAAGTGACTGATCTGATGTTGGGATGATGATTTAGGCACCAGGCCAGATTGAAAAGTCAGAGTATCAGTACGGAAGGCAAGGGACGGGCCAGTTCAGCTCGCTGCTCGGCTCTGCACTGAACTAAGGGTCTGTGGACAGGACTGTCCTTGTGGACTTCAGTTCAGAATGCTATTTGCTTGCATTCATTGTTTGCATGATTTTATTTCTCTGCACATTGGGTGTCTGATGGTCTTTTTTTAACGGGTTCTTTTGGTCTTTGTTTTGTGGCTGCCTATTGGGAGGCGAATGTCAAGGTTGCATAATGTGTACATACTTTGGTAGTAAATGTACTTTGAACTTCTTATCATTTTTTCCCTTTCTGTTTGCACTTGCACAGTTTGCTTTCTTTTGCACATTGGTTGTCCGCCCTTTTGGAGTGGTCTTTCATTGATTATATTATGATTATTTGATTTATTAAGTGTACCTGCAAGAAAATGAATCTCAGGGTTGTATATGCTGAGATATAAGCATTTTGATAATAAACTTACTTTGAACTTTAAACATATACCAGCCTACTTGTACTTGCACACCCAGATTTTTCTGCTCCTCTCAACATTCGGATAATAGGCTTTTATTTTTCCTGCTAAAATAGCCTCTCCATTCAGTACAGCACGTACTTGATTGTAGCCCACCCACATCCTGTATATATCCCACTGTACGTAACCCTCCTGTATATAACCATCCTATCTGGCTTCTCCTCGGGAAATTTAGCAATGGTACTTGAACCAAGTCACTACAGTAATTGTAAACCATTTTGGTGTCAGTACCGATTGCTGCTGCACACCTCTCATTGCATCTTACGCAGTAGAAATGCACCCATTTAAGGCTAATCTGTTAACCAGAAGAACTCCAAAGTATATGGCAGAGATGGTGTGAAAGGAGAGAGAGTGAGAGAGAGCTCTGCTCATTGCTTCATGGCACTTGCTCTGATCTTTGCTGTACTGAGGCTGGGCTGTGGGCCTGTTTGCACAATTCTCTCTCCCTTCCCCCTCTCCCTTCCCCCTCTCCCTTCCCCCTCTCCCTCTCCCTCTCCGCACATTCGGTGTTTGTTGGATTTTTTCTGTTGGGTTCTTTTTTTCGTGTTGTTTCTTGTTTTGTGGCTGCCTGTAAAGAGACAAATGTCAAGGTGGTATAATGCATATGAACTTTGATAATAAATCTGCTTTGAACTTTGAACTTTAGGAGAGTGTGAGAGAGGACCTGTTCTGTGCTGTATCTCTAAATAATCAAGATTACAATGGTTTATTTAAAAGTTCCAGTAGTTCTGTGTTCTGGCAATAAGAGTCAAGATTGCTTAATGTCATTTCCTGTACGCAAGTGTAAGGAGAACAAAATAGTTGTTACTCCGGATCCAATGCAGCACAAAAAACACAATAAGATGAAGAACACAATAATAAAAAACACAATAAATATAAATACATAACAACACACATCAAAGTTGCTGGTGAACGCAGCAGGCCAGGTAGCTTCTCTAGGAAGAGGTACAGTCGACGTTTCGGGCCGAGACCCTTTGTCAGGACTAACTGAAAGAAGAGTTAGTAAGAGATTTGAAAGTGGGGGGGGGGGTAGGGGGAGATCCAAAGTGATAGGAGAAGACAGGAGCGGGAGGGATGGAGCCAAGAGCTGGACAGTTGATTGGCAAAAGGGATATGAGAGGATCATGGGACAGGAGGCCTAGGGAGAAAGAAAAAGGGGAGGGGGGGAAGCCCAGAGGATGGGCAAGGGTATAGTGAGAGGGACAGAGGGAGAAAAGGAGAGAGAGAGAGAAAGAATGTGTGTATATAAATAAATAATGGATGGGGTACGAGGGGGAGGTGGGGCATTAGCAGAAGTTTGAGAAGTCAATGTTCATGCCGTCAGGTTGGAGGCTACCCAGACAGAATATAAGGTGTTGTTCCTCCAACCTGAGTGTGGCTTCATCTTTACAGTAGAGGAGGCCGTGAATCGACATATCAGAATGGGAATGGGACGTGGAATTAAAATGTGTAGCCACTGGGAGATCCTGCTTTCTCTGGTGGACAGAGCGTAGGTGTTCAGCAAAGCGGTCTCCCAGTCTGCGTCGGGTCTCGCCAATATATAAAAGGCCACATCGAGAGCACCGGATGCAGTATATCACCCCAGCCGACTCACAGGTGAAGTGTCACCTCACCTGGAAGGACTGTCTGGGGCCCTGAATGGTGGTAAGGGAGGAAGTGTAAGGGCATGTGTAGCACTTGTTCCGCTTACACGGATAAGTGCCAGGAGGGATCTCCCCCTCCCCCTCCCACTTTCAAATCTCTTACTAGCTCTTCTTTCAGTTAGTCCTGATGAAGGGTCTCGGCCCGAAACGTTGACTGTACCTCTTCCTAGAGATGCTGCCTGGCCTGCTGCGTTCACCAGCAACTTTGATGTGTGTTGCTTGAATTTCCAGCATCTGCAGAATTCCTCGTGTTTGCATATAAATATATAAGATAGCGTATATACATAGATTGACTGTATATCCATAAAGTGGACATAGACATAGGAGTGCCTGTACATAAGGTGACTGACAGGAAATGATAAAGTAGTGCTGGAGTGTTTGGGAGTGTGGAGGGGTGGGTTAGTGGGCGGAGAGGTTGATTCAGCCTTGCTGCTTAGGGAAAGTAACTTCTTGAGTCCGGTGGTCCTGGTGTGAATGCCACGTAGCACCACTTCTGATGGCAGTGAGGCAAACAGTCCATGAGCAGGGTGGGTGGGATCCTTTGTGATGTTACTGGCCCTCTTCCAGCACCTTTTTATATAAATGTCCTTGACGTGGATAGGCTGATGCTAGTGATCCGTTGGGCAGGTCATTGGGTGTATTTAAGGTGGAGGTTGATAGACTCTTGGTAAGTGAGGGCGTGAAAGGTTACAGGGAGAAAACAGGAGAATGGGGTTGGGAGGGAAATAGATCAGCCATGATGAAATAGAGGAGCAGACTCGATGGGCTGAATGGCCTAATTCTGCTCCTATGTCTTATGGTCTAAGTGGTGGGTGTGGTTCCCTGCACTTCTACCTCCCCACCAGAGCATTCCCTGATCATCGAGACTCTCTCTGACAAAACAACATTCATTTCCTGTCTGATTGATTATTACAACGAGCAAATACGACATCGTATTAAATTGCATGTCGTTCAAATTCACAACGAGTTAGCTAGCAGGCGCCTCAGTGTAACTGTTCAGATTGTGACTAACTCAGACACCAGCACACACAACTTATTTCAGACTCCATCGCACAGAAGACAAGGGTTAACTAAACCGCTGGAACGCGCTGGAGTACAGCACTGAATTCCTTTCATTGTGTCCAAATTATTTGTCTGAATGGTCATTGTGTGTGATTAATGACTTTTGGGTTGAGGTACACATTTCAGCAGCAATTTTGGAGGGACAGGTGTCATGCAGCCAGTCATCTCGGGTAAGACAGTGATTTGAAAAGGCTTTGTCTTCGAGCTGTTCTCTGAGAGACAGCTGTGAGTGCCGTCACCAGGAATGCTGAATGTTTTAAGATGTAACAGCAAACTGAATTACCGATACTGCCAAGAGTTTTTCTTTCCAACACAAATGTTCGTTTTAATAAATTACCATCTGATTTCCTCTGATTGTGACTTCCAATTAACCTTTCGAGCCCCTTGAAATATCTCAACTTCCCAGCCAATTTATGTGTAAGTTTTATGGACAGAAAATTAGCCAAATAATGTTTGTAAAAAGTTAGTAAAAAAATGTAAGTTTATAGGTGTTTTACACCAAGAGTATTGGGTGCAAAGAACACCCTGCCACGGGTGATGGTAGAGTTAGATACATTAGTGACAGTTAAGTAACTCTCAGATAAAGTCCAAAGTAAATTTTATTATCAAAGTACATATATACAGTGTATGTCACCATACACAACCCTGAGATTCATTTTCCTGTAGGCATGCTTAGCAAACCTATAGAATAGTAACTCTAACAGGATCAATGAAAGATCAACTAGAGTGCAGAAGACAACAAAGTGTGCAAATGTAAATATAAGTAAGTAGCAATAAAAAAAGAGGACATGGGATAATGAGATAAAATAGTACTTAAAGTGAGATAATTGGCTGTGGGAACATCTCAATGGATGGGAAAATGAGTATAGTTATCCCCTTTTGTTCCAGAGCCTGATGGTTGTGGGTTAATAACTGGTGGTGAGTCCTGATAGAAAAATGGAGGGCTCTGTAGGAGGGAAGGGTTGGATTCCCTCTGACATAGCCCCCCAGTTTTCTATCGTCCATGCGCCTAAGAATCTCTTAAATGTTCCTAATGTATTTGCCTCTGAGAGTAGGTTATAAAATTGACCAACATCGTGGACCGAAGGGTCTGTCCTCTGCTGAACTGTTCTACGCTCACTGGTTACTTTATTGGTTACCTCCTGGATCTAAAAAATGGCCGCTGAATATATGTTCATGGTCTTCCTTTGCTGTAGCCATCCACTTCAGGGTTTGATGTTTTGTGCATTTGGAGATGGTCCTCTGCACACCATTGTTGAAACAGGGGGTCATCTGAGTTGCTGTCGTCTTCCTGTCAGCTTGAACCAGTCCGGCAGTTCTCCCCTGATCGCTTTCATTTATTGGGCATTTTCATCCACAGAACTGCCGCCATTTCTTGCACCATTCTGTGTAAACTCTGGAGTCTCAAACAACAGGAATTCTGCAGATGCTGGAAATTCAAGCAACACACATCAAAGTTGCTGATGAACGCAGCAGGCCAGGCAGCATCTCTAGGAAGAGGTGCAGTTGACGTTTCAGGCTGAGACCCTTCGTCAGGACTAACTGAAGGAAGAGCTAGTAAGAGATTTGAAAGTGGGAGGGGGAGGGGGAGATCCAAAATGATAGGAGAAGACAGGAGGGGGAAGGATGGAGCCAAGAGCTGGACAGGTGATTGGCAAAGGGGATATGAGAGGATCACGGGACAGGAGGTCCGGGGAGAAAGACAAGGGGGAGGGGGAGAACCCAGAGGTTGGGCAAGGGGTATAGTCAGAGGGACAGAGGGAGAAAAAGGAGAGTGAGAGAAAGAATGTGTGTATAAAAATAAATAACGGATGGGGTATGAGGGGGAGGTGGGGCATTAGCGGAGGTTAGAGAAGTCAATTTTCATGCCATCAGGTTGGAGGCTAGTGGAGTCTGGAGTCTGTTGTGCATGAAAATCTCAAGGGACTCAAACCACCCCATCTGGCACCAACAACCATTTCATAGTCAAAGTCACTTAGATCACTTTTCTTCCTCATTCTGATGTTTGATCTGGACATCAGCTGAACCTCTTGACCACGTCTGCATGCTTTTATGCTTTAAGTTGCTGTCACATGATAGGCTAATTAGATATTTGCATTAATGAGCAAGTGTACAGGTGTACCTAATAAAGTGGCTACTGAGTGTTTGTTTATATTCTATGTTCTATGTTCATTGACTACAGCTCTGCCTTTAATACCATCATTCCAAATAAACTGATTCCTAAGCTCCGGAACCTGGGCCTTAGCACTCAGATCTGCAGCTGGATCTTCAACTTCCTCACAGACAGGACCCAGGCTGTAAAAATAGGGGACAAGCTCTCCTCTACAATCACTCTGAGCACCGGTGTCCCACAAGGCTGTGTACTCAGCCCCCTGCTGTACTCACTGTATACCTATGATTGTGTAGCCAAGTTTCCATCAAACTCAATATATAAGTTTGCTGATGACACAACAGTTGTAGGCCGTATCTCGGGTAATGATGAGTTTGAGTATAGAGAGGAAATTAAGAACCTGGTGGCATGGTGCGAAGACAATAACCTATCTCTCAATGTCAGCAAGATGAAGGAATTGGTTGTTGACTTCAGAAGGAGTAGCGTACCGCACGACCCAATTTACATCGGTGGTGCGCAAGTGGAACAGGTCAAAAGCTTTAAGTTCCTCGGGGTCAATATCACAAATGACCTGACTTGGTCCAGCCAAGCAGAGTTCACTGCCAAGAAGGCCCACCAGTGCCTTTACTTCCTGAGAAAACTAAAGAAATTTGGCCTGTCCCCTAAAACCCTCACTAATTTTTATAGATGCACCGTAGAAAGCATCCTTCTAGGGTGCATCACAACCTGGTATGGAAGTTGTCCTGGCCAAGACCGGAAGAAGCTGCAGAAGATCGTGAACACGGCGCAGCACACCACACAAACCAATCTTCCGTCCTTGGGCTCACTTTACACCGCACGCTGTCGGAGCAGTGCTGCCAGGATAATTAAGGACACGACCCACCCAGCCAACACACTTTTCGTCCCTCTTCCCTCCGGGAGAAGGTTCAGGAGCTTGAAGACTCATACGGTCAGATTTGGGAACAGCTTCTTTCCAACTGTGATAAGACTGCTGAATGGATCCTGACCCGGATTTGGGCCGTACCCTCCAAATATACAGACCTGCCTCTCGTTTTTTTTGCACTACCTTACTTCCCATTTTTCTATTTTCTATTTATGATTTATAATTTAAATTTTTAATACTTACTAATTTTAACTATTTTTAATATTTAGTATTTGTAATCCAGGGAGTGTGAAGCGCTGATTCAAATATCGCTGTGATGATTGTACGCTCTAGTACTAATTGTTTGGCGACAATAAAGTATAAAGTAGAAGTATACAATATCACGTCAAGCCCATTCCTACTATATATCAATACCAGTATTAGCTAATGAGCAGTGCCAGTCTGAAAGCATTAAATCCCAGAGCGTGGCTGCTTCTAGTCAAAAGAAAGAGTTAAACCCAGGATTTTGAATGTTGCTGATAATTGTGGAGCTCTGGACTGGCTGTACTGAAGTTTTATTGTGGACTCACTCTATAAGTTAATTTACTATTTTATCAGCTGGGTGCTCTTATCTCTTCTCAGGATGTGATAATTTATTTTTGATTACCATGCTTTCTCTCATTGGCAGGTGAAGCAGATTTTAAACTTGAAATGTCCAGTGGAAATATTATTGCGGTGTAGTGTGATAAAGGCATTGGTGCTCTCTATGGAACTGTACACACTCTTTGGGATTTCAATGAGCTTATACGGTTTGACAGTTTCCGCTAACAGTGAACTGTATGACGTCTAATCCCCATTGGTGCAAATATAATGGAAAAACTGCAACCCTATCACATCTGGTTCTGTGGAGATTGTCCGTGTCAAAGCATCAATCCAGGATTAATCCTCACCAACATCAATTTCTCCAGATTCCGGTAATTTTATTCCCCCTCCTTCAATTTCCCTACTCTACTCTCTTATCTCATCTCTTCACCTGCCTGTCACCTTCCCATGGTACCCCTCCTCCTTCCCTTTCTCCTATGGTTTGCTCTCCTCTGATATCCAGTTCCTCCTTCTCCTGCCCCAGAATCACGATCAGGTTGAATATCACTGGTGTATGTTGTGAAACTTGTTGACTTTGAGGCAGCAGTACAACGCAATGCATAATAATAGAAAAAAATGAATTACCGTAAGTGTGTATATGCGTGTGTATCTATAGCTATCTATCTATCTATCTATATATATACTGTATATATAATAGCAAAATTAATAAGTAGTTTTAAAAAAGAAATAAAAAGTAGTGAGGTGGTGTTCATGGGTTCAATGCCCATTCAGATATTGATGGCCGAGGGGAAGAAGCTGTTCCTGAATCACTGAGTGTGTGTTTTCATGTTTATCTATACTTTTACCTTAGCTTTTTACTTCTTCCACCTCTCAGCTTCGTATTTCACCCCCCTCCCCCACTCACTTGGCTTCACCTATCACCTTCCAGCCTGTCCTCCTTTCCCTTCCCATGCCTTCTTACTCTGGCCTCTTCCCCCTTCCTGTCCAACCCGGATGAGTGGGTCTCAGCCTGAAACGTCGACTGTTTAGTCATTCCCATAGATGCTGCCTGACCTGCTGAGTTCCCCCGGCATTTCGTGTGTGTTTCTTTCAATCCAGGAGGTTGATGCAAGGAAATGTAAAGTTATAAGCTCAAGAGATTCTGCAGACGCTGGAGATCCAGAGCAACACAACATCATGGGTTGAAGCGTCTGTACTGCGCTGTATGGTCCTACGTTCTATGTTTAGCATCTGAAGAGCTAGCACAACATTGTGGGCTGAAAGGCCTGTACTGTTCGATGTTTAATATCTAAAAGGTTAGTACAACCTTGTGGGGTGAAGGGCCTGTACTGTGCTGTATGGTTCTAGGTTCTAATTCTTCACACACACAGCAGCTGGAGCAGGAGCCCTGTCAATTCTTGGGACCAGAAGCTGACCCCAGTCGCCAACAACAGCACTGCCAGCAGAAATTACACTCATACTGAATACTGAGCATCTCGTGCTGCTCATTAGCCCAGTAAATTTCTAATAACTGCGTACAACCAGCTGAGCTCCCTGCAACTTCCTGCCGGAATCACTTTGAAGGCCGTGGACCGGACAGCGTGTTTTTCCCAACAGGTGCATCCTGTAAAATGCCTCCGCATCCCCACGCTCCCAGGCTGGTCTGTTGAAATGCAGGGTTAGAGAGCTAGGATCAACAGCGTGTTGTGGGGTAACTACACCTCAGAACTGAGATGACAAGTCCCAGTAAGTTCATTATCAAAGTACATTTATGTCACCATATTCTACCTTGAGGTTCACTTTCTTGCGGGCATTTACAGGAAAATAAAGAATTAGAGTAGAACTGATGTACAACTATCCATAACTTATTCACATTGGGGTGGCATGGTAGCATTACAGTGTAAAGGTATCACAGTGCCAGCAACCCAGGTTCAATTTCTTTCACTGCCTGTCAGGAGTCTGTACGTTCTCCCCATGACTGCGTGTGATCTCTCCGGGTGCTCCGGTTTCCTCCCACAGGCCAAAGGCGTATGGGTTAATACAGTAGGTTAGTGAATGGGTTAGGACAGTAGGTTAGTGAATGGGTTAGAACAGTAGGTTAGTGAATGGGTTAGAACAGTAGGTTAGTGAATGGGTTGGGACAGTAGGTTAGTGAATGGGTTAGAACAGTAGGTTAGTGAATGGGTTAGGACAGTAGGTTAGTGAATGGGTTGGGACAGTAGGTTAGTGAATGGGTTAGGACAGTAGGTTAGTGAATGGGTTAGGACAGTAGGTTAGTTAATAGGTGTGATTGGATGGTGTAGGCCTGTTAGGTTAATTAGCCTCATGGGTGTAATTGGGCAGTCTGAGCTCACTGGGCCAAACAGACCTGAACCATACAGTAAGTCTCTCAATCTAAAGACTGAAAAACAACCAATGTTCAAAAGAGCACAACTCAGGCAAACAATAATGAAAAAAATAAGTAAATATATAATACTGAGAACATGAATTGTAGAGTACTTGAAAGTGAGTCCATAGGTTATGGAATCAGTTCAATGTTGGGGGGAGTGACGGAGTGAAGTTATCCATGCCTGATACATGGAGGGTGATAACCGTTCCTGAAGCTGGTGGTATGGAACCCAAGGCTCCTGGACGTCCTGTCCAATGAGAGCTGATACTCTTAAGCCTGATTTATACTTCTGCATTAACTGGACGCTGTAACCTACGCAAGTGACTTACGCGCGGTGAGAGCATTTGTACTTGTGCGTTGGTGTGTCTACGTGGCTCTGCAATTCGCACACGTCACGCATGCGCACACACTTGCCCGTGCAAGGCTTCATGGTCATGGTAGTCTTCATGGTAGCTCACGGGGTAAACAAGAAGCGAGCGTCTTTTTTGTAAAAGCGAAATGTGTCCTCCATAATTTTGGAGGTCTGTAGAGCTTTATGGAAAGCATTGCAGCCAGAGTTCCTTCCCTGCCCTTCAGTCGCCCAATGGGAAGCTATTGCAGCGTAGGATGAAATGCGATGCTACCAAGCAGACCAATTACAGCTGTTGTGGTCTGCGTTGCCGCGACTCGCGGTTACATTTTGGGAGAGGTGCGCGTCGCAGCAACGCAGGCTCTCGTGTAGGGTTCCGCATCGGCTTTGCGTAGGGTTTTTGGTGACGCAGTACTTACGGCGACGCACTGACGCAGAAGTATAAATCAGGCTTTACAGCTTACGTTCAGAACTGCAAGAACATAAACCTTCTGTCATTAGTGCTAGATGGGAAGCTATTGCCTGCTTTTCAAAACTCCCAGCAATGAAGCTAGTCTCCTGGTATTATGAGAATGAAATCTCCTTCCGGATGATTACAGACCATAATACCCTCCTTTCAACCAGCAGCTGAAGATTGCTTTGACAACTTACAGCTCTGCAAATATTGTGCTCTGTGCTTTTCACTGGTCACTGACGTTTTAAGTTTTGAATATATCTGGTGAAAAGCAATTTTAAAATTTTCCCTTGAAAGGAAACAATTTATTTTTGATTGAAACGTTGTCGACTGTTGGCTTGTGTCCCTGTTCAGAGAACTGAAGACAAAACTGGTGGTTCAAATGTAAAGATAGAGGTTAGCTTTATTTGTCACCTATACATTAAAACATTGAAAAATGCAGTGAAATGCATCATTTGTGTCGTCGTTTGCGATGTGCTGGGGGAAGCCCAAAAGTGTCGTCATGCTTCCAGTGCCAGCTTAGCACACCCACAACTCACTAAAGGCTGATTTATACTTGCGGCGTTGCCGCGAACCTTACGCAGATCCCTACGCCGTAGGCTGGCACGCACCTCTCCCAAAATGTAACTACGCATCGCAGCAACGCAGACCTCAACAACTGTGATTGGTCTGCCCGGTCGCATCGCATTTCCTCCTGCGCTGCAATAGCTTCCCATTGGCCGACTGAAGGGCAGGGAAGGAACTCTGGCTGCAATGCTTTCCATAAAGCTTTACAGACCTCTGAAATTATGGAGGACACATTTCGCTTTTACGCAAAAAGACGCTCACTTTAAACTTGTTTACCCCGAGAAAGACTACCATGACCATAAAGCCTTGCGCAGGCAGGTGTGTGCATATGCGCAACGTGCCTGAATTGCAGAGCGACGCAGACACACCAACGCACAAGTATAAATGCTCACAATGCGCGTCAGTCACTTGTGTAGGTTATGGTGTCGAGTTGATGCACAAGTATAAATCAGCCTTTAATGTGGGAGGAAACAGAGCACCTGGAGGAAACCCACCCAATCCTGGGGAGAATGTACATTCTTCTTACAGACAGCAAATTGTAAACTCAAGAGATTCTGCAGACCCTCATGTGTAGCACCTTGTCAAGGACCTTCTGAAAATCCAAGTACACAGCATCAACCCAGTCTATCCTACTTATTACTTCCTCAAAGAATTCCAACAGATTTGTCAGGTAACATTTTCCCTTGAGGAAACCATGCTGACTACGACTTATTTTCTCATGTGCCTCTAAGTACCCTGAGAACTTAATAATTGACTCCAACATCCTCACAACCACCGAGGTCAGAGTAACTGGCCTATAATTTCCTTTCTTCTGCCTCTCTCCCTTCTTGAAGAGTGGAGTGATGGACTGGGCTATATCCTCTACTCTTTGTAGGATTTGCCATTCAATGGCATTGGTGTTTCCATACCAGGCAGTTACGCAACCAGTCAACCACACGTCCACTGAAGTTTGTCAAAGTTTTAAATGAAATGCTGAATCTTTGCAAACTTCTCGCGATGCAGAGGCCCTGTTATGCTTTATTCATAATTGCACTGACGTGCTAGGCCCAGGACAGATCTACTGAAATGGTAACACCGGGGAATTTAAAGTTGCTGACCCTCTCCACCTCTGATTCCCCAAAGAGGGCTGGCTCATGGTTTCTTCCTTCTAAAGTTAATCATGAATATCGGTTTATGGAATATTGCATGAATATTGATTTATCCTTTTGGTTAAAATAAACCCCCCCTTCTCCTCTTCTTCTATTCCCCACCCTAGCCTCTTACTTCTTCTCCTCACCCCTACCTCTTCCCCATGCCCTTCCTCCTTCCCTTTCTCCCATGGTCACTCCCTTCTCCTATCAGATTCCTTCTTCTCCAGCCCTTTGCCAGTCCCACCCACCAGGCTTCAACTACCACCTTATAGCTATCTTCCTTCTCCTCGCCCCACCTTTTTAATCTGGCATCTTCCCCATTCCTTTCCAGTCCTGAAGAAGGGACTAGGCCTGAAACATCAACCCTTTATTCATCTCCATAGATGCTGCCTGACCTGCTGAGTTCCTTCAGCATTTTTTGCGTGTTACTCTGCGGTTCGGTTTTCTTTTGCACATCTTGTATGAACAAAGGATTTAAACCAATAACTCCGAAGCCTGAATCCAGCAGCAAATGCCAACTGCAATGAAGTGCTTAGTCACAGTGAGAGGAGCTAATAAATCTAGTGGAACGGGGAACACTGCACTGGAAATCAATTTATTATGAAGGTTTCTGAGATTAGGTTCAAGGTCAGAGTCAAAGTTGGATTTATTATCATCTGCACAAGTTCATGTATGCACAGATGCAATGAAAACTTAATTTGCATCTAATCACAGGCACAGAGCAACAGGTAAACAGTGTTCACAAGAAAAAACATAAATAAGTAATAATTATAACTATTTACAATAGTGCCTTTCATACATTGAGATGCAGGTTCAAAATGCTTTAGATAGATTGTAAAGGTAAATTCATATAGTCATAAAAATACAAGAAAGATTAAGAAAAAGGCAAACATTATATAGAATAAAATGTATTCAAATATATCAGATTATGTAAGTCTAATCAACATCAACATGCATTAAGTAATCCCACAGTAGGCAAGTTTTAAAAGGTAGTTTTTTAGAAGTGTTTTGAGATGTTGCACTGTACTAGCCCGGCATTTCTCAGTCATTAGAATAGTTCAGATTTTTGGTGCATAAGATCAAAAGGCCACATCATGCTTGGCTCTGGGAATGCTAAACCAACTAGTATTCATGGATCTAAGATTGCAATTAGGAATGTAAGAGGATAGGCATTCCAAAATACACGGAGGAGCTAGATTATTCAGAGTTTTATCTACTATCAAGAATATTTAAAAATTGATCCTAAAGGGTGCAGGCAGCCAGTGTACCGATGCCAAAACCGGTGAGATGTGCTCAGATTTTCTTTTTTTGGTTAAGGTTCTTGCTGTGCATTTTGAACAAGCTGCAGCCGATTTATATATTTCTTAGGCAGTCCTGAAAAGATTGCATTTCAGTAGTCCATATTAACGGTCCCGACTGGTAATTCCCCATTTTCTCCTAATTTCCTTTGATGGCGGCACACCTGGTTTTCATCAAGACCTGCAGCATATGAACCCTGGCTTTACACCCACTAGTTGCCAGATCGTTGATTTTGCCAGTGTGGTAATTAACATTTCCTGGCTGCTTAGGATTGTGTGTTCTAAGTTTTGCTTCAGTACCGAGATATACCTGTGAAACTCAGTCTCTCTGTGTCAAGATAGGTTTTCTAAGCTTTACTTCAGCACCGAGGTTTACCTGTGTGACTCCGTCTCTCCGTGCAAAGAAAAGTTTTGTCTGCTGCTTTCCTTTCTATGTTCCGTGTCAAGATAAGCTCTGCCTGCTTCCTGCTTTCATGCATTCCCTCCTGTTTGCCGTTCAACGCTCATGCCCGCGTCTGCATCCTAACTCAATCTCCGTGCCTGTGTCCTGCGTTTGGGTTCGCCTCGTTCGTTACGACAGTTTAATCGGCTAAAAACAAAAGTGTGTATCAATTTCTCTGCATCTGGAAATGTTATAAGAAATCGAAACCTTGCAAAATTATACAT
The DNA here is from genome assembly GCF_030028105.1 of Mobula birostris. NCBI lineage: Eukaryota > Metazoa > Chordata > Chondrichthyes > Myliobatiformes > Myliobatidae > Mobula > Mobula birostris. The sequence continues at coordinate 28,574,133 of NC_092392.1, read as the reverse complement.
AAATTACACAAAGTTATGTTAGAAAAGACACAATCAGAATCAAATTCAATATCACTGATTAAAGTTGTGAAATGTATTGTTTTGTTGCAGCATTACGGAGCAACACATAAAAATTACACTGAGTTACAAAAATAAATAAACAAACAGTTCGAAAGAGGAAAGGCAAGGTAGTGTTATGTTGCTCACAGTTCCTGTCTCTCCCTCACTGTCCACCATCATACTCCTGTATACACAACCTATTCTCCAACACTGACACAGTGCTAGTGTGGGGGAAATTTAACCTATGGATGGTCCCTCTCTCGGTCTCCATTACATTCCAACACTAGCGTGGTGCAGGTGTGGGAGGATTTGTCCTGCCCACACTGTCCATTATATTTCTGTGTTCACAGTCGAATGTCCAACACAGGAAGTGTGCTGGCGTGGGAAATCTATCAATATCAGGTTTATTATCATTGACATGTGGGCACGTGGCCAAGTGGTTAAGGTGTTCAACTAGCGATCTGAAGGTTGTGAGTTCGAGCCCCAGCCGAGGCAATGTGTTGTGTCCTTGAGCAAGGCACTTAATCACACATCAGTCTGTGACGACACTGGTGCCAGGCTGTATGGGTCCTAATGCCCTTCCCCTGGACAACATGGGTGTTGTGGAGAGGGGAGACTTACAGCATGGGCAACTGCCGGTCTTCCATACAACCTTGCCCAGGCCTGCGCCCTGGAGAGTGAAGACTTTCCAGGTGCAGATCCATGGTCTCGCAAGACTAACGGATGCCTTTACTTATTTATTTATCACTGACATATGTCAGTGTCTTTATTTCCAGTCCTGATGAAGAGACCCCGAAACGTCCACTGTACTCTTTTCCATAGATGCTGCCTGGCTTGCTAAGCTCTTCCAGCATTTGGTGTGTGTCATGAGCAGATTCTCTCATGACCATAAGACAAAGGAGCAGAATTAGGCCATTTGGCCCATCGAGTCTGCTCTGCCATTCAATCATGGCTGAACCCTTTATTCCCCACCTCAGCCCCAAGCCCCGGCCTTCTGCCCGTAATCTTTGATGCCGTGTCCAATCAAGAACTGATCAAACTCTGCCTTAAATACACTCAACAATTTGGCCTCCACAGCTGCCTGTGGTAATGAATTCCACAAATTCATCGCCCTCCGGCTAAAGAAATTTCTCGGCATCTCTGTTTTAAATGGACGCTGCTCTATCCTGAGGCTTTGACTTCTCATCCTAGACTCCCCCACCATGGGAAACATCATTTTCACATCTGTTTTGTCTAGGCCTTTCAACATTCGAAAGGCTTCAATCAGATTCTTCCTCATCCTTCAAAATTCCAGCAAGTACAGACCCAGAGCCATCAAATGTTCCTCATATGATAACCATGGAATCATCCTTGTGAGCCCCCTCTGAACCCTCTTCAATGTCAGCACATCTTTTCTCAGATGAGGAGCCCAAAACTGTTCACAATACTCAAGGCCTCACCACTCACCAGTGCCTTATAAAGCCTCAGCACCACATCCCTGCTCTTGAGTTCTAGACATCTTGAAATGAATGCTAACATTTGCCTTCCTCACCACCGACTCTACCTGCAAGTTAACCTTTATGTTGTTCTGTGCAAGTCCCTTTGCATCTCAGATTTTTAGATTTTCTTCCTGTTAAGAAAATAGTCTGCACATTTATTTCTACGACCAAAGTGTATGACCATGCATTTCCCAACATTATATTTCACATTTGTTGCTTTGCGGTAACAGTAACGTGCAAGGCATAAAAAATTATTATAAATTACAGAAAATAAATCAATAAAAAATGCAACAGAGAAATACTGAGGTAGCGTTTGTGGACCATTCCGAAATCTGATAGCAGAGAAGGGATGCTCTTCCTAAAACAGTGAGTGTGGGTCTTCACCCTCCTGTGCCTCATCTCCAATGGTAGTAATGAGAAAACATAGAAACATAGAAACATAGAAAATAGGTGCAGGAGTAGGCCATTCGGCCCTTTGAGCCTGCACCGCCATTCATTATGATCATGGCTGATCATCCAACTCAGAACCCTGCCCCAGCCTTCCCTCCATACCCCCTGACCCCTATAGCCACAAGGGCCATATCTAACTCCCTCTTAAATATAGCCAATGAACTGGCCTCAACTGTTTCCTGTGGCAGAGAATTCCACAGATTCACCACTTTCTGTGTGAAGAAGTTTTTCCTAATCTCGGTCCGAAAAGGCTTCCCCTCTATCCTCAAACTGTGGCCCCTCGTTCTGGACTTTCCCAACATCGGGAATAATCTTCCTGCATCTAGCCTGTCCAATCCCTTTAGGAACATATACGTTTCAATCAGATCCCCCCTCAATCTTCTAAATTCCAACGAGTACAAGCCCAGTTCATCCAGTCTTTCTTCATATGAAAGTCCTGCCATCCCAGGAATCAATCTGGTGAACCTTCTTTGTACTCCCTCTATGGCAAGGATGTCTTTCCTCAGATTAGGGGACCAAAACTGCACACAATACTCCAGGTGTGGTCTCACCAAGGCCTTGTACAACTGCAGTAGTACCTCCTTGCTCCTGTACTCGAATCCACTCGCTATAAATGCCAGCATACCATTCGCCTTTTTCACCGCCTGCTGTACCTGCATGCCCACTTTCAATGACTGGTGTATAATGACACCCAGGTCTCGTTGCACCTCCCCTTTTCCTAATCGGCCACCATTCAGATAATAATCTGTTTTCCCATTTTTGCCACCAAAGTGGATAACTTCACATTTATCCACATTAAATTGCATCTGCCATGAACTTGCCCACTCACCCAACCTATCCAAGTCACCCTGCATCTTCTTAGCATCCTCCTCACAGCTAACACTGCCACCCAGCTTCGTGTCATCCGCAAACTTGGAGATGCTGCATTTATTTCCCTCATCCAAGTCATTAATATATATTGTAAACAACTGGGGTCCCAGCACTGAGCCTTGCGGTACCCCACTAGTCACCGCCTGCCATTCTGAAAAGGTCCCGTTTATTCCCACTCTTTGCTTCCTGTCTGCTAACCAATTCTCCACCCACACCAATACCTTAACCCCAATACCGTGTGCTTTAAGTTTGCACACTAACCTCCTGTGTGGGACCTTGTCAAAAGCCTTTTGAAAATCCAAATATACCACATCCACTGGTTCTCCCCTATCCACTCTACTAGTTACATTCTCAAAAAATTCTATGAGATTCGTCAGACATGATTTTCCTTTCACAAATCCATGCTGACTTTGTCTGATCATTTCACCGCTTTCCAAATGTGCTGTTATCACATCCTTGATAACTGACTCCAGCAGTTTCCCCACCACCGACGTTAGGCTAACCGGTCCATAATTCCCTGGTTTCTCTCTCCCTCCTTTTTTAAAAAGTGGAGTTACATTAGCCACCCTCCAATCCTCAGGAACTAGTCCAGAATCTAACGAGTTTTGAAAAATTATCACTAATGCATCCACTATTTCTTGGGCTACTTCCTTAAGCACTCTAGGATGCAGACCATCTGGCGCTGGGGATTTATCTGCCTTCAATCCCTTCAATTTACCTAACACCACTTCCCTACTAACATGTATTTCGCTCAGTTCCTCCATCTCACTGGACCCTCTGTCCCCTACTATTTCTGGAAGATTATTTACGTCCTCCTTAGTGAAGACAGAACCAAAGTAATTATTCAATTGGTCTGCCATGTCCTTGCTCCCCATAATCAATTCACCCGTTTCTGTCTGCAGGGGACCTACATTTGTCTTTACCAGTCTTTTCCTTTTTACATATCTATAAAAGGTTTTACAGTCCGTTTTTATGTTCCCTGCCAGTTTTCTCTCATGATCTTTTTTCCCCTTCCTAATTAAGCCCTTTGTCCTCCTCTGCTGAACTCTGAATTTCTCCCAGTCCTCAGGTGAGCCACTTTCTCTGGCTAATTTGTATGCTTCTTCCTTGGAATTGATACTATCCCTAATCTCTCTTGTCAGCCACGGGTGCACTACCTTCCTTGATTTATTCTTTTGCCAAACTGGGATGAACAATTGTTGTAGTTCATCCATGCAACCTTTAAATGCTTGCCATTGCATATCCACCGTCAATCCTTTAAGTGTCATTTGCCAGTCTATCTTAGCTAATTCACGTCTCATACCTTCAAAGTTACCCCTCTTTAAGTTCAGAACCTTTGTTTCTGAATTAACTATGTCACTCTCCATCTTAATGAAGAATTCCACCATATTATGGTCACTCTTACCCAAGGGGCCTCTCACGACAAGATTGCTAATTAACCCTTCCTCATTGCTCAAAACCCAGTCCAGAATAGCCTGCTCTCTAGTTGGTTCCTCGACATGTTGGTTCAAAAAACCATCCCGCATACATTCCAAGAAATCCTCTTCCTCAGCACCTTTACCAATTTGGTTCACCCAATCTACATGTAGATTGAAGTCACCCATTATAACTGCTGTTCCTTTATTGCACACATTTCTAATTTCCTGTTTAATACCATCTCCGACCTCACTACTACTGTTAGGTGGCCTGTACACAACTCCCACCCGCGTCTTCTGCCCCTTAGTGTTACGCAGCTCTACCCATATCAATTCCATATCTTCCCGGCTTATGTCCTTCCTTTCTATTGCGTTAACATCTTCTTTAACTAGCAACGCCACCCCACCTCCCCTTCCTTCATGTCTATCCCTCTTGAATATTGAATATCCCTGAACGTTGAGCTCCCATCCCTGGTCACCCTGGAGCCATGTCTCTGTGATCCCAACTATATCATAATCATTAATAACAATCTGCACTTTCAATTCATCCACCTTATTACGAATGCTCCTTGCATTGACACACAAAGCCTTCAGGCGCTCTTTTACAACTCTCTTAGCCCTTATACAATTATGCTGAAAAGTGGCCCTTTTTAATGCTTGCCCTGGATTTGTCGGCCTGCCACTTTTACTTTTCTCCTTAGTACTTGTTGCTTCTACCCTCACTTTACACCCCTCTGTCTCTCTGCACTGGTTCCCATCCCCCTGTTGTGAACTAACCTCCTCACGCCTAGCCTCTTTAATTTGATTCCCACCCCCCAACCATTCTAGTTTAAAGTCACCTCAGTAGACCCCGCTAATCTCCCTGCCAGGATATTGGTCCCCCTAGGAGTCAAGTGTAACCCGTCCTTTTTGTACAGGTCATGCCCGCGCCAAAAGAGGTCCCAATGATCCAAAAACTTGAATCCCTGCCCCCTGCTCCAATCCCTCAGCCACGCATTTATCCTCCACCTCATTGCATTCCTACTCAAAAGGGAGTGCCCCTCAAATACCTGTACATGCATACCTTGACAAGAAGATGAACGTTGAACCTTGAGTGCCCCGGATGGTGAGGGTTCTCAATGATAGATGCAGCCTTTTTGAAGCATCACCTTTTGACGAGATCCTTGATTGTGGGCAGTGTTGTGTCTGTGATGGAACTGGTTCAGCCTATAACCCTCTGCAGCCCCTTGCAATTCTGTAAATTGGATACTCCATACCTGGTTCACAAAAATAAAAAAAAGACAACAATTGTCATGCATAGTGTTTATCATATTGCCAAATTGTTGTGATTAGTGTTTTGCCTGTGGGGCCAGGGACCGAATGGTTGATGGGAAGTAATTGTTCTTGAACTTGATGATTTGGGACTTAAGGCTTCTCTGCCTCCTGTTGAATGGTAGCTGTACATGACCCAGATGGTGGGGAGCTTTGATGACAGATGTTACCGATCGTGGGGAGGAACGTGCTCAGGGTGAGTGTGCTCCTGCCTGAAGTCCCTTGCATTCCTGTGCATTCTGATGGCTGTCAGCCATCCAGGATTCTTTCAACAGTAAATTAAGTTAGAATTAAGATAAAATTATTAACTTTTTTGTTACATGTACATTGAAACATGCAGTGAATGTGTTGTGTCGAATCCTATCCCTGTCAAAGCAAGGAGGGTTGTGCTGGGAACAGTCTGCAAGTGTCACCATGCCTGCAGCGCCAATGTAGGGAATAGACAGAGTGAATGCATGCAGAATTTCTTCTCCTAGGTTGGGTGAGGCTTGGACTGTAGGCTCAGGGTGAAAGGTGAAAGGTGAAAGGGGAACCTGTGGGGGAACTTCTTCCCTCAGAGGGTGGTGAGAGTGTGGAATGAGCTGCCAGCAGAAGTGGAGAATGCGATTTTAAAGAGAAGTTTTGATAAGTACATGAATGGGAGGGGTATGGGCGGTTATAGTCGGAGTGAGGTAGTTGAGACTAGGCAGTAGATGGGGCTGGCATGGACTAGATGGGCCAATGGGGCTGTTTCTGTGCTGTGCCTATCTGGCAATCTCTATAGCAAGACCATTCCCTTCCCATACGTGCCTCTATAAAGCATCAGTTCCAAGTAGCACAGTACAGCACAGTCCTTCAGCCCACAATGTTATGCCATTCTAACTAAACTAGTAATTAAATGGCTAACCAAATGAGTTTCTACACATGTCTACACAACGTCCATATCTCTCCATTCTCTGAACATTCATGTGCCTATCTATTTTAATGTATCTGCCTCTGCCACCACTGCAGGAAGTGCATTCCAGGCATCCACAACTCTACAAAAATAAAATTGCCCCATACATCTCCTTTACCCCCCTCACCTTAAATGCATGCCCCCTGAGTCCTGATGAAGGGTCTCGGCCCGAAACGCCGACAGTACTCTTTTCCATAGATGTTGCCTGGCCTGGTGAGTTCCTCCAGCATTTTGTGTGTGTTGCTCGGATTTCCAGCATCGGCAGATTTTCTCTTGTTTGTGATTGACCCTCTAGTATTAGATATTTCGATACTGGAAAAAGAGAGTGGTTGATGCCTGGAATGCACTGCTCAGTATGGTGGTAGGGACAAATGTATGAGAGGCTTTTAAGAGACCTTTAGATAGGCTCATTGATATGAGGAAGATGGAGGAATATGGACATTGTGTAGGTAGGAGGGATTAATTTTGGGGTTTGCTTGATTTACTATTTAGCTGGGTCAGCACAAAATTGTGGGCCGAAGGGCCTGTACCTGTACTGCAATGTTCTCTGTTCTTTGTTCTGTGATCTAAACCAGTTGTCTATCAATGCTTCTCATAAAGTTATAAATTTCTAGCAGATCTCCCCTCATCTTCTGACGCTCTGGAAGAAACAACACAAGTTTGTCCAACATCTCCTTATTGTCCTTATTGCCCCTAATCCAGGCAACATCCTGGTGATCTCCCAAAATTTCCTGCAGGTCACAACTCAGGAAAAAAAAGCCCAATTTTACTTAAGTTCTTGTTGAATGTGAAATAAAGATTTAAAGTTTTATTTTGATTTATTCATTAATCACATGTATATCAAAACACAGTGAAGTTTACCGTTTGTGTTAAGAACCAATACAATCTGATGATGTGTTGGGGGGAGCCTGCAAGTTTATACATATGTAAGTACATGGTCAAAGATTACTACATGGCAAAAATGAGCAGTTCTGCCTAGTCTCTGGAACTCAGTTTGGACCAGGGTTGAACTGAGGTCTAGAGCTAAGTAGGCTGTTCAAACTTGAACCAAACCTTAGTGCACAAGGAAGAGAGATAAGGTCACTCAACTACTGAGTCAGTGCCTGGAGGTCCAGGTCTGTCCTCTAGAACAGTGGTTCCCAACCTGAGGTCCATGGACCCCTCGGTTAATGGTAGGGGTCCATGACAAAAATAAGGTTGGAAGCCCCTGCTCTTGCGACGTGAGTTAAGCATGGAGGCTGGGGAATTCATTTCTGTTAATGAACTGGAATTGGAATTGGAAGTGGAATTGGTTTATTATTGTCACATGTACTGAGATACAGTGAAAAGCTTGTCTTGTATACTGTTCATACAGATCAGATCCAAAACACAGTGCATTGAGGTAGAACAAGGTAAAATAATAATGCAGAATAGAGAGCGGATGAACAATAAGGTGTAATACCATAATGAGGTCAAGATTCCAACTAATTGTACTCTGAAGCTATTTAATAGACCCTGATCTATAAGGGTCTATTTAATAGATCCTAGTCCATTTGGGTAGAGTGGCAAGTGGAGATATGCCACTACCAAAGGAGATATAAGGCCTTCCTTCACTCTGAAGGTCAGCCACCTGTTTAGCATTAACCCTACCCCCCCGCCCCCCACTTTCCGATCAGGGTCACATGAAGCCATAGGGGTAGATGGTGGATGGTCGTACGAGCAGCTGGTACATATCACGTCCTGGCTATGCGACCATTGACGCCAGGCAGACAATCTCTGAAGAGTATTGATAATGGCTGGGGTCACCTGTCTTGTAAAGACACTGCCCAGATGAAGGCAATGGCAAACCACTTCACTTCTGCAGAAAAATTTGCCAAAGAACAAACATGGTCAAAGACCATGAACACCCACGTCATAATGATGAAGATGGGTCTATTAGGGTACAGTGGGGTAGAAGCTGTCCTTGAGCCTGGTGGAATGTGCTTTCAGGGTTTTGTAACTTCTGCCCAATGGGAGGGCATGAAAAGAGAATGTCTGAGATGGGGGTCTTTGATTACGTTGGCTATTTTACTGAGGCAATGAGAAGTAATGAAATAGACCAGGGAAACTAGCAGCTATAATGGTGACCAGATGCTTGCAAAAACCCACCTGGTTTGACGTTATTCTTCCACCCATTTCCAATCTGGCCCGGATGGGAATCCTGACCAACCGATATCACTGGCTGTTAGCAGCCCTCTGAGCGACCTGGCAAGTTATGCACAGAGCTTGCCATTGAGGTCCATGTCCTGGGGGTAAATGAACTCTTATATGACAGCGTTAGTGATGACTCTTGCCTTTCCACCTTTCTGCTGGTGACCAGCTGTAGATTGATGTGATAGTTGTCTGGGGTGTGGATATTTATACATGAACAATATCCACATTGCTGGGTAAATTACAATATTGTATAGAACACAGAGCATAGAACCTTACAGCACAGTACACAATGCTGTGCCTGACCTTTTAACCCACACTAACATCACTCTAGCTCTTCCCTCTTCCAGATCCCTCCATTTTTCTTTCATATATGTGTTTATTTAAGAGTTTCTTAAATGCCCTGAATGTATCTGCCTCTACCACCATTCCAGCAGTCCATTCTACACACTCACCACAGATACTGTTAAAATATCTGTATTTCAAAGGCATGGATACAAGTACAGATGGTCTGGAGCCCAGTCCCTCTACCCCACACATGTGATGGTGTATGCTCCTGTAATCCTTGTATAAACTTCATGAAGACTGAATGCCCTGTCCGCAGTCTGGCTGCTGGAAGAGAGAGAACTTCAGGAGGGTCTCCAACTCTACACTCCTGGATGGCGATAGTTGCAAAGGTTGCACTAAACAACTGAGGTTGTGATTGCTTCGATCTACAGTCGTACTAATCCAAAGTGAAAAACACACATTCTAGACAAAACCTGACATTTGTAAGCAATTGAATAACATTCAGTTCTCCTTACATCTTAACTGCTGCCTCAATTACCTGTTCAATTCAAGCATTATTTCTGAAAATCCAACTTCAAATTCTGACAGTTTCAATATTTTTTCAATTCAGTTTTGTACTTGAAATCAATATACACAATCATCAGAAGACTTTTTTCTCTATATTTCCATTACAGATGGTGTTCAAGATTACTGTCTTCCAAGGCATATAAACTGAAGAGCTGTTTGGAAGATTAATGTCATTATCCTGTAGACTTAGTGTTCTGCAAACAAGAATTTAGTTCAGACTAGTGAACTGTAAAAGAGTGCAAAATATCATCTCAATAATTCAAGGATTCAAAATAAAGATTCAAAGATACAAAGTACATTTATTATCTAAGTATATGCAGTATACAACCCTGAGATTTGTCTTCACGCAGACAGCCATGAAACCAAGAAATCTCATAGAACTTGCTCAAAGAAAACATCAAAGACCCAATGTGAAAAAAAGAACAAATTGTGCAAATGGAAAAAAATGATTAAATGACACACAGAATACTAAACATCAGCAGAGTCCTTGAAACAGCCTAGCAATGTTCTGTTTAATTCAAGTTAGTGCTGTATAATTTGTTGACTGCAGTCCATCTGATCAAAATTGCGCAAAATAGCAATAAAAAAGGAGAAACCAGAAACCAGAAACATATAACAAGAACAGCTCACTTAAAAGGAGACCAAACCACAAGCTATGCCAATCAAACCTTGCCCAAGACCCAAGACAATGGCAAGTGGGAAGGAGAGGGAGACCAGTCAAACACAGGCAGACAGTGCTGAACACCCACTGGCTTTCCACTCTCGTCCTTGCTGATTCCAATCTTGCTCAATGCTTTAATCAGTGAGTTGTCGAGAATTGAAGCCGATCATGGGTTTATGCTCTGCCATTAGGCCACACACTCCATTCTCAACCTTACTCTCAAACGTTCTAAGTTCCCTCGGAGACAGCAAAAGCGGCAGATCGATCAGTCGGCCCAGAAACACATTGTCAAAATGTAAGTTACACACAGAATAGTGGTAGAAGTATATTTAAAAGAAGGAGGAGAAGTACTTTTGTGAACTGTGTGTGCAGGGCGTCACCCCTAGTCATGTTGGTCACTGGTGCCATCTTGCCAATTCTCAAACTCATGCTTGAGAACTGATGCCAGGAATGCTTAAATGCACTTGGGATTAAAGCATTGAATTATTAGTACAATTGTTACTCTAAGAAACAATAGGATGATGGTTCGTTTTGTAAGGATGTTTGATTCATTGATTAGAATTTGAAGGAATTCCACGTACTGTGGATAAAGGATAAACAATGGATATTGTATAGAGTCAATGATGGACTTGAGAAGGAGTTATATTGAAGTTTATTATTGCCAATGGAAGTTGGTGGTGGAGTGGGAATAATAATGGTGTGAATGGAAAACTGGTGAATAAGAAACCAGAGTGGACATGAATTGTAAACACAATTCTGCAGATTCTGGAAATTCAAGCAACACACATCAAAGTTGCTGCCAGACAGCATCTCTAGGAAGAGGTACAGTTAACGTTTCGGGCCGACACCCTTCGTCAGGACTAACTGAAGGAAGAGCTATTAAGAGATTTGAAAGTGGGAGGGGGAGGGGGAGATCCAAAATGATAGGAGAAGACAGGAGGGGGAGGGATAGAGCCAAGAGCTGGACAGGTGATAGGCAAAAGGGGATACGAGAGGATCATGGGACAGGAGGTCCAGGAAGAAGGACAGGGGGGGGGGGACCCAGAGGATGGGCAAGAGGTATATTCAGAGGGACAGAGGGAGAAAAAGGAGAGTGAGAGAAAGAATGTGTGCATAAAAATGAGTAACAGATGGGGTATGAGGGGGAGGTGGGGCCTTAGTGGAAGTTAGAGAAGTCGATGTTCATGCCATCAGGTTGGAGGCTACCCAGATGGAATATAAGGTGTTGTTCCTCCAACCTAAGTGTGGCTTCATCTTTACAGTAGTGGAGGCAGTGGATAGACAGATCAGAATGGGAATGGGATGTGGAATTAAAATGTGTGGCCACTGGGAGATCCTGCTTTCTCTGGCAGACAGAGTGTAGGTGTTCAGCAAAACGATCTCCCAGTCTGCGTCGGGTCTCGCCAATATATAAAAGGCCACATCGGGAGCACCGGACGCAATATATCATCCCAGCCGACTCACAGGTGAAGTGTCGCCTCACCTGGAAGGACTGTCTGGGGCCCTGAATGGTGGTAAGGGAGGAAGTGTAAGGGCATGTATAGCACTTGTTCCGCTTACAAGGATAAATGCCAGGAGGGAGATCAGTGGGGAGGGATGGGGGGGCCGAATGGACAAGGGAGTCACGTAGGGAGCGATCCCTGCAGAAAACGGGGGGGGGAGGAAAAATGTGTTTAGTGGTGGGATCCCGTTGGAGGTGGCGGAAGTTACGGAGAATAATATGTTGGACCCGGAGGCTGGTGGGGTGATAGGTGAGGACCAGGGGAACCCTATTCCTAGTGGGGTGGCGGGAGGATGGAGTGAGAGCAGGTGTACGTGAAATGGGGGAGATGCGTTTAAGGGCAGAGTTGATAGTGGAGGAAGGGAAGCCCCTTTCTTTAAGAAAGGAAGACATCTTCCTCGTCCGGGATGAAAAGCCTCATCCTGAGAGCAGATGCGGCTGAGACGGAGGAATTGCGAGAAGGGGATGGCATTTTTGCAAGAGACAGGGTGAGGAGAGGAATAGTCCAGATAGCATGAATTGTTCTTCTCTGGTAAGATATAAGGAGTGCATGAAGGCAATGAATGTGTAGGTATCAAATTTACTGGTTTATATTTACAGGCTCTATCCAATAACCAACACATTCCATGTTTCCACAAGTCTGTAAGTTGATTCTGTCCATAACCGAAAGAATAAAAAAATCATCCAGTGCAGTAGCCACATCTCCACAGGGTGATGAGGCCAGTAAGCATGAATTTGTATTTCAAGCAACACATATAAAAGTTGCTGGTGAACACAGCAGGCCAGGCAGCATCTCTAAGAAGAGGTACAGTCGACGTTTCGGGCCGAGACCCTTCGTCAGGACTAACTGAAAGAAGAGCTTGTAAGAGATTTGAAAGTGGCAAAAGGGATCTGAGAGGATCAGGGGACAAAGAAAGGGGGAGAGGGGAAGTCCAGAGGATAGGCAAGGAGTATAATGAGAGAGACAGAGGGAGAAAAAGGAGAGAAAAAGAATATATATATATATATATATATATGTATGTATGTATGTATAAATAAATAAATAACAGATGGGGTACGAGGGGGAGGTGGGGCATTAACAGAAGTTAGAGAAGTCAATGTTCATGCCATCAGGTTGGAGGCTACCCAGACGGAATATAAGGCATTGTTCCTCCAACCTGAGTGCGGCTTCATCTTGACAGTAGAGGAGGCCGTGGATAGACATATCAGAATGGGAATGGGACGTGGAATTAAAATGTGTGGCCACTGGGAGATCCTGCTTTATTGTCTTCTCCTGTCTGTTAGAATGGTACAGACCAATGGGCATAAGATATCAGTAGATGATACATTGTTTGATAGAGTATCGATGCACAGATATTAATAGAAGCAATTGCTTATCAGTTTCCAAAATAAATAACGGATGGGGTATCAAGCCTCCGGCCTGATGGAATGAACATTGACTTCTCTAACTTCCGTTAATGCCCCACCTCCCCTTCGTACCCCATCTGTTATTTATTTATTATTATTATAATATATTTTTTTTCTCTCTCTTTTTCTCCCTCTGTCCCTCTCACTATACTCCTTGCCATCCTGTGGGCTTCCCCCTCCCCCTTTCTTTGTCCCTAGGCCTCCTGTCCCATGATCCTCTCATATCCCTTTTGCCAATCATCTGTCCAGCTCTTGGCTCCATCCCTCCCCCTCCTGTCTTCTCCTATCATTTTGGATCTCCCCTCCCCCTCCAACTTTCAAATCTCTTACTAGCTCTTCTTTCAGTTAGTCCTGATGAAGGGTCCTGGCCTGAAACGTCGACTGTACCTCTTCCTAGAGGTACTGCCTGGCCTGCTGCGTTCACTAGCAACTTTTAAAATAATTATGTATATTGATTAGATTAAAAAAGTGCAAAAACAGAAACACTGTATATTAAAAAAAAGTGAGGTAGTATCCAAAGATTCAATGTCCATTTTGGAATCGGATGGCAGAGGGGAAAAAGCTGTTTCTAAATCGCTGAGTGTGTGCCTTCAGGCTTCTGTATCTCCTCCCTGATGGTAACAGTGAGAAAAGGGCATGTCCTGGGTGCTGGAGGTCCTTAATAATTGACGCTGCCTTTCTGAGATACCGCTCCCTGAAGATGTCCTGGGTACTTTGTAGGCTAGTACCCAAGATGGAGCTGAATAGATTTACAACCTTTCTGCAGCTTCTTTCGGTCCTGTGCAGTAGCCCCTCCATACCAGACAGTGATGCAGCCTGTCAGAATGCTCTCCACAGTACAACTATAGAAGTTTTTGAGTGTATTTGTTGACACGCCAAATCTCTTCAAACTCCTAATGAAGTATAATCGCTGTCTTGCCTTCTTTATAACTACATCGATATGTTGGGACCACGTTAGATCTTGAGAGATCTTGACACCCAGGAACTTGAAGCTGCTCACTCTCTCCACTTCTGATCCTCTATGAGGATTGGTATGTGTTCCTTTGTCTTATCCTTCCCGAAGTCCACAATCAGCTCTTTCATTTTACTGACGTTGAGTGCCAGGTTGTTGCTGCAGCACCATTCCACTAGTTCAGGGGTCCCCAACTTTTTTGCACTGCGGACCAGTTTCATATTGACAATATTCTTGTGGACGGGCCGACCGGGGTGGGGGGGGGGGGGGGTGGTTGCCAACGGACAAGAGTAGCAGTCAAATATGTTGCGTTTATCCCGAGAAAGACTACAATGACCATGAAGCCTTGCGCGGGCGCCAGTACGCATGCGTGACTTGCACGTGCCGATTTTTTTTTACAAATCGTCTTTGGCGATTCTGTTCACGTGGGGGGGTGGGGTAGTTAATCACGACTGGCATATCGGTGATAAGTGGCTAATACACTCAATTTTGTTTCTAAAAGGGTTTATCTAACAAATTTAATATTAAACACACAGTGCATTATTTTCCTCGCATGAATATAGCGATAAGTCAATTATCAGGGGAGGACAGGGGAGCTTGAAGTAAGTGTCGAATGAACTTCCAGTAGAAGTGGCAGAAGCAGGTTCGATATTATCATTTAAAGTTAAATTGGATAGCTATATGGACAGGAAAGAAATGGGGGGTTATGGGCTGAGTGCAGGTCGGTGGGACTAGGTGAGAGTAGCGTTCGACATGGACTAGAAGGGCAGAGATGGCCTGTTTCCGTGCTGTAATTGTTGTATGGTTATATAAGTAAGTCAATAGCATGATAACATTTTAAGTAACATTTGGATATTAAACACGCAGCACATATTTTCCCCGTATGAACATATAAAATCATTGCAACACACCAATATCGCTGAATCAGTGGGAGTCCTGGGTTTGTTTCCCTGCAACAAGACGGTCCTATCGAGGGGTGCTGGGAGACAGCGATACTCGAAGGGGGTTCCTTATGTTCAGTCTATTCCGCAATTTAGTTTTTTTGCATTCATTGCAGAGATACGTTGGAAATGGAAGCAACGTTTTCAGTGCTTCTGTGGCTATCTCAGGATATTCACCCTTGACTTTGATCCAGAATGCCAGCAGAGATGTTATGTCAAACATACTTTTCAGCCCGCCGTCATTTACAAGCTCGAGGAGTTGATCTCCTTCCCGCGCTGACATGGATGACGCGCGTGTAACGACCTTGCGTGTGTTCAAGCTCAACAGTGGGCGTGACAAAGAATGAGGAAAGGTGCAGCTGACTCATATTGCCAAATCATATTGTTTCCTCGCGGCCTGGTAGTGCTTGCCTTGTGGCCCGGTACCAGTCCGCGGCCCGGTGGTTGGGGACCGCTGCACTACTTGGCATATCCCATACCTGTACGCCCTCTCATCACCACCTGAGATTCTACCAACCATGGTTGTATCGTCAGCAAATTTATAGATGGTATTTGAGCTATGCCTAGCCACACAGTCATGTGTATCAGAGAGTAGAGCACTGAGCTAAGCACACACCCCTGCGGTGTGCTAATGTTGATCGTCAGTGAGGAGGATGTGTTATCCCTAATCCGCACAGACTGTGGTCTTCTGGTTAGGAAGTCAAGGATCAAATTGTAGAGGGAGGTACAGAGGCCCAGGTTCTGCAACTTCTCAATCAGGATGTGGGAATGATGGTATTAAGTGCTGAGCTATAGTCGATGATCAGATTTCACTGTAGGCATTCTTGATGGTAGTGTAGCCATGGTCCAGTGTGTTGTTTCCTCTGGTATTACAAGTGATCTGTTGATGGTAGTTGCTTCGTGATTTTTTTCAGACTGGCCTGGTTAAAATCTCCCAATATGTTGGTCAGGGTGATCTGTTTTGTGCATGTTGATCCTATTACTCAGATCATCTAAAGCCTGCTTGACAGTGACCTGAAGTGGAATATAAATTGCTATCAGAATGACCCGAGAGAACTCCCGTGGTAGGTGAAAAGGACGAAACTTTACTGCTAGATATTCCAGGTTTGGTGAGCAGAATTGGGAAAGCACTGGTATATTTGTGCACTATGAAGAGTTGATCATGAGGCATACTCCTCCACCTCTGCTTTTGAGAGACTCTATCGATCTATCCTGACGGTGTATAGTAAACCCGTCGATCTGGATCGCTGCATCCGGTATGGAAGGGGTTAACCAGGATTCCACGAAAGAAAGGACGCACGCGGTCCTAATATCGCTCTGATTCATCACCCTGGCTCCGAGATCATTGATTTTATTCACCAGAGACTGCACGTTCACCAGCAAGATAGTTGGTATAGAGAGTTTAAACCCCGTTTCCTTAAACACACTTGTAATCCTGATCTACGCCCATGCTTCCTCCGAGGTGTTGTTTCCGTCGATTTTAAGCAGTGATTGCTCATTTAAATGCATTAAGACAAGGTAAGACAATAACAGAATACAGAGTGAAGTGTAACAGCTACAGAGAAACTGCAGTGCAGGTAAACAATGAAGTGTAAGATCATAATGAGGTGGATTGTGAAGTTAAGAGTCTAATTTATTGTATAAGGGAGCCATTCAATTGTCTTCTAACAGCAGCAGCTGCCCTTGAGCCTGGTGGTAAGTGCTTTCAGTTTTCTGAATCTTCTTGTTCAGTCCAAATATTAAAATGGGGGAGGAATGTGATTTAAGTGACTTCGATCGTGGAATGATTGTTGGCGCCAGTTGGGGTGGTTTGAATATCTCAGAAACTGTTGATCTCCTGGGATTTTCATGCACAACAGTTGCTAGGGTTTACTGTGAGAAACAAAATAGCATCGGTGAGTGGCAGTCCTGTGGGCAGAAACACCTTGTTAATGAGAGGTGTTAGAGGAGAATGGCCAGACTGGTTCAAGCTGACAGGAAGGTGACAGTAACTCAACTAACTATATGTTACAACAGTATTGTGCAGAAAGGCGTCTGTGAACACACAACACATCGAGTCTTGAAGTGGGTGAGCTACAGCAGCAGAGGACCAGAAATATACACTCAGAATACACAGGAGGTACCTAATAAAGTGTATTGGTGATATTCACAATTAGGAACTCAAAGTTCTCAAAACCTCATAAAAATAAAAAAAAGGAGTATATCATCTAAGTAGTGATAGAGTCTTGTCCTCAAAAGCCAGTGGGAGTAGATTTTGTGAATATTTATTAAGGTAGGGTGATGAAGGGTTACGGAGGGAATGGAAGACATGTTATAATTAGATCATACATTCATCTATATTTTGATTAATTTTCAAGCTCTGTGTACAGCCTGCACGTCTGGAACTTATCCTGTCTATGTCTCTCATATCTTTAAGTATGTCTATCATGTCTCCCCTCAGTTTCCGACACTCTATGGAGAACAACACAAGTTTCTCCACACTTCCCTCATAGATCAAAATCTCTCCTCGTGATGCTTTTGCTCCAACTGAAATGACTCCAGTCTGGACAATCTCTTCATAAGTACTTGGAAGCTCTCCTTTCCTCCTCTCTTGTGCTTTCAGTGGTCTCTATACCACAATGACGGAAACTCTGGATGGTACCTTGGACGTGTCCCAATGGGAAACTGAAACTTACCAAGTATTGAAAGGCCTAGACAGACAGCATGTGTTCTATAGTGGGGGAGTCTAGGACAAGAGGGCCCAGCCTCAGAATAGAGGGACGTCCATTCAAAATGGAGATGAGGAGGAATTTCTTTAGCCGGAGGGTGGTGAATCTGTGGAATTCATTCCCACAGATGGCTGTGGAGGTACATTTAAAGTGGAGGTTGTTAGGTTTCTGATTAGTCAGAACGTAAAAGATTACAGGGAGAAGGAAGGAGCTGAGAGGGAAAATAAATCAGCCATGTTGCAATGGTGGAGCAGACTCAGTGGGCTGAATGGCCTAATTCTGCTCCTGTGTCTTATGGCCTTTATGGATATATCTCATCCAGTTTTAGTGTGACCCAGTTTCTTTACTTTGAAATGTGAATCAAAGTGGAGCACGCGTCCAGCTGCCAATCTGTAATTCAGATTACTCAGCTTCATATTAATTTGGCTCCGCCATTCTGTTGAAACTTCAGATGGATTTCAAGCCGGGTGAACTTAAATTTTGAAGGTTAATAATGGTGTCACGAAGCCAAAAGAATTCTTGATTTGCACAGCAGCTTAGGGTGTAATGCTGCTGTGACTGACAGGAAGAGGCAATAGTCGACAAGGAATAGAGAGATCGTTCAGCATTACCGCTCAAAGGGAATGTCTTTTCACACAGGATAAAATCATGTGGTGATAATAATGTTATTACATGCCGAAATCATAGGGAGGTTTGTCCTTTCTTTTACTGCAAACACAAGTTATCTATTAATTGAATGATTAATTGTACAAAATAATAACTTGATGAAAATACAATTTCTGAGTCGATGCATAAAATGCGAATAAGAATGAAGGATTGTGTATTCCTGTTTGCATTGACCAGCACTGAGTGCTTCCATTAAAATTTCCAAATCAATAGCCAGAACAAACCAAGGAATATTAATGCACATTTGGTTTCTCTATTGGTATTGATGGATTCAATGGCCAGGAAGGTGGCAATACAACACTCTGTGGAAAGCAAAGGGCATGACAAGGTACAGAAGATGTCACGGTCATCTACTGCAGCCAAGGAAGAGCCCAGTTTGTGATGCATGTTCGTACCATTGGACCTGGAGTCCTGAGGTCGAGACAGTGGAACTGCCCCAGTGTCATGGCTTTTCCACTTTAAAAACTCTCCTGCACAATCACAATGCAGAATATTAAGTTTAATGGCTACTGGTGCAGTGCAGATAAACGATAAAGTAAAAAATTATAATGAGGTAGATTGTGAGGCCAAGCATCCATTAAACTGGCTGCTTTATTGAGGAGGCAGGAAGCGTAGTCAGAGTCCTTGGAGGGGAGGATGGTTTCTGTGATGTACTGATCTCTTGTCCACAACTCTTTGCAGTTTCTTACAGTCATGTCCAGAGCAGTTGTCATACCAAGTTGTGATGCATCTAGACAGAATGCTTTCTATGGCGCATCAATTAGAATTGATAAGAGTCAACAGGGAAATGCTGAGTTTCTTAAGCTCCCTGGGGAAGTAGAGCTTTCTTGGCCGGGACATCAACATGACAGCGCCAGAATAAAATTTGTTGTCACAACACAAAAATGCAGTGGCCCACTTTCCAGTTCTGGATGATTAGGTAAAAGCCAAAGCAAGCTACAGGCAAAATTGCAATTGGAAGGCATTCGTCTCTTAACAGCACACATCAGGGGTGAGAGTGCAGAATCAGAATCAGCTTTTTATCACCGACACATTTCCAGAAATTTATGGTTTCATGGCAGCAATAGAATCCACCATCTCCTTTGGCAGCTCATTCCAGATAGTCATGTGTGTGTGTGTGCGTGTGTGTGTCTTACCCCTCAGGTCTCATTTAAATTTCTCCCTTCTCAACATAAACCTGTCCCCCCTAGTCAAGCAGAAAGGCTGATCAACACCTCCATTGACTATCCCACCCCTCCACACCCCCAGCTCCCGCTACCTTATCATTTCCTGTCAGTCACCTTATGGACCGACACTCCTGTACCTAACATCACTTAATGAACATATAATCAATCTATGTATATAAGATATCTTATATACTGCATTTTATATCTATTGTGATTTTAATTATTGTGTTCTTTATCTAATTGAGTTGTTATTTGTGCTGCATCGGATCTGGAGAAACAATTATTTCATTCTCCTCCACACTTGTGAACTGGATATAACATTAAGCAATCTTGAATCTTGAATTTTAAATTCCCCTGTGCTGGGAAAATGATTTTGGCTATTTATTCCATCTAGTCACCTTATAATTTTATGAATCTCCACCAGGTCAATAAATATTTATTCTGTGGTACGACTTTGAATGCACCTCTTGCAATAATGCACAGAGACAGCACTGGGTGTAAATGGAAGTTCTCACAAATAATATTGCAATAATGAGTTCTGAGGAAGGTTCACTGACTCTAACCATTAACTGGCTTCTCTTTGCACAGTTGCTGCTTTTCTATATTTTGTTCTCATGCTCCAATGTGCAGGATCATGAGGGGCTGCAGAGGGTTGTAGGCTCTGGCAGCTCCATCGTGGGCAGATTCCTCCCCACCACCAAGGACATCTTCACAGTTCCTCAAGAAGGCAGCACGCATCACGAAGGAGCCTCACCATCTGGGACACGCATCACGAAGGAGCCTTACCATCTTGTCGATCAGTGAGGAGGTAAAAGAACCTGAAGACCCACACTCAATGATTCAGGAGTAGCTTCTTCCGCTCCGCCACCAGGTATCTGAACAGTCCAACATCGCATGAACACAACTGCATTATTCCTTTTCTGTTGCACCATTTATTTATTTTGTAATTTATGATAATTTTATGTCTGCTCTGTATTGCTCCCATAAAGCCATAGAGTTATGGAAAAGTATGGCACAGAAACGGGTTCTTCAGCCCATCTAGTCCATGCCAAACCTTTTAAGCTACCTAGTCCCATCAACCTGCACCAGGACAATAGCCCTCCATACCCCTACTCTTTATTTACCTATTCAATCTTCTCTTAAACATTGAAATCAAGCTTGCATGCACTACCTCCGCTGGCAGCTTGATCCACACACTCACCACCCTCTGAGTGAAGATGTTTCCCCTTATGTTCCCCATAAACATTTCACCTTTCATCCTTAACCCATGACTTCTAGTTGTAGTCCCAATCAACCTTAGTGGAAAAAGCCTGCTTGCATTTACCCTATCTGTACCCTCCATAATTTTGCATACCTCTATCAAATCTCCTCTCAAACTTCTATGTTCTAAGGAATAAATTCCTATTCAATCTTTCCTTATAACTCAGGTCATCCAGTCCCAGCAACATCCCTGTAAATTTTCTCTGTACTTTTTCTATCTTCTTCTTTCTTTTTTTCTTTTTTAATCTTTTTATTGATTTAAAAGGAGCATAAATAAAATCAAGAGGAGAATTATCTCAAATATATATGTGTATATATATATATATATATCAATAACAATATAAACCGAGATTAAGATAGACATTGTCAAAATCATAGATATTGTTGAACTAGTATAAAATATATAATAAAAAATGAAAATAGCAATTCTCCTCTTATCAGTTTATGAAAAGAAAAAAAATATTGAGTTTTAAATGAGGAGAAAAGAAAATCCCACTACACTATATTAAAAAAAACAAAAAGAAAAAAACAAAAAAAAAAGGACTGGGCAGTCCATTTTGAGGATACGACCAAAAAAAAAGAAAGAAAGACTCTCTGATCAAATCTAAAACTTTGAAAAAAAAATTGAAAGCGTAATAAATCAAATTGAATGAAAATATTGGATAAAAGGTCGCCAGATTTGCTCAAATTTAAAGGATGTATCAAATGTCTGACTTCTTATTTTCTCTAAACTTAAACAGGACATAACGGAGGAGAGCCAATAAAAAATGTAGATGGATTAGAATCCTTTTCAATCTTATTTACATTTTTCCTGTAGGTTGATGACCAGACCTACACACAATATTGATGGCATGAACATTGACTTCTCTAACTTCCGCTCTCAGGTTGGAGGAACAACACCTTATATTCCGTCTGGGTAGCCTCCAACCTGATGGCATGAACATTGACTTCTCTAACTTCCGCTAATGCCCCACCTCCCCCTCGTACCCCATCCGTTATTTATTTATATACACACATTCTTTCTCTCTCTCTCCTTTTTCTCCCTCTGTCCCTCTGACTATACCCCTTGGCCATCCTCTGGGTTCCCCCCTTTGTCTTTCTCCCTGGACATCCTGTCCCATGATCCTCTCATATCCCCTTTGCCAATCACCTGTCCAGCTCTTGGCTCCATCCCTCCCCCTCCTGTCTTCTCCTATCATTTTGGATCTCTCCCTCCCCCTCCCACTTTCAAATCTCTTACTCACTCTTCCTTCAGTTAGTCCTGACGAAGGGTCTCAGCCTGAAACGTCGACTGTACCTCTTCCTAGAGATGCTGCCTGTCCTGCTGCGTTCACCAGCAACTTTGATGTGTGTTGCTTGAATTTCCAGCATCTGCAGAATTCCTGTTGTTTGCACAATATTCCAAATTAGGTCTCACCAATGTGATATACAACTTCAAAATAACATCCCATCTCCTGTGCTCAATATTTTGATTTATGAAGGCCTACATACCAAATGCTTTCTTTATGATCCTATCTACTTGTGACATCATTTTCAATGAATTATGGATTTGTATTCCCAGATTCCTTTGTTCTACAACACTCCTCAGTGCCCTACCATTCACTGTGTAAGATCTAACCTGGTTGGTCCTACCAAAGTGCAAAACCTCGCACTTGTCTATATTAAATTCCATAGGACATTTTTCAGCCCATTTTTCCAGTTGATGCAGATCCCTCCACAAGCCATGATAGCCTTTCTCACTGTCCACTACACCCCCAGTCTTGGTGTCATCTGCAAATTTGTCCACGTTATCATCCAGATTATTGATATAGATAACAAACAACAAAGGACCCAGCACCAATCCCTGTCATATAGGTCAGTGATAATAAATGTGATTCAGATTCTGATTTTGTTTCAGACTCTGGTGTCTATTTTTAAGAGGGCCACACTTGGATTCTGATGCCAAGACTTGGTTCAAAGTTCAAAGTACATTTATTATCAAAGTTAGCATACCTTAAAAAACCTTGAGGTTTGTCTCCTTACAGGCAGCTGCAAAATGAAGAAACCCAAAAGAACCATTAAAAGAAAGACTGTTGAGCACTCAATGTACAGAGAGAAAAAAAAACAAATAATGCAGACAATGAAAGTGAGCAGAACTGCCTAGTGAGGTTGTGGCTTGCAACTCATGTGCTTCTAAATCTGCCTGGCTGTGACTCACTTTTGTGAACTTCAGTTCTAAATACTGTGAGAGAGTGGAACTGCCTCAGCATTATAGCTTTTTCACTTTAAAACCTTTCCCACATAGGTTTCTTGTCATTAGGAATCAGGAGCAGTGGACAGTGGACAACCAACTACACATCCACCAGCACTCCATTGTAACCTTCTCTTGCTTTGTGTCCACCGTGACTGCATATACCTGTTCCACTATGTTCATATCCTCATGTTCTGCACACACACACACACACATCCAGTTCCTTATGCGACTGCTCCTTACATACCCACAACAGTCGATATGTCAGGCCAAGACCCTTCATCAGGGTCTTTGAACCATTGTTCCTTATAAAATATGATTTAAACAGTTGATATTTCCCCATGGCAGTCATTTCCTTAAGCATTAATTTAACTTAGCAAGTTATTAGTTACAAAAAGGATAGTCCACTGCTCCTGTTTCCTAACTTAATGAAAAGAAAGAATGGACACAGCCCAAAATGATCCCGCTCCATAGATGTTGCCTGACCTACTGAATTCCTCCAGTATTTTATGTGTGTTGCTTTGGATTTCCAACATCTGCAAAATCTCTTGTGTTGTCTCTCTCTGAGGGATTGCAGAGGGCACAAAATGCAATCAGTGGCCACCTGCTCGTTAATGCAAATAACTAATCTGCCAATCATGTGGCTGTAACTTAATGTATAAAAACATGCAGAGGAGCTTGGTCAAGAGGTTCCGTTGCTGTTGGGAACAAAACATCAGAATGGGGAAAAAATGTGATCTAAATTACTTTGACCATGAAATGGTGGCTGGTGCCAGATGGGGTGGTTTGAGTATCTCAGAAACTGCAGACCTCCTGGGATTTTCACACACACAACAGTCTCTAAAGTTGACAGAAAATGATGCAGAAACAAAAAAAATCCAGTGAGTGGCAGTTCTGTGGATGTAAACACCTTGTTAATGAGGGAGGAGAATGGCTATATTAGTTCAAGCTGACAGGAAGCCCACAGCAATGTGTTATAACAATGGTGTAACAGAAGAACATCTCTGAATGCACAGCACGTCAAATGTTGAAGTGAACGGGCTACAGCCACAGACGACCATGAACAGACACGCAGTGGCCACCTTGCCAGGTACAGGTGGGCCTAAAAAAGTGGACACTGAGCATATTTCCAGGAGCGATGCTTTTGCAATGAATCTACGTCATTCAACACCATTGGAAACCAAGGAGAGCACATGATCTCTAAAACCCTTGGATAATGGAAGTTTTGAATCTTAGCTATGGAAAAATTGTGAAAAATTTAGTGCAAAGAGAGAGCTTTAATGTGACATTAAAGCAAAACCTAAGACAGTACGATAAAACTGCATTTCCATTGAAACATCATTATTTCTGTGGACTTGCTGAACTGCAGTGCAATTGAAAATTGATGCTAACTTCCTCATATAATTTATTTTCTAGACATATTAATTATACCTACCTGTAAACAGATGGCTGTTTAATATTTTAAAAGTTTCAAGACCTCCCGCTTGGATACACAGAATTCACAAACTTCAGCTCCCTGGACAGCGACAAGCGGAAAAGGCTGATTTCTGTGAAGTTGAGAAAGTCACAGTCACAGAGCAACACAAGGTGGATCCTTCTCCAAGGATTGTCACCTTTCATGATGGAGAGGCTTGTGAGATCCTGAGATCCTGGGACTCCGAGAGCAATGCCATATGGAGTTTAGCTATCTGGTGCTTAGCTCCTAGCAGGGTCACCCATTGTGGTAAATTCCAGACAAGGAACATCCAACCAAGACCTCAATGGTGGAGCTGGAGCAAGTTGATGACCCATTACACTGGCAGCGAAGGCAGAGGAAAGCTACAGCAGTAAAGGGTCCCCAGTCATTTCGTATTCCAATTCACAGGACCCTGAATCTAATCGATCAAGGACTGTGTGGTGGCTGCCTGTGCATCAGCCTTCCCACGTTAAACAAAATCACACACAAGCACGCTCCATTGAAAGAATCCTAGATTGACCTCCATAGCCATTTGAGGACTCACCAGTGGACAAACCTTTAAGTGACCATCATACTCAACTCGAGTGATCATACTGCTACTTCAGCATGGATACAGGCCATTTGGCCCAACAAGCCCATGCCACCCATGATGCCTACCCAGCTAGTCCCAATTTCCCGTATTCCTTCCTCATCTCTCCAAGTCCTGACCTCCATGTACCTGTTGAAGTGCTTCTGAAATGACACTATTGTGCGTACCTCAACCACTTCCTCTGCTATGTTTTTCCGTACATTCACTACCCCTTGTGTTAAGCAATTGCCCCCCTTGGGTCCCCTTTAATTTTTTTCCCTGTCCCCTTAAACCTCTACGCCCTCTAGTTCTAGATTCCTCTATCCTGGAGAAAAGACTGTTGCCATCCACCTTATCCACAGTACTGTGTATAAGCCCTCAGCATATACTGTATGCATAGCTTAAATCTAAGCCTCAGACTTTTTCACAGTATTGTATGTCTCCTATACTTTTTCAAACTTCCTAAAGTCAACCCTTATTCTCATAGGTTCCAAGGAATAAAATCATTCCCTTGCCAACTTCCATTCACTCAGGCCCTCTATTCCTGTCAATATCATTGTAAATCTTCCCTGCACTCTTTCCATTTTACTCACATTGTTCCTATGATAGGGTGAACAAAATGTACACAGTACTCCAAGCGTTGTCTCACCAAAACCTTTTCTGAACTGAATATAATGTCCCAGCTCCTGTACTTATTGCCCTAACTGATGAAGGCCAGTGAGCTGAACCCCTTTTTCACCACCTTGTCTACCTGTGACACCATTTTCAACAACATTGTGTTCTTGGGTCCTTCTGTTCCATTCCACTCCCTACACCCCATTCATAGCACAAGTCCTATGTTGGTTTTTCTTTCCAAAATGGAACCACGGCTGGCTGTTGGGAACAAGGTGACCATTTCTTCCTCTGAGGCTGCTTTGCAAGTCAGTAAGATCACAGCTTGTTTATACCAAAACTCCATTCAGTCACTTTCACTGCACTGTTATCATATAAATGCTCAATCTTTTTGTGTTAGCCTTTTTGTTGCTATTTTAATGCAAATGTTATCCCCTCTGAGATATTTTAAAAAGGGAGTTTTGAGCGTATTATTAAGCATTTGAATATTATGCTGACGTATTTTGAAAGGGTTTTATTGTGCAAATCTTTAAGCATTTTTATATTTTGGCTGTTTATTTAGTTTAGCTTCATTTATAGTTTAGTTTATTTAGTAAACAGGAATCCAGAAATGGCCGGACCAAAACTGATCAAAGTGGAAAGTGTGAATAATAATAGAGCTATACTGCACTGAAACAGGCCCTTCAGCCCAAACTCGTCCATGCTGATCATGGGTGTCCAAATGCATTAGTCTTAGTTGTCCAACTTCCTCTAAACCAAGGGTTCCCAACCTGGGGTCCAAGAGCCCCTTGCTTAGTGGTATTCATCCTTGGCATAAAAAGGTTGGGAACCCCTGTTCTGAACCATTCCTGTACTCATCTAGCTAGCTAACCACCCTGCCTCATCCTCTTCCTCCAGGCAGCTTGTTTCATATACAGACCATACTCTGCATAAAGAAGATTTCCACTCAGGTCACTTTTAAACCTTTCCCCTCTCACCTTAAACCTAAACCCTCTCGTTTTTGGTGCCCTTTCTCTGATGTTCACTCTCTCTATATACCCCTCGTGATTTTATACACCTTTCTAAGATCACTCCTCAATCTGCTACTCGCCAGGGAGTAAAATCTATCCTTTCCCTGTAACTGAAGGCCTCGAGTCCTGGCAACATGCTGGTAAATCCTCATTGAACTCTTTCTAGTAGCATTTTAGGATAATATTTTAGGCTATTCAAAGCTGGCAGGATATAATGAAAGACTGAATTAAAACTATCATATTCTCTGTGACTGTCCCAACAGTCTGAAAGATAGGACATTTGGACACAAAATACAATTTTATTCATCTCTGTGGGGGGGCAGGGGGATAATTTTTTTCTCGATGCAATAAAATGCAAGTAATATTGTCCCAGTTATTGTCAGCTCACAATGAAAGCAGCAACCTGTCCGAGACTAGATTACTGTTGATACGGGCGTCATAAAGTGCTCACCATCTGTGACTGTGCTGAGTAGGAGAGATTTGGGGAAGAGAAGTTGGTGAATAATTCATGAAGTATTTGAAGATGATTGGTTGTATGCAGGAATTGAAATTCCGCCACATGTCACGTTTGTCACACAAGTTAAATCATGAACCCACTCTGACCTTGCCTCAGGATAACAGTGACAGATGGTGAAGCTTCCGTGTATTAGTTTTCTGAGGAATAAGTAAAATTTTCACTTCAGCTCTCTGAAGCAGTTGCTGCCCAAGCTGAATTCACACAAGTATATCTGAGAGTGATAACTTTGTGCTGTTTTATTCAGCTTTTGAAAGTAATTTTTTCACCAAGGGAATTCAACCTGATTGATAGTGTGCTGCTCTCCAGTTCAGAGTAACACTCTATAAAATAGCTGAAATAATTTTAAAAGAAACACAGGGAGGCTTTAACTAAGGATGCTGAAGTGGTCCTGCTAGTCTTTTTTTGATAAATTAAGAAAAATCAAGTTTTTTAACTGTTCTTATTAATTTTCTCACATATGGGATACTCACTCCTTTGTTAGTTTTTTGAGATTAATTTTATTGGATTATCTTTATTTCTCATGTGTACATCGAAACATCAAAATGAACAGTGAACTGCATTGTTTGTGTCAGATTAAATCAGTGAGGTTTGTGCTGGGGGCAGCCTGCAAGTGAAGAAATGCAGTCACACTAAATAACCATGCCCACAACTCACTAACCCTAACCGTGGATCTGTGGAATGTGGGAGGAAACTGGAATACCTGGAGGAAATCCACACGGTCACAAGGAGAATGTGCAAGCTCCTACTGGGAGCGGTGGTAATTGAACCCCAATCAATTGGTGCTGTAAAGCCATGAACGAACTGCGTAACTACACAAGGACAAGGACTACATGCATGATGTTTTTAAGATTAGCCAACTGATTGCAATTCATGCCACACATGGAAACTGCTCTTGAAAATTCATGCCACACATGGAAACTGCTCATGGAAACTGCTCTTGAAAATCATTATCTCTTGCATCAACGATGGCAATGTTGGACAAATATGGCCCTGCACAGGAGTTCACAATTCACACTCCACTGAGACTGATATTATATAACCATATAACAATTACAGCATGGAAACAGGCCATCTCGGCCCTTCTAGTCCGTGCCGAACTCTTACTCTTACCTAGTCCCACCGACCTGCACTCAGCCCATAATCCTCCATTCTTTTCCTGTCCATATAGCTATCCAATTTAACTTTAAATGACAACATTGAACCTGCCTCAACCACTTCTACTGGAAGCTCATTCCACACAGCTTCCACTGTCTGAGTAAAGAAGTTACCCCTAATGTTACCCCTAAACTTTTGCCCTTTAACTCTCAACTCATGTCCTCTTGTTTGAATCTCCCCCACTCTCAATGGAAAAAGCCTATCCACGTCAACTCTATCTATCCCCCTCATAATTTTAAATTATTCTATCAAATCCCCCCTCAGCCTTCTACGCTCCAAAGAATAAAGACTCAGCTTGTTCAACCTTTCTCTGTAATTTAGGAGATGAAACCCAGGTAACATTCTAGTAAATCTTCTCTGTACTCTCTCAATT
Organism: Mobula birostris; assembly: GCF_030028105.1. Lineage (NCBI taxonomy): Eukaryota > Metazoa > Chordata > Chondrichthyes > Myliobatiformes > Myliobatidae > Mobula > Mobula birostris. The sequence goes on along the minus strand of NC_092392.1, from coordinate 28,545,429 downwards.
TTGTTGACATCTTTCCTATAATTCGGTGACCAGAACTGTACACAATACTCTAAATTTGGCCTTACCATTGCCTTGTATAATTTCAACATTACATCCCAACTCCTATACTCAATGCTCTGATTTATAAAGGCCAGCATACCAAAAGCTTTCTTCACCACCCTATCCACATGGGATTCTACCTTCAGGGAACTATGCACCATTATTTCTAGATCCCTCTGTTCTACTGCATTCTTCAATGCCCTACCATTTACCATCTATGTCCTATTTTGATTAGTCCTACCAAAATGTGGCACCTCACATTTATCAGCATTAAACTCCATCTGCCATCTTTCAGCCCAGTCTTCTAACTGGCCTAAATCTCTCTGCAAGCTTTGAAAACCCACTTCATTATCCACAACTCCATTTTTGTTATAATCAATGCACATGCACTGATGCTGCATTTGTTGCAAAAGGGAAAATGCTTTAATTCATTGAGTTGCTGCCATGTGAATGGCAGATTAGATAGTTGCATTAACGAGGTGTACAGATGTACCTCATAATGTGGCCATAGAGTGTAATTCTGCAGTACTGCCAATAATCTCCCAATTCTTGAGTGGGCATTTACTCCAGGACAACCACATGCTATGCAGCTCTGTGAACTATAGTGTTGGGCTAGGTAGGATGCCAACTTTATTCTTCATGAAATGTTTTGCTGTTTATAATGTGCAGTTGTGAAGTTTCTTTTATGAATTGAATGCAGAGAGCCAAGGACTGTGAGATGGTTTGTGCTCAGCTCACTGTCTAGTCCTCTGTGGAGCAGAAGTCTTTCATTCTCTGCTGGATGTGATTTACATATGAATAAGTGTCAGGACATATTGACCTTTGCATCTGCTTTATATAGTGATATCTCCTAAATGCTGCTTTCTTGGACACAGTTTGTATTATGTTTCTCTGTGCACTTAACTCCTTAGTAAATGGACCTCTTTCAGATATATTCACAGATTATAATTCCAATTTGGATTCAAATTCCGATTTGGATTCGGATTAATTTATCACATGTACATGTTAGCATAGAGTCAAATGTGTTGTTTGTGTTAACAACCAACACAACCCAAAGTGTCACTATACATTCTGGCACCACTATAGCAAGTCCACAATTCTCAGCAGATGCAGAGAACACAGCAATCAACGAAACAAGATCAAAACAAGACCATGTCTCCCACCCACCCACCTACCCACACATGGACAGTCCTCCAACTCCAGGACAGGCCAGCAATAGACAATAGACAATAGGTGCATGAGTAGGCCATTTGGCCCTTCGAGCCAGCACCGCCATTCACTGTGATCATGGCTGATCATCCACAATCAGTACACTGTTCCTGCCTTCTCCCCATATCACTTAACTCCACTATCTTTAAGAGCTCTATCTAACTCTTTCCTGAAAGCATCCAGAGAATTGGCCTCCACTGCCTTCTGAGGCAGAGCATTCCACAGATCCACAACCCTCTGTGTGAAAAAGTTTTTCCTCAACTCCGATCTAAATGGCCTACTCCTTGTTCTTGAACTGTGGCCTCTGGATCTGGACTCCCCCAACATCGGGAACATGTTTCCTGCCTCGAGCGTGTCCAATTCCTTAATAATCTTATATATTTCAATCAGGTCCCCTCTCATCCTTCTAAATTCCAGTGTATACAAGCTCATTTGCTCCAATCTTTCAACATATGACAGTCCCGTCATCCTGGGAATTAAACTTGTGAACCTACACTGCACTCCCTCAATAGCAGGAACATCCTTTCTCAAATTTGGAGAACAAAACTGCACACAATACTCCAGGTGTGGTCTCATCAGAGCCCTGTACAACTGCAGAAGGACCTCTTTGGTTCTATACTCAGCTCCCCTTGTTATGAAGACCAACATGCCATTAGCTTTCTTCACTGCCTGCTGTACCTGCTTGCTTATTTTCAGAGACTGATGAACAAGGACACCTAGATCTCATTGTACTTCCCCTTTTCCTAACTTGACACCATTCAGATAGTAATCTGCCTTCCTGTTCTTGCTACCAAAGTGGATAACCTCACACTTATCCACATTAAACTGCATCTGCCATGCATCTGCCCACTCACCCAACCTGTCCAAGTCACCCTGCATTCTCATAACATCCTCCTTACATTTCACACTGCCACCCAGCGTTGTGTCATCTGCAAATTTGCTAATGTTACTCTTAATCCCTTCATCTAAATCATTAATGTATATTATAAATAGCTGTGGTCCCAGCACCGAGCCTTGCAGTACCCCACTAGTCACTGCCTGCCATTCTGAAAGGGACCCGTTAATCCCTACTCTTTGTTTCCTGTCTGCCAACCAATTTTCTATCCATGTCAGTACCCTACCCCCAATACCATGTGCTCCAATTTTGCCCACTAATCTCCTATGTGGGACCTTATCAAAGGCTTTCTGAAAGTCCAGGTACACTACATCCACTGGCTCTCCCTTGTCCATTTTCATAGTTACATCCTCAAAAAATTCCAGAAGATTAGTCAAGCATGATTTCCCCTTCGTAAATCCATGCTGACTCGGACCGATCCTGTTACTGCTATCCAAATATGCCAGTAATTCATCTTTTATAATTGACTCCGGCGTCTTCCCCACCACTGATATCAGGCTAACCGGTCTATAATTCCCTGTTTTCTCTCTCCCTCCTTTCTTAAAAAGTGGGATAACATTAGCTACCCTCCAATCCACAGGAACTGATCCTGAATCTATAGAACAATGGAAAATGATTACCAATGCATCCATGATTTCTAGAGCCACCTCCTTAAGTACCCTGGGATGCAGACCATCAGGCCCTGGGGATTTATCAGCCTTCAGTCCCATCAGTCTATCCAACACCATTTTCTGCCTAATGTGAATTTCCTTCAGTTCCTCCGTTACCCTAGGTCCTCTGGCCACTATTACATCTGGGAGATTGTTTGTGACTTCCCTAGTGAAGACAGATCCAAAGTACCTGTTCAACTCATCTGCCATTTCTTTGTTCCCCATAATAAATTCACCTATTTTTGTCTTCAAGGGCCCAACTTTGGTCTTAACTAATTTTTTCCCCTTCACATACCTAAAGAAGCTTTTACTATCCTCCCTTCTATTCTTGGCTAGCTTACCTTTGTACCTCATCTTTTCTCCCCGTATTGCCTTTTTAGTTACCTTCTGTTGCTCTTTAAAAGTTTCCCAATCCTCTGGCTTCCTGCTCATCTTTGCTATGTTATATTTCTTCTCTTTTATTTTTATACTGTCCTTGACTTCCCTTGTCAGCCACGGTCATCCCTTACTCTCCCTAGAATTTTTCTTCCTCTTTGGAATGAACTGATCCTGCACCTTCTGTATTATTCCCAGAAATACCTGCCATTGTTGTTCCACTGTCATCTCTGCTAGGGTATCTTTCCAGTCAACTTTGGCTAGCTCCTCCCTCATGGCTCCATAGTCCCCTTTGTTCAACTGTAATACTGACACGTCTGATTTTCCCTTCTCCCTCTCAAAGTCTCCAGCCTCCAGGCTTTGGCTTAAGAGGGTTGAGAGTCTCAATTTCCTCAGATTGAACATCAACAATGCCCTTGTGACAAGTGACCTTGAGGAGGATGGTTTGGACCAAGTGCTGGAGTATCAGATGCTGGAATCAAGACACGGTATACAGCTGGAAAGAGAAATGGGTAAAAACAAAACACTAGACAACATCCCTAGTTAGGCTTATGACTAAGCACCGAACCTCAGTTTAGGTGCTCTTTCAATACTTAATTCTTAGCACCCAAAATGTGATTGCCAATTAGCGGGACCGTCCTCAATTCTTAAAGGGGTGACGCCAGCTATCCATACTCTGGAGAGTTAGAGTGTCTAAATCCCGGCAGCTGACGCAGTTGGGAGCATCTCATAACAGGAACTTCCACCCCACTCCTGTCCCCTACGGCTGACTCCTGATGACCCTGGTTGCTCAGAGAGACAGTGATAATAGTCGTGGATGACAACCGGATCCAAGGTGCCTCTTTCAGGCACCCAGCATCTCTCCTCAGATCTGAATCCATCCCAGTCCATGAGCTATTGACGAACATCCAAACAGTACGTGAGTCCAAAAGTCTTCTCACCGTGAAGACCTGTTCCCCTTTGATAAACTTGGGTGGCAGAGGATCTGACAGTGGTGAGGACAAGGGCTGGTGCCGAGAGGCTTTAATTTAGAAATGTGGAAGGTGAGATTGATCTTTATGGTCTTGGGGAGCTTCAAGGTGTAAGCCACTGGTTTACTTTTCTCAGGACTTTGAAGGGTCCAAGGAACTTGGGAGACAACTTTCTAAACTCCATCCAGAAAGATAAATCATGAGTGGACAGCCAGGCCTGTTACCCAGGCTGCAAAGTGGATCCCTGTCTTCTCCTTCAGTTTGCTTTGGTTTCCACCTTCAAAAGCTCCCTCGCCCTAATCCATTTTTGCTTACAGCGTCCGATGCAATCTTTGGCCGCAGAGATCCCAACCTCAGCCTCCTGTTCCTGAAAAAGAGGCAGAGGGTAACTAAACTGGTACTCAAATGTTGATAGCCCATGTGCTGAATGCTGTAAGGTGTTGTGGGTTACCTCTGCCCACATCAAATGGTCACACCACTCATCAGATCTTTCTGAGGCCAGGCATCTTAGGGTGCATTCCAAATCATGTTTGTTCTCCTCCGTCTGGCCATTTGACTGTGGGTGAAACCCAGAGGAAAGACTTGCTGTTGCTCAATCAGCTTACAGAACGCCCACTGGAAATGCGATGTGAATTGTGGACCATGATCACAAAAAAGGGTAAACCAGCAATCTGTGGATCCTGGAGACCTGGTCCAGGAGAATTTTGCCATCTCTGCCGCAGATGGTAGCTTCTTGCAGGCTTTCGAAAACCGATTGGCAACTACCATGATGACAGTCTTCCCCTTGGATGGAACAAGACCTGTGACTAGGTCCGTGGAGATGTGAGCCCGTGGTCTTTCTGGAACAGGTAGGGAGTGGAAGACACCAGGGCTCTGTGTTCCGGGCGCACATCTTGTATGCCTGCTTATACTGCCAAACTTCTTTTGTCACTCCGGGCCACCTATCCCTCCTCTTGATGAACTTGAGGGTCCTGGCAATCTGTGTGAGTGGCCATTCTCGATGAAAGTCCCTACTTGAGTTCTGGAACCGGACAGAACTTCGGACAAACAGCCAATCTGGAGGACCGTACTTAGGAATCTCCCCTTGTGCTTGGGCCTTGCAAACAAGAGTGTTGATTCCCCAACAAGTTGGTGCTAGCACCCTGGCTTGGGGCAAAATAGTGGTAGGCTGCTCCTCTCGTTCTGGTTCATCAAAGTGACGGGACAGGGCATCTGGCTTCTGGTTCTTTGACCCTGGTCGATAAGTCAGGACAAAATTAAAGCTGTTGAAGAATGAAACCCGCCTGGCCTGTCTGGAATTCAGCCTCTTGGCTTCCTGAATATAACCCAGGTTCTTGTTGTCTGTTCAAATGATAACAGGGTTCTTGGCCCCCTCCAGCCAGTGATACCTTTCCTCCGAAGCTAACCTAACCCCAAGAAGCTCCTGATTCCTGATGTAGTTTCTCTCTGCCGGGGTTAGCTGCTTGGAGCTGAATACACACAGGTGCAGTTTGCTGTCCAAAAGTGAGCAATAAGACAACACTGCACCCGCTCCAGTGTCTGAGGTGTCCAACTCCAGGATCAAGGGAAGGGCCAGGTTGGGAGAAACCAAGATGGGACCTGATGTGAACTGCTGTTTAAGCTCTGTCAAAGCAGCCTCCATTCCAGTAGTCCAGACAAAAAGACCATGGATTTCTTAGTTAGTGTTGTCAGCCGAGCTGCCACCAAGCAGAAGTTCCTGATGAACTTTGTAAAGCCCAGGAATCGCTGGACTAGTTTGATACTGGATGGTTGTGACCACCCTCTGACTGCCTGGATCTTGGTTGGGTTCATCCTGAGATCGTCATTGGAGATGATGAAACCCAAAAATGAAACAGCCGTCATGTGAAATTTGGACTTCTACAACTTGACATAAAGTCCATGGTTTAGAAACCCCTTTAAAATGTTCCTGACGTGTTCTTCTGTGGACTTCAAAAAGATTAAGCTATCATCCAGAAGATGAAGGCATACTTATGGAGAATATCCCAGCGCACATCGTTTATAAAGGCCTGAAAAACTGCTCGAACGTTCGGAAGACTGAAATGCTCAACAGGTTGTGCCTCCTTTAGAGTATTGAATTCAGTTTTCCACTCATCGCCTTCCCTTATATGGACCAGACTGTACGCACCCCATAGGTCAAGCTTAATGAACACTCTTGTCCCTTGGAGAAAGGCAGCATTCATGAATGGAAGAGGGTAACAGTTCTCGGGTGTCATGCTTTTTAATCCTCTATAATCAATACATGGCCGCAGGCTCCTATTCTTTTTTTTTTACGAAGAAGAAGCCTGGGCCAGCTGGTGAGGGGGAGGTTGAATGAATCCCATAGCAAGAGCTTCCTTTATATATTCTTCCATTGAACTTCTCTCCAGACTTGAGAGGACGAACAAGTGGCCATGTGGAGGACAAGTGCCAGGCAGAAGATCTACAGCTGTCGTAGGGTTGGTGTGATGGGAGAGTCGGGGCCTTTCCCTTGATAAAGACCTTTTCCAAGTCCTTGTACATGGAAGGAACTTTGACCTGCCTGGGTGCTGCAAGTTCTTCTGAACCCTCCTTCAAAGACGACTCCTGAGGCTTCTTAGGTGGCAGGGGTTTGTCTGACCTCCGAGTCTCCTCTCTAGATTCACGAGACTCCATTGTATCCTCAGGGTCCTTGCACCCCCAAGAACAGGCTCCAAAGGTCTGCATTTAGGAGTCTTTGCTTCAGTCGGGACATGGCAGCTGGACTCCATAGGCTTTGGGTCACCTTGCACTGAAATCTGTCACCCTGCTGGTCGTTGGTCTCGGGAGAGTCTGGGAGTCAGAGCATCATATGGCAAACATACCCTCTTACAATAACTAGACCAAACAATAATACTTCCTTCCCTTCAGTCCATGGATGGGTTATGCTGGGACAGCCAGGGGTACCCAGGGATCAGGGATATGCGTGGGGAGTCAGTGATGGAGAAACTAATGTCTTCTACATGATCCCCTATCATCACCTGCAAAACCACAGTCTGTTGCTGGAACCCAGCGTGCTGCCATCCGAGACAGTCGTGGGCATAGAATGACCCAACTCTCGCAGCGGCATGTCGAGCTGACAGGCGGTTCCCAAGTCCAGAAAATTACCCGCTGCCCCAGAGTCCACAAAAGCCTTCACCTGCCTCAAATTCTTACCCCAGGTGAACTCCACCTTCAGCATGAAACCAGAATCTGTGAGATTGGGAGCAGTGGCTGCTATCATCACAATCCTCCTGATATTGGATGGTCGGAGCAGTTCTCCAGATCTCTGCAGTTTTGGGCATTCAGTCCGTTGGTGATCTGCTTCCCCACAATAATAGCAGCAGCCTTGATTTTGATGCCAGGATCGCTCACTGGTGGAGAGCCTCATGTGACTGATCTGCATGAGCTCTACATCACCTTGAGAAGGAGGGGGGTCATGGTTCGAGATTGAGGTGTGGGGGGAGGTGGAACCGCAGTGGATCAAGGCCGAGCTTGGGCTAGCCTCTCTCGGCTTCGTAAAGTATTCCCTCTTAAGCTCTGCCAGACGATTGTCAAGGCGGATTGACTGGTCAATGAGGACCTCTAAGACCCTGCTGGCTCTTTCAAAACGAGGGCATCCTTTAGTTTGTCCTGGAAGCTGGGGTGTTATAGAGCAGACAAGGTCTCCCCGTTCCAACCACTCTCTTGGGCCAAGGTCCAAAATTCGATTGCTTAGTTGGCCACTGACCGACCCCCGAATCCATCAGATGGTCTTGAGGCTCAGCTAATGAAACACCTTCCTCATGGCAGCCAAGAGTTTCTCTGAATCCGCTCAAATCTCTAACCTTCATTCCCAATGCGCAGTGGCCTAGGCGAGGGCTGTCTGGGTCAGGAGAGAGATCAGCCATGATCATAATAAATGGTGGTGCAGGCTCGAAGGGCCGAATGGCCTACTCCTGCACCTATTTTCTATGTTTCTATGTTTCTATGAAGGCCATTTTTCCATGCTGTGAAGAGAACTGGGACGGCTGGAGTTTGAACACAATGAACATTGTGTGAGGAAGCTGTGGCAAGAACCCAGGTCTCTGTCGAATCTCTCTGGCATCAGAAGATGTACTGGCTCCAAAGAGCGTCCGACAGCCTCACCTGAGCGATTCTGGCATCCTCCTTGTGTTAGCTGGTACATGGAGGCCTGGAGGTCATGTATCTCCAGGTTCTGTCTGGAAATCCTCTCGCTATAGCAGGCCACAGTGGCTGAGAGATTCTGATACCCCACGTGATCCATGTTGGCTGAATCGTACTGTGACCAGAGACCTTGTCGAGGATTGTTCGGACCCATGTGCTGGAGTATTGGTATACAGATGGAATGAGAAATGAATAAAAACAAAAGGCTAGATTATATCTTTAGTTAAACTGACAATTGAGTACTGAACCTCAGTTCAGGTGCTCATTAAATATTCAATTTTTGGTGCCCAAAACCAGTGGTGCCAATTAGCAGGAACCCTTAATGGGGCCTTGCCAGCTATCCACACTCCGGAGAGTTAGAGCATCTAATTCCCAGAAACAGTCACGGTTGGGAGCATCCTGTAACATTCCCGGTCCAACCATATAGATGCCAGGGTCAAGAAAGCTCATCAGCACTGCTACTTCCTCAGGAGGTTAAAGAAATTTGACCCTCACCAAATGTGACCCACACATGAGGCTGCTTAACAAGTCCTATATTATCGCAGGAAAGATACTAGCATTGATAAAGCAGAGGTTGATTGGCAGGAGGCAAAGACTGGGTATAAAGGGAACTTTCTCAGGTTGACTGCCAGTAACTAGTGGTCTTCCACAGGGGTCTGTGTTGGGACCATTTCTTTTTACGTTATATGCCAATGACTTGGATGATGGAATTGATGGCTTTGTTGCCAAGTTTGCAGACAATATGAAGATAGGTGGAGAGGCAGGTAGTTTTGAGGAAGTAGGCTATAGAAGGACAGATTAGGAGAATGGGGATGGAATACAGTGTTGGGAAGTGTATGATCATGCACTTTGGTAGAAGAAATAAAAGCATAGAAATGGAGAGAAAAATCATAAATCTGAGGTGAAAATTGACTTGGGAACCCTGGTGCAGGATTCCCTACAGGTTAATTTGCAGGTAGAGTCAGTGGTGAGAAAGGCAAATGCAGTGTTAGCAATCGTTTCAAGAGGATCAAAATATAAAAGCAAGGATGTAATGCTGAGGCTTTATAAAGCACAGATAAGGCCTCATGTGGAGTATTGTGAACAGCTTTGGGCTGCATATCTAAGAAAGGATGAGCTGACACTGGAGACGGTTCAAAGAATGTTCACAAAAATGATTCCAGGAATAAACAGCCCGTCATATGAAGAGCATTTGATGGCGCTGGGCCTATATTCACTAGAATTCAGCAGAATGATGGATGACCTAATTGAAACCTATCGAATGTTAAAAGTCCTTGATAGAGTGGATGTGGAGAGGAGGTTTCCTATGGAGGGAGAGTCTAGAACCAGATGACACAGACTCAGAATAGAGGGGTGCCCTTTTAGAATGGAGATGAGGAAGAATTTCTTTAGCCAAAAAGAGGTAAATCTGTGGCTAAAGAAATTCTTCCTCATCTCCATTCTAAAAGGACACCTCTCTATTCTGAGCCACAGGTGGCTGTGGAAGCCAAGTCCTTATGTATACTTAAGGCAAAGTTTGATAAATTCTTGATTGATCATGGCATGATGGGATATGGGGAGAAGGCGGGAGATCGGGCTAAGAGGATATTTAGATCAAATTAGATTGCATCCTTCTGAATGCTTGGCAGCTTGGTATGGTAACTGGCCTGCCTGTGAGCAGCACATCATAGAAACCAACTTCTCCCTCGTGAACTCTGCTTATACCTTTCACTGCCCCCAGTGAAGCAACCAGCATAACCAAAGAATGCACCCACTTGGACAGTCAAGTGCTGGTAAATAGGATTTCTATAGACGGGTACTGACTGGCCGTATGGATGCAGTGGATCCAATGCCAGTTTTTGTGCTCCATGTCTATGAAACTTTATTCCTGTTATTAAGGGAGGATGGAAGACATTTGACAATGTTCCAGATAAAATTCTTGGTATGTATTGACACCAATGACATAGGTAGGAAAAGGGAGGAGGTCCTGAAGAGAGAATTTGGGAACCTAGGTAGAAGGCTGAAAAGTATGGTTTCCTGCCAAGTAATCCCTGGAATCCTGCCTGTGCCTTGGGCCAGTGGGGGTAAAAATAGGATGATTTGGCAGATGAATATGTGGCTGAGAAACTGGCGCAGGGGCACGGTCTCAGATTTCTGGATCATTGGTATCTCTTCCGAAAGAGCTATGACTTGTACTAAAGGGACGTGATCCCGAGGGGGACCAATATGCTTGTGGGCAGGTTTGCTAGAACTGCTGGGGAGGGTTGGCGGGGGTATGTGAACCACATTGATAGGGCTGAGGTTGGGGCAGTTGTATACAAGCAGATGTAATGTGTAGTGAGACTGTCAGGAAGGACAGGCAGATGATCGGGCAGAATTGCAGTCAGTGTCATGAGTTGCAGTGTAACATGGGGACCAAATCCAAAAGGGTGAGGAATACAACACTGAAGGTGTTGCATTTGAATGCATGGAGTATATGGAATAAAGTAGATGATCTTGTAGCAGTTACAGACTGGCAGGCAGGTATCACTGAGTCATAGCTGAAAGAAGATCATAGTTGGGAGTTTACAAAAGCTTACAAAAGGTTCAGAGAGCTAGGTAATGTTAGAGATCCAGAAGATTATAAGACTAACAGGAAGAAGCTTAAGAAGGAAATTAGAAGAGCCAGAAGGGGCCATGAGAAGGCCCTGGCAGGCAGGATTAAGGAAAACTCCAAAGTATTCTACAAGTATGTGAATAGCAAGAGAATAAGGCGTGAAAGATTAGAATTTATCAAGTGTGACAGTGAGAAAGTGTGTATGGAACCGGAAGAAATAGCAGGGGTACTGACGAAGGGTCTCGGCCTGAAACGTCGACAGCACCTCTTCCTACAGATGCTGCTTAGCCTGCTGCGTTCACCAGCAACCTTGATGTGTGTTGCTTGGATTTCCAGCATCTGCAGAATTCCTGTTGTTTGGGGTACTTAATGAATACTTTACTTCAGTATTCACTATGGAAAAGGATCTTGGTGATTGTAGTGATGACTTGCAGCAGACTGAAAAGCTTGAGCATGTAGATATTAAGAAAGAGGATGTGCTGGAGCTTTTGGAAAGCATCAAGTTGGATAAGTCACCGGGACCGGATGAGATATACCCCAGGCTACTGCGGGAAGCAAGGGAGGAGATTGCTGAGCCTCTGGCATTGATCTTTGCATCATCAATGGGGACGGAAGAGATTCCAGAGGATTGGAGGGTTGCAGATGTTGTTTCTTTATTCAAGAAAAGGAGTAGAGATAGCCCAGGAAATTATAGACCAGTGAGTCTTACTTCAGTGGTTGGTAAGTTAATGGAGAAGATCCTGAGAGGCAGGATTTATGAACATTTGGAGAGGTATAATATGATTAGGAATAGTCAGCATGGCTTTGTCAAGGGCAGGTCATGCCTTACAAGCCTGATTGAGTTTTTTGAGGATGTGACTAAACACATTGATGAAGGAAGAGCAGTAGTATACATTTGATAAGGTATCCCATGCAGGGCTTATTGAGAAAGTAAGGAGGCATGGGATTCAAGGGGACATTGCTTTGTGGGTCCAGAACTGGCTTGCCCGCAGAAGGCAAAGAATGGTTGTAGACGGGTCATCTTCTGCCTGGAGGTCGGTGAACAGTGGTGTGCCTCAGGGATCTGTTCTGGGACCCTTACTCTTCGTGATTTTTATAAATGACCTGGATAAGGAAGTGGGGGGATGAGTTAGTAAATTTGCTGATGACACAAATGTTGGAGGTGTTGTGGATAGTGTGGAGAGCTGTCAGAGATTACAGCGGGACATTGATAGGATGCAAAACTGGGCTGAGAAGTGGCAGATGGAGTTCAACACAGATACGTGTGAAGTGGTTCATTTTGGTAGGTCAAATACGATGGCAGAATATAGTATTAATGGTAAGACCCTTGGCAGTGTGTGAGGATCAGAGGGATCTTGGGGTCTGAGTCCATAGGATGCTCAAAGCAACTGCTCAGGTTGACTCTGTGGTTAAGAAGGCATAGGGTGTATTGGCCTTCATCAATCGTGGAATTGAATTTAGGAGCTGAATGGTAATGTTGCAGCTATATAGGACCCTGGTCAGAACCCACTTGGAGTACTGTGCTCAGTTCTGGTCGCCTCAATACAGGAAGGATGTGGAAACCATAGAAAGGGTGCAGAGGAGACTTACGAGGATGTTGCCTGAATTGCGGAGCATGCCTTATGAAAACAGGCTGAGTGAACTCGGCCTTTTCTCCTTGGAGCAATGGAGGATGAGAGGTGACCTGATAGAAGTGTATAAGTTGATGAGAGGCATTGATCGTGTGGATAGTCAGAGGCTTTTCGCAGGGCTGAAATGGCTGCCACAAGAGGACACAGATTTAAGGTGCTGGGGAGTAGGTGCAGAGGAGATGTCAAGGGTAAGTTTTTTACTCAGAGAATGGTGAGTGCGTGGAATGGGCTGCCAGCAATGATGGTGGAGGCGGATATGATAGGGTCTCTTAACAGACTTTTGGATAGGTACATGGAAGAAAAATAGGGGGCTATCGATAAGTCTAGTAATTTCTGAGGTAGGGACATGTTCTGCACAACTTTGTGGGCCGAAGGGCCTCTATTGAGCTGTAGGTTTTCTGTGTTTCTATGTTTATGTTTTAACATTCAGGCGTATACACTATATCAAAAGGTCAAGCAGGAAGGCAGAGAGGGTGGCGTAGATCTGCTGGTAAAAAATTAAATCAAATCGTAAGAAGGAGCTGACATAGGACTGGAAGATGCAGAATTGTGGGTAGAGTTAAGGAACTGCAAGGGTAAGAAGACCATGATGGGAGTTATATACAGGCCTCCAAACAGCAGCGAGAACGTGGGATATAAATTTCAATGGGAAATAGAAAAGGCATGTCAAAAGGGTAGTGTTACAATAATCATGGGGGAATTTCAATATGCAGGTAGGCTGGAAAAATCACCAGGTTTATTGTCACTGATACAGTATATGTCATGAAATTTGTTGTTTTGCAGCAGCAATATATTGCAATACCTAATAATAAAAACTAAAATTTTACAAGAAGTACATATAAAAAATTGAATAATTACTTCAAAAAGAGGAGGAAAATATACTGAGATATTGTTCATTAGTTCATAGTCCATTCAGAAGTCTGATGGTGGAGCAGAAGAAACCGCTCCTGAAACAGTGAGTGTGTGTCTTCATACTCCTGCACCTCCTCCTTGATGGTAGCAATGAGAGGAGGGCATGTCATGGGTGATGGGTTTCCTTAATGATGCATGCTGCCTTCTTGAGGCATCACCTTTTGAAGACGTCCTCGGTGCAGGGGAGGCTAGTGCCCATGGTGAAGCTGGCAGAGTTTGCTACTTTCTGCAGCTTTTTCTGATGCTGTGCCGTGGGCTGAAGTTGATGGAATCTGATAGGAGAGGAAGATGGAGAAAGGAATAAAGGGAGGGGATGGGGCGGTGAACCAGAGGGAGCAATGAGTGTGTGATGGCAGATAGAGAGGATGGAGGAGGGGTGGAAGATAGAGTTTATTGTTTTATTTTTGTCACATGTACCAAGATACAGTGAAAAACTTGTGCTGCGTACTCACACAGAGCAGATCATTAGATGGTGCATTGAGGAAGAACAGGTTAAAACTATTACAATGCAGAATGAAGTGTAGAGACTATTGAAAAAGTACAGTGCAGGTAAACGACAATGTGCAAGTTCGTAACGATGTAGGTCGAGAGGTCAAGAGTCCGTCATATTATGCAAGAGGTCCATTCAGGAGTTCATGAGACCATAAAACCATAAAACGAAGGACCAAAGTTAGGCCATTTGTCCCATTGAGTATGCTCCACCATTCCATCATGGCTGTTTTATTATCCCTCTCAACCCCATTCTCCTACCTTCTCTCCATTACCCTTGACTCTCTGACTAACCAAGATTCTATCAATCTCTGCTTTAAGTATACGCAATACCTTGGCCTCCACAGCCGTTGGTGACAATGAATTCCACAGAATCACTACCCTATGGCTAAAGAAATTCCTCCTCATCTCTGCTCTAAAGGGATGTCTCTCTGTTCTGAGGCTGTGCCCTCTAGTCTTGGACTCATTTTAAGACCATAAGACCATAAGACGAAGGAGCAGAAGTCAGCCATTCGGCCCATTGAATCTACTCCACCATTTTATCATGAGCTGATCCATTCTCCCATTTAGTCCCACTCCCCCGCCTTCTCACCATAGCGTTTGATGCCCTGGCTACTCAGATACCTATCAATCTCTGCCTTAAATACACCCAATGACTTGGCCTCCACTGCCGCCCGTGGCAACAAATTCCATAGATTCACCACCCTCTGGCTAAAAAATTTCTTCGCATCTCTGTTCTGAATGGGCGCCCTTCAATCCTTAAGTCATGCCCTCTCCTACTAGACTCTCCCATCATGGGAAACAACTTTGCCACTTCCACTCTGTCCATTTTCTATGGGAACCATCCTCTCCACATTCACTATATCTGGACCTTTCAATATTTGATAGGTTTCAGTGAGATTTCTCTTCACTCTTCTAAAGTCCAGTGAGTACAGGCCAAGGGCCATCAAATGCAACTCATATGTTAACCCGTTCACTCCTGGAGAAATTCTCATGAACCTCATCTGAATGCTCTCCAATGCCAGCACATCTTTCTTAGATAAGGGATTCAAAATTGCTCACAATACTCCGAACGTGGCCTTATAAAGCCTCAGCATTACATCCTTGCTTTTATATTCTAGTCCTCTCGAAATGAATGCTAATATTGTATTTGCTTTTCTTATCACTGACTCAACCCACAAGTTAACCTTCAGGGAATCCTGCATGAGGACTCCAAAGATCCTTTGCTCCTCTGATCTCAGAATTTCCTCTCTGTTTAAAAAATAGTTTTACACCTTTATTCCTTCTATTAAAGTGCATGACCATACACTTCCCTACACTACCTGCCACTCCTTTGCCTATTCTTCTAATCTGTTTAAGTCCTTCTGTGAACTCCCTGCTTCTTCAACATTACCTGCCTTTCCATCTATCTTCGTATTGTCCATAACCATGGCCTCAAGACCATCAATCCCATCATCCAAACCATTGACACATCATGTAAAAGGAAGCTGTCCCAAAACCTACCCATGCAGAGCATCACTAGCCAACCAGAAAAGGCTCACTTTCCCTCCTTCCAATCAGTCAATCTTCTATCTATGCTAGTATCTTTCCTGTAATACCACCGACTATTATCCCGTCAAGCAGCCTTATGTGTGGTATCTAGTCAACGACCTTCTGAAAATCCAAATAAGGAACATCCACTGACTCTCCTTTGTCTATCCTGCCTGTTATGTCTCAAAGAATTTCAAGAGATTTGTCAGGCAAGATTTCCCATTAAGGAAATGCTGACTTTAGCCTATTTTCTCTTAAGTCTCCAAGCACCCCAAAACTTCATTCTTAATAATGGACTCCAATACCTTCCCAACCACTGAAGTCAGGCTAACACACACAAAATGTTAGAAGAAGTCAACAGGTCAGTCAGCGTCTATGGAGGGCAATAGACAGTTGAATGCAAATGAAGGGGGAAGAAGCCAGAGTAAACGGTGGGGGCTAGAGGTTGGAGTGAAAGCTGGCAGGTGACAGGTGAAGTCAGGTGAGTGGGAGGATGGGTGGGTGGGGGAGGGGGATGAAATAAGAAGTTGAGTGGAAAAAATAAAGGTGTGAAGAAGAAAAAAGCTGTGCACCATGGGAAAAAGGGAAGGAGGAAGGGCACCAGAGAGAGGTGATGGGAAGAGGAGGAGTTAGTGGAGCATGGAGGGAAGTTGAGGGCAGTAACTCATGGTCAGTTTATAAAAATAAGCTAAATTCAGGAACTCTTTTCAATATTATCAAAAGTGCTGTCAGTGGAAGGGGTATTGGAGCAGAAGGAGACAGCTCAGGCATCAGAAAAGTCGCCTGATGAAAAATGTTGATGAAAGTCAATGCACTCAGGGTGAAATATTGCAGACAGCAAAGGAAGTGGAGGTGCCTGTCACCAGTGGCTTTAGAAGTAGCTGACTGCAAAGTCCTCACTGCTAAAACTGTCCACAGCACATCAGCAGTCTGGCACGCTGACAGGATGTGGAATTATCTGTAGGGAGCAGCAGGCTACACAGCAGAGAAATCGTGACGAACTCATGCAGTGTCTCCATTTGACTGCGTGTTGACTTGAGTCTAAATCGGGCTGCCCACAACCACGGAGGCTTTCAAGTGCAGGAGAAGATAACAGACACAAGGCTTATTCTTCCTGTCAGCGATGGAAGAAGTGGTCTGCTGGAGTCTGAGGAGAAAGGGAACGAAGCTGTCTCATCGTCCTCATGTTACAGAAGATGATGAAGGGACACATGGTCACAGTGGCACAAAGTATATTCAGAACCATTCATATAAGACCTGTATTGTATTTTATTTAGAAATTCAATGTGGAACAGGCCACACTGCCCAGGAGCCCACCCTAGCCTAATCACAGGCCAATTTACAATGAAAAACATTAACCTTTGCTCTTTGGACCATACAAACTCCTCGCAGGCTGCAGTGGGATTTAAACCCAGGTTGCTAGCACTGTGAAGTGTTACACTAACCACTACGCTCCCATGTTACCCCATCTGTGACAATCCGATGAAGAGTGACAATAGGTTTCCAGAACTGTAGAGCAAAGAGGCAGGGTTGGAGAGCTGCTGTCATGTATTCCTTTATACTCCAGTGGGGTAGCAGGGCGCCTGATGCTGCAATGTGGAACAGAAGCCCAGGATGGTGGCCATCCCGTACCGGTCAGGGTTAGCACATTGGCTCCACTTGCGGGCTGTCCTCAGCAAATACTTGGACTATGTCAGTCGTTGATGTAAATGCACATTTCACGATCGGTTTCAATGTTTAATGTGTATGTGACAAGCAAAATTAATTTTTATCTTATATCTGTTATTTTAAAGCTCACTTTTATTATTCCAGAAACGAGTATTCAAGCGCCAAACAACTTAAACATCCATTCACCATCCTGACTTGCAAGTACATTGCAGTTCCTTCACCATCACTGGATCAAAATGCTGGAACACCCTCCCTGACATCTCCTCAAGGACAAAGGCTCACCACCACTTTCCCTAGGGCAACCAGGGATGGGTATTTCAATGCTGGCTCAGCCTGTAAAGCCCACATTCTTTGAAGAAATGAGAAAACCATCTATCCCCAAATGACCAAAAAGATCTTGGAACACTGAAGCTGCCCTTTCATTACAGCTATAGAGACATTCAGCAAGGAACAGGCCCTTCAGCCCAACTGCTCTGTGCTGACCGAGATTCCCATCTAAGCTAGTCCCATTTGCCTGCGTTTGGCCCTTATCCCTTTACCTTTCCTAACCATGTACCATTCTGCTGGCGTGTGGAGATATTTACAATTATATTTACTACACAACACAATGAGTCACTTCCAAAATCTTCATTGACACATAAAATATTCTGTAACATCCTGAAAAGGGTACGTAAGGAACATTATAAATGTAAATTTAACTTCATTTAAGTTAATGTCTCAAACATAGAAACAATGCAAGATGGAATTGAAGTAACATGCACATTTTGCTAACAATTACACTGTAACAACAAGGGCAAAGATAATACCAAGAGTAATTACCTATAGAGTTGTGGAAAGAAAGAAAAACAATTCAGCCTTCAACATATTTTCTTTTTTTTTAATAATATAGAACAAAACCATCTGACCAATCAAGTTCATGCTAATTCTCAGTGCATTCCCAACACTCCCAGTCTTCCAAGGCCAACTTCTTCCACATTCCCATCAACTCTCTGGACTTTTATATGATAAATGTGAGATGTCCCCTTCTTAATGCAGCTGCAGGAGATACAACACCTGATCCTTTCACCTCTTCCCTTCCCATTATCCAGGGACCCAGACTGTCTGGACAGGTGAAGCAAAGATTCATTTGTATTTCCTCCAGTCTGGTGTCCTGCACCCTGGTTTTACCCCACTAGAGTTATCTCCCCCCCTCCATGCTCCTTGCAGTTTTATCAACCTCTGTTGACTCCTTCTTGGATCTGGAGAAGGGTGTTCGAACTGAAACATTAACTGGTGTTCTCCCTCTACAGATTCCACCTGATTTGCTGAGTGCTTCTATTTTTTGGTTTCTTCCTCCTTTCTTTCCCATCCTGAAAGAGTGTCTTAGCTCAATACATTGACTCATTATTCATTTCCACAGATGCTGTTTGTCCTGCCGAATGTTTCCTGCATTTTCCATTTTCTGGTTTCATCCCCCTTCCTTTCCAGTCCCGATGAAGGGTCTTGGGCTGAAACATCGGCTGTTTATTTATTTCTATAGATGTTGCTTGAATTGCGTGTTACTCTGGATTTCTGGCATCTGCAAAATCTCTTACTTCCAGAATTTTCTGTTTGTTTTATATTTCCAGCATTGACACTTCTTTTCCGATTTTCATGAAATGATGCATGTTTAAACAAAATAACACACATTGCGCATCTTGGAGCAAATGTTCATATAGAGGTAGCCCTGGGTTACTGATATAATGGGAGCACTGCCAGAGAATAAGAGGTTTATGTGAGGAGTTTGTGAGATTGTACACCATGAATGGACTTCAGGATTATCATTAATCAGAGACATGAACATTTCCATCTCAATTTATTCCCCTTCTGGGCCATACTATTCATATGTTATTATTTTCTGTTATTGGCTATTAATTCTCCAACATCAGATTCATCCTGTTGTAAACCAGTTGGAGAATTTGAGCTGACATTTCACAAAGAAAGGTCAGTTTGAGGTTATTCTCCCCCCCCAACCTCTCTGAGCTCTCTCTGTCATTCCTCTCCTCTCTGAGCTCTCTCTGTCATTCCTCTCCTCCCTGAGCTCTCTCTGTTGCTCCCTTCCTCCTTTCCCCACCTCCCCGAACTTTCTCTCTCTCTATCATTCCCTCGTCTTTTCCCCACCTCTCTGAGCTTTCTCTCTCTCTCCGCCATTTCCTCCTCCTTTCCCCACCTCAATGAGTTCTCTCCCTCTGTCGTTCCCATCGCTCTGAGCTATCTCTCTCTCTCTCTGCTCCCCTCCTCCCTTCTCCACCTCTCTGATCTTTCTCCCTCTGTCGTTCCCCTGCTCTTTTCCCCACCTCTCCGAGCTTTCTCTCTCTGCTCAACGAGCCCCACAGAGAAAACAAGTGCCCAGCTATTTCCAGTATGGCCGTGTGTGTGTCGGAGGGTGCTGAGACAGAGTGAATGAGCAGCTAAACTTCTCAACCGTGGTTCAGGATACATAATTCAAATATTCTGGGCCCTTAGCATTGTCAATGATCCCTCCCATCCATTCCACAATCTCTTTGACACCCTACTATCAGGCAGGAGGTACCCTAGCATTCGGACAAGGACTGTTAGGATGGGACACAGCTTCTTCCCCTAGGGCATGAGACGATTGAGCTCCTTGCCACCACTTAAGTCTCATCAGGACCCCCAGACTGTGAGACGACTGAATTCCTTGCCCCCACCATCACATATGAAGTGTCCGTAGCATTATACTGGCTACTTTTTAACTCGTGTTGTAAATGAACCTTATGCTAAATGTCTGGAATGTATTTTATTATTTGTTAACTTATTTGTGGTAAAACTACTCTGTGTGTTGCGTGTGAGAGCTACATGTACTGTGTGGAGTACCTTCGTTCGGAGGAACGCTGTTTCGTTTGCAGGTATACATGTGCACGGATGAATGACGATAAACTCGAACTTCAACTTGAACAGTTGTCACCGCAGCTGGGTAATAAATTCAAGTAATTGAATAAAATTGAAATTTAATAGTAAAAGTTCATCTGGAAACCATGAAACTGTCAGATTGTTTTAAAAATCGAACTGGTTTAAATAGAAGTTCTCATTTGTATTTTCATTCTTTGATGTAACAGCCTCTTCAGTTCCTGGTTTGTCTGTTTTTTCTGCGCACTTTATCATGTGTGACCCCACATCAGTTTCCCTTGTGGATTTTCTCTCTTTAACCATACTCATGAAAGGAGACAGCTGGTTCATTTACAGTTATTAAACTGCTTCACATGACAATATCACAGTAATTTATCAGTACATGGCTTAATCTATTGCCCGTAGGAAACTACAAACCAGAAGCGTAATGAAAATATCACTTGTGCTATCAGGGTCATCTGACTTTATTCATTTACATGACACTTTAAGATGTGAGACATATATTTATTTCTTAATTATGTTTGATTTCTTCACAGTATTAAAGATGGTCACGCAGGAGGGAAGGGTTAGATTGATCTTGGGGGAGGTTAGAGGATCGGCAGATCATAGGCCAGAAAGCCTGTTCTGTACTGTCCTGCGGCGTTCTGTAGTTCGTTAAACTATAGATTCTTCCCCACAGGGGTTTCAGTGCCTCCCGTTCAATGGAACCTGTCAGAAGATGGCATGGCATGAATGGTGGGGGAATCTTTGATAGTGGACGTTCAGGCAGCGCCTCCTGTAGATACTACCCACGGTGAGGAGGAACGTGCCCGTGGGGTATTGCGTTGAGCCCACTACTCTCTGTAGCATCTTATGTTTCCGTACATTTGAAAAGCTGCAGCAGACTATGATGCAAGCGGTCAGGACACTTTCAACAGTACACGTTTCCCCTCCTTAGTCTTTGCCTTATCCACATCCATAAAACACACATAATCCTTTTTTCATGTTTCCTGCAAGTCCACTCTCAGTCCATCTTACTTTTCTATCTCGATTTCCCTGCTGAATTCTAAAATGTTCCTGTTTGTTTCCAGTTTCTCCTGCGAGCCAATGGATGAATCACATTTTTCTTTTGGGTTCTTGTATTTGATAGTAACTGAACCACGGCAGCAGCACATCTTCACCCTGCAGGATAACACTCGGCCAATCCTGTTCTCAGGCTCTTTGACCAAGTGTGCCCCATTACCTTGCTTCTGTGGACTGGTATTGTGGGCAGCCGTATTCGGCTTGCCTCTCCGAACGCCAAGAATCTGCTTCTGAACCTACCATTGGGATGGCCAACCCCTTCCCAGGGTGAGATATATGTCTCAGACTATCTTTGCTGAGAGATGTGACTGTGTTCATGATGGTGTAGGCTGAACAAATCCGAAACCTAGATTTATCGTCAAGGCGGGGCTGGCCTCCCCAAGTTCAATTCAAAGTAAGTTTATTATTGAAGTGTATTTATGTCACCACGTACAGCCCTCAGATTCATTTTCTTGCAGAAGAATGAAGAAATGCAATAGAATTTATGAAAAAAACTATACATAAACAGAGACTGATAAACAACCGTAACTGACTTTGGCTAGTGGCTTAATATAGGGGGTGATAGCCCCCGGCCCGGCCAAACTTAAGAAATCTCGTTTGCATGGATGCTGCGCAATGTGTCCCCTGTTACAAATCAGTACCCCAAAATAACAAACAGTACACAATATGCGAATAAACGATAGAGCTTTATAATTCTTACTTTGACTGTATGGTTAGTAAAGAAAACACAAAGAAGGAAAAAGGGCCCAATCTCATGAAACAGTCTATTGAGCAATGTTGGAGCTCACTGGTAAGCCGGTCGTCCACCATCGACCTCCTCCGATCGTCGCTGCCCTTCGGACCCTCGCACCAAGTCCACTCCATCCGGCGATCTACCAACTCTCTCCATTCGCATCTTCTCTCCTCATCTCTCCCCAGCAAAAGACCACGAAAATCTCTTCTGGACTGACAAGAAAGAACAACAGTCCTCTCATTGGATAGCCCCCGCACTCCAAACCCCCTGATCTCTAGTCATAACCCAAACATTGCTGCTACAGAGAAACCATTACATTAGCAGTGAAACCTTACAGCATGTTACACTACCAATATACAAAAGAAAAAGATAATACTGAGAACATGAGTTGTAAAGAGTCCTTGAGAGTGAATCTGTATATTGTAGTGGTTATTGAAGTTATCCATGCCAGTTCAGGAGACTGATGGTTGCAGGGTAATACCTGCTTCTGAAACTGGTAACATGGGACCTGAGGCTCCTGTACATCCTGGCTGGTGGTGGTAGCAAGAAGAGAGCATGGCCTGGGTGGTGGGGGACCTTGATGATGGATGCAGCTTTATGGTGTCAGTGCTCCATTTAAATGTGTTCATATGTGGGGTACAATTTGTTTGTGATAGACTGGGCTATATCCATGACTTCCAGTAATATTTTCTGTTCCTTGGCATTGGTGTTTCCATACCAGGTCTTGATGTCTGTTTAGGTTTGGAGTAAGCCTCAAGTACCTAAGAAATTCCCTGCTCTTCCATACATGTTACATACATTCACTGGCATCTTTATTAGGTACACCTGTACACCTGTTTGTTTATGTAACTATCGAATCAGCCAATCATATGGCAGCAATCATATGCATAAAAGCATGCAGGTGTTGTTAAGAGGTCCATATGTTATTCAGACCAAATATCAGAATGGGAAAGAAATGTGATCTAAGTGACTTTGACCATGGAATGATTGTTGGTGCCAGATGGGGTGGTTTGAGTATCTCAGAAACTGCTGATCTCCTGGGATTTTCACACACAACAGTCTCTAGTGTTTACAGAGAATGGTGTGAAAAACAAAAAAAAAAATTCAATGAGTGGAAAACACCTTGTTGGTGAGTGTGATCAGAGGAGAAAAGCCAGACTGGTTCAAGCTGACAGGAAGGCGACGGTACCTCAAACAACAGTTTGTGTGCAGAAGAGCATCTCAGAATGCACAAGCCCTCAATCGTGAAGTGAACAGGTTACAGTAGCAGAAGACCATGAACATACACTCAGAGGCTACTTTATTAAGTACAGGAGGTAGAATCATGGAGTTACTTAACACCAAAACAGACCCATCAACTAAAATCATACATGGATTACATCCCTACTTATATAGAACAAAGTTAAATGTAAGTTTTGTATACAATGATATTAGCATTTTGTATGTTTTTAATTGGTAACTTTAATTGGTTGCATAATTTTAACCCTTTATGACATTAATTGTATAACTCTCACTTATATTAATCCAGAACTGAGACCTCTGTGCTACGTTCGAAAAGCCAGCAGTGTGGACACAAGGACAAAGGACAGTTGTGGCTGCTGGGTTGTCTCAGGTCAGTACATGTCAGAGGAGCACACATGAAGGGACATGAGGGCTGGTCAGTCAGTGTGCTCACTGTTCGAGGTGAGGATCCTGTTGCCAGCTAGCCCGGCCTTAATACCAAATTTTCAAGCCCAAAGGTCAATTAGAGGTTCAGAATTGGTAGCCCGGTAGTCAAAGCCTGGAGGCCCAGAAACCTGTCCTGGAATTACGGAGGTGGGAGAGTTTGTTGCTTGTTGATGTTCTGTGCTGTTCTGCTGAGCATTGTGGGTATGCAATGTGTGGCGACAATTGTGGGCTGTCCCCAGCACATCCCTACGTGTGTTAGTTGCTAATGCAAACAATGCATTTCACTGTATGTTTCGATGTACATAAGACCATAAGACAAAGGAGCAGAAGTCGGCCATTTGGCCCATCGAGTCTGCTCTGCCATTTTATCATGAGCTGATCCATTCTCCCATTTAGTCCTACTCCCCCACCTTCTCACCATAACCTTTGATGCCCTGGCTACTCGGATACCTATCAATCTCTGCCTTAAATACACTCAATGACTTGGCCTCCACTGCTGCCCGTGGCAACGAATTCCATAGATTCACCACCCTCTAACTAAAAAAAATTCTTCACATTTCTGTTCTGAATGGGCGCCCTTCAATCCTTAAGTCATGCCCTCTCGTACTGGACTCTCCCATCATAGACAATAGACAATAGACAATAGGTGCAGAAGTAGACCATTTGGCCCTTCGAGCCTGCACCGCCATTCTGAGATCATGGCTGATCATCTACTATCAATACCCGGTTCCTGCCTTGTCTCCATAATCCTTGATTCCCCTATCCATAAGATACCTATCTAGCTCCTTCTTGAAAGCATCCAGAGAATTGGCCTCCACTGCCTTCTGAGGCAGCGCATTCCACACCTCCGCAACTCTCTGGGAGAAGAAGTTCCTCCTCAACTCTGTCCTAAATGACCTACCCCTTATTCTTAAACCATGCCCTCTGGTACTGGACTCTCCCAGCATCTGGAACATATTTCCTGCCTCTATCTTGTCCAATCCCTTAATAATCTTATATGTCTCAATCAGATCCCCCCTCAATCTCCTTAATTCCAGCGTGTACAAGCCCAGTCTCTCTAACCTCTCTGCGTAAGACAGTCCGGACATCCCAGGAATTAACCTAGTGAACCTACGCTGCACCTCCTCCACAGCCAGGATGTCCTTCCTTAACCCTGGAGACCAAAACTGCACACAATACTCCAGGTGTGGTCTCACCAGGGCCCTGTACAAATTCAAAAGGATTTCCTTGCTCTTGTACTCAATTCCCTTTGTAATAAAGGCCAACATTCCATTAGCCTTCTTCACTGCCTGCTGCACTTGCTCATTCACCTTCAGAGACTGATGAACAAGTACTCCGAGATCTCTTTGTATTTCTCCCTTACCTAACTCCACACCGTTTAGATAATAATCTGCCTTCTTGTTCTTGCTCCCAAAGTGAATAATCTCACACTTATTCACATTAAATGCCATCTGCCAAGTTTCTGCCCACTCACTCAGCCTATCCAAGTCACCTTGAATTCTCCTAACATCCTCATCACATGTCACACTGCCACCCAGCTTAGTATCATCAGCAAACTTGCTGATGTTATTCACAATGCCCTCCTCTAAATCATTGACGTAAATTGTAAACAGCTGTGGTCCCAATACCGAGCCCTGTGGCACCCCACTAGTCACCACCTGCCATTCCGAGAAACACTCATTCACTGCTACCCTTTGCTTTCTATCTGCCAACCAGTTTTCTATCCATGTCAATATCCTCCCCCCAATGCCATGAGCTCTGATTTTATCCACCAATCTCCTATGTGGTACCTTATCAAATGCCTTCTGAAAGTCAAGGTACACCACATCCACTGGATCTCCCGCGTCTATCTTCCTGGTTACATCCTCGAAAAACTCCAATAAATTAGTCAAGCATGATTTGCCCTTGGTAAATCCATGCTGGCTCAGCCCAATCTTATCACTGCTATCAAGATATGCCACTATTTCATCTTTAATAATGGACTCTAGCATCTTCCCCACTACTGATGTTTGGTTAACAGGGTGATAGTTCTCTGTTTTCTCCCTCCCTCCTTTCTTAAAAAGTGGGATAACTTTAGCCATTCACCAATCCTCAGGAACTGATCCTGAATCTAAGGAACATTGGAAAATGATCACCAATGCATCCGCAATTTCCAGAGCCACCTGCTTTAGTACCCTAGGGTGCAGACCATCTGGACCTGGGGATTTGTTAGCCTTCAGTCCCATCAGTCTACTCATCACCGTTTCCTTCCTAATGTCAATCTGTCTCAGTTCCTCAGTTACCCTATGTCCTTGGCCCATCCATACATCTGGATCCAAAGTACTTATCAAATTCGTCTGCCATTTCTCTGTTTCCCATAACAATTTCTCCCACTTCATTCTTCAAGGGCCCAACATTGTTCTTAACTATCTTCCTTCTCTTTACATACCTAAAAAAACTTTTGCTATCCTCCTTTATATTCCTAGCTAGCTTGCATTCATACCTCATTTTTCTCCCCGTATTGCCTTTTTAGTTAAGTTCTGTTGCTCCTTAAAAATTTCCCAATCATCTGTCTTCCCACTCACCTTAGCTCTGTTATACTTCTTTTTTAATGCTATGCTATCTCTGACTTCCTTTGTCAACCACTGTGGCCACTTTCCCCCCTTTGAATCCTTCCTTCTCCAGGGGATGAACTGATTTTGCACCTTGTGCATTATTCCCAAGAATACCTGCCATTGCTGTTCCACTGTCTTTTCTGCTAGGATATCCGACCAGTCAACTTTGGCCAGCTCCTCCCTTATGGCTCTATAGTCTCCTTTGTTCAACTGCAATACTGACACTTCTGATCTGCCCTTATCCCTCTCAACTTGCAGATAAAAACTTATCATATTATGGTCACTACCTCCTAATGGCTCCTTTACTTCAAGATCACTTATCAAATCCTGTTCATTGCACAACACTAAATCCAGAATAGCCTTATCCCTGGTCGGGTCTCGTACAAGCTGCTCCAAAAATGCATCTCGTAGGCACTCTACAAACTCCCTATCCTGGGGTCCAGTACCAACCTGATTTTTCCAGTTCACCTGCATGTTGAAATCCCCCATAACTACCGCGACATTTCCTTTGCCACATGCCATTGTTAACTCCTTATTCAACTTGCACCCAATATCCATGCTACTGTTTGGGGGCCTGTAGATAACACCTATTAGGGTATTTTTGCCCTTACTGTTCCTCAGTTCTATCCACACTGACTCTACTTCTCCTGATTCTATGTCCCCCCTTGCAAGGGACTGAATCTCATTCCTCACCAACAGGGCCACCCCACCCCCTCTGCCCACCTTTCTGTCCCTTCGATAGCACATATACCCTTGTACATTCAATTCCCAGGTCTGATCCCCCTGCAGCCATGTCTCCGTTATCCCGACAACATCACGGGAAACAACTTTGCCACATCCGCTCTGTCCATGCCTTTCAACATTCGAAATGTTTCTATGAGGTCTCCCCTCATTCTTCTAAATTCCAAGGAATACAGTTCAAAAGTGGACAAACGTTCCTCATATGTTAACCCTCTCATTCCTGCAATCATTCTAGTGAATCTTCTCTGTACCCTCTCCAACGTCAGCACATCCTTTCTTATAACATGCGATAAATAAATCTGAATTGTGGAATGATATTATATTTAAGTTGGGTTTTATTTCATTGACAAAGAGAGTCATTAAACTGGAGTGCAGGGAAACAAACGCAAACACTGTGATTACCGGGTGACACCTCACACAATGCTGGGTATTGCAGTTAGACGTAGGTAGTGTAGTGGTTAGCGTAATCGTTGTATGGAGCCGATGATTACTGATTGGGATTTGATTCTGCCACTCTCTGTAAGGAGTTTGTACATTTTCCCCGTGATCTTATGGGTTTCCTCCCAGTACTCCAGTTTCCTCCCACATTCCAAAGATGTATGAGTTAGTAAGTTAAGGCTGACATATATTTGTGCGTACTAGCTTACGCTGCAGCCTATGCAAGTGGGCTACGCCGTTGTGAGCATTTATACTTGTGCATTGGTGCGTCTGCATCGCTCTGCAATTCACCGCCAAAACGTTAGTTGGCGGTGGGGTCTCCATGCCACTGTGTTGAGTTTCTTTGTGTTGAAACTCAACACGAAGAAACTCAAAATTCAAACAATGGCGACTGAAACTGAAGGAGGGTGAATTTTCTGTGCTCGTTCAGCCTCTGAGAGACATGGACGAGGAAATACATTTCAAATATTTTTGGATGCGGGCAGGTAGATTTGACGATTTGGTTCATCGTCTCCAACCATTTATTTTGCATCAGTGTACGCACAGTATACTCAGAGACTGGCAATCACCATTCGAGTTTTAGCTTCAGGTGGAAGTCAACAGGCTGTAGCAGCTAGCTACAAACTGACGTCAAGCATGGGGTCCTCCATTATTTCAGAGGTCTGTAAAGCTTTATGGAAAGCATTGCAGCCAGAGTTCCTTCCCTGTCCTTCAGTCGCCCAATGGGAAGCTATTGCAGTGTAGGAGGAAATGTGATGCTACCAAGCGGACCAATCACAGTTGTTGTGGTCTGCGACACCGCGATGCGTAGTTACATTTTTGGGGAGGTGCGCGTCAGGCTACGGCGTAGGGTACAGTGTAGGGTACGCGGCTACTCCATACCTACAGCATCGATTTGACGCACAAGTATAAATTGGCCTTTAGGGGCGTGCTATGTTGGTGTAGGATGTATAGAAACTTTCGCAGGCTGCCCGAGTACATTCCTCTCCACAGATGCTGCCTGACCTGCTGAGATCCTTCACCATTTGGCATGTGTTTCTCAAGCTTTCCAGCATCTTCTGAGTCTCTGGCATTCATGAAGGACAAGGACATATTTGGGACATCCACTGTTGTATTATAGTGTTCAAGATTTCACCTGCAAAAGTAATTGGGGTGTGAAAGCATCGATTAGATCCAATTATGTTTTCCCAAATGTCTTTGTTAGATATGAATTGGAGTTTCTTCAATTTCTGGATATTTCAGGTAAAGCCAGTGACAGATGAAACACCATCTGGAGGGGCCTGTTACACAGACGGCCAAGTAAAAAAAAAATCAGATCCAGAAGCCAAAATCTTTAATTTGATTCAGATTTCCAAAGGGCTTCAGTTCTTTTTCGATCTATTGAGTGCGTGGTGCCTCAGTTTAAACACATGAAGTGCATAACACAAGAGGGACAGGGACAGACTGAATTCCTATTGTGCTGATGGGCCTTTTCTCTTTCACAGTTCAGTGAAGAGTTTGGCTTTTCACAGAGTAATGACAGGTGATCTGACCACATAGAAACAGCACTGATTCGCCAACGCATAATGAAATGGAAATAGAAATCTTGTGGCACAATCAATTGCAAATGCTAGCTACCCAGCAAAATGTCTTTTCCAAAAGCTCCAATCTGGGAAGTGCTATAGGACTATTAAAATAAAAACTTCACACCAACTTAAAAGTTTCTTTCCCCAGGCAGTGAAGCTGATCAACCATTCTAGTTACGACCTCTCTCTATCTATTACCTCGGTCACTGCATTGTTCTGTAAACATTTTAAACTACTTTTTATAATGCTGTTCACGTTGTAAATACATGCTTGTATTTATGTATTTATGCACGTTTTATTCCCTATCCATACTTTACCCTCTAATTTTAATTTTATCTAATTCTTTATTCTTCATAATTGTTGAATGTTGTTGTTTTTGTTGCGTGTTGCATCTAGACCAACACCACAGCAAATTCCTAATACATTCCAATGTACATGGCAAATACAGTTGATCCTTAATGCTAAAGTTCAATGTCAATGGAACTTGTGATGCTTCTGAATACAATGATAAGACCAGAAGGTCATAAGGCATAGGAGCAGAATTAGGCCATTTGGCCCATTGAGTCTGTTTGGTACGGTTCTCCAAATCTCAAGAACTTTCTACTGGGGCACAATGGAGAGCATCCTGACTGGCTGCATCACTGCCTGCTATGGGAACTGTACTTCCCTCAATCGCAGGACTCTGCAGAGAGTGTTGCAGACAGCCCAGTGCATCTGTAGATGTGAACTTCCCTCAATTCAGGACATTTATAAAGACAGGTGTGTAAAAAGGGCCTGAAGGATCATTGGGGACCTGAGTCATCCCAACCACAAACTGTTCCAGCTGCTAACATCTGGGAAACAGTACTGCAGCATGAAAGACAGGACCAACAGGCTCCGGGACAGCTTCTTCCACCAGGCCATCAGACTGATTAATTCATGTTGATACAATTGTATTTCTATGTTATATTGACTGTCCTGTTGTACGTACTGTTTATTATAAATTACTATAAATTCCACATCGCACATTTAGACAGAGATGTAACGTAAAGATTTTTACTCCTCATGTATACGAAGGATGTAAGCAATAAAGTCAATTCAATTCAATTTTGTCATTCTATCATGCCTGATTTATTATCTTGCTCAACCCCATTATCCAGCGTTCTTCCCGTAATTTCAGATATCAATTAGATTTTACTATTTCATATTTGTACTTTAGAACATAAAAATAAGAAATAGAAGCCGGATTAGGTTAATCTGCCTCATGTGCCTGCCCCACCATTAACTGAGATCAGAAATGGTCCTTAACCTCAGTGCTACGTCTCTGAATTAGCTTCTATCCCTTAATCCCTCTAATACGGATTAAAGAAACAGTCAGTCCCTGCGTTGAATGTATTTTTTGGTTAGAGATACAATACAGCAAAAGCCATCTTGATTCAACAATCCCATGTCGCCTGATTGCACCCACGTTATCAATTAACCAACGAACCCAGCTGCCTCTAGAATGTGGGAGGAAACCAGAGTACCCGGAGGAAACCCACAAGGTCAAAGTCAAAGTAAATTTATTTTCAAAGTACGCATATGTCACTGTACACTGGACTAATTTGAGATTTATTTTCTTGCAGGAATTTGCAGGAAGTTCATGGGGAGAATGTAGAAACTCCTTAAAGACAATGGCAGGAATCTGGGCGGCTTGCACGGGAATAGCATTACACTAACCGCTACACTACATTGCAACATCTGTGTATACTCAACGGCTGAGCCCTCACTGTTTTCTTGAAAGGGAATTTCAAAGATTCACCATCTTCCTTAATATATGTACAGCATTAAAAAGACATATATGAGGATGTTGCCTGGACTAGAGAGCCTAAATTATGGGGAGAGGTTGGCTAGGCTAGGTTTTCATTCCTTGGCAAACTTAGAAATGTGCTTTAAATGTTGAGAGCCGTCAGTGAGGTGGACCATAACTGTCTTTTTCCCAGGGAAGAGGAGTCAAAGTGCTCTTCCGCACATCGTTGTTGTAACATGTGGTTATTTGAGATACTGTTGCCTTCCTGCCAGCTTGAACCAGTCTGGCCATTTCCTCTGACCTCTCTCATTATCAAAGTGTTTCTGCCCACAGAACTCACACTCTCTGGATGCTTTTGTTTCTTGCACCATTCTCTGCAATCTCTAGAGACTGTTGTGTGTGAAAATCCCAGGAGATTAACAGTTTTGAAGGTACTCAAACCATCCCATCAGCCACCAACAATCATTCCACAGTGAAAGTCATTTAGATCACATTTTCAAAGATTCAGGGTACCTTTATAGTCAAAGTACAGTATGTATACAGAATAACATATTTCTTCTCCATTCTGATGTTTGGTCTGAACCTCTTGACCATGCCTGCATGCTTTTCTGCATGGAATTGCTGCCACATGATTGGCTGTTTAGCCACTTGCATTAATGAGCAGGTGTACAGGGGTACCTAATAAAGTGGCCACAGAGTATATATGTCAACATTGTCAGTGAGACCCACGTTCTGTAAATAAATGTAAAAAATTCTCTTTCAGGATCTAAAGACTTTCTCACTGAGGTGTCCTTTCCTGTTCTGTTCTGGATCGTGGCTTGACCCAAACTGAATATGCTTGTTGCAATGCTGGGCCAATGGCATTTCTCCCCCCTACCCTTACCCCATTCATTTTATTAGAGCCACGTGTCCTCCTTTCCCATTCTGCTCTGTCTTCCACAGTGTGAAGTATCTCCGAATATTTCGTTCCCACTTGCAGTCTGGCCTCCGTTTTGCCTGTTAACCCTCACCCATTTATTTTGATTCGTGCCACCACATTATGAGCAATGCTGTGCACTTCCAGATAAAGATTCTTAGAACATAGAACATGGAACCATACAGCATAGGAACAGGCCCTTCAGCCCATCCTGTTGTGCTGAACTAACCTAAATAGTAATTAAATGATATCTAAACTAATCCCTTCTGCCTACACAGTGTCCATATCCCTCCTTTCCCTACACAGTTATGTGCCTCTACTACCCCAGGCAGCACACTCCAGCACCCACCACTCTCTGCATGAAAAAAACTTGCCCTTCACACCTCCTTTGAACTTACCTCCTCTCACCTTAAATGCACGCCCACTAGTATTAGATATTTCTACCCTAGGAGAAAGATACTGTCTGTCTCCTCTATCTATGTCTCTCATAATCTTATAAACCTCTATCAGGTCTCCTCTCAGTCTCCTCCGCTCCCTCAGCCGAAGGAAGCCGCCCGTCTCCTCTCTTCACCATGTTCTCTGTTGGCTCCTGTGAGAGCTACACTGAGAGATTTGTATGTTCTATCTCTGACCAATCTCAAACTCAGACAGCTGAGCTAAACTTCCAACAGCAACAAAAGCGAAGTGGGTTAGGCTGCCTCAGTGAACCGAGGGTCCTTCTAGTCAGTGCTACATTGACGGGCTGCTAAGTTCTGACAGGTTAGAGCCCTGTGGGGGGGTGCCCTATTGCACTCAGAAACAATCCGGATCTTCTTCTTGAGGGAGCCGTCACAACACTGCAGGTTGAAAGTTTAACTGACCCACCTCTACAATCTCGGTCTTCTCTCATCCCCTGGCCATCTCAACATGAAATGGTTGGCCTAATCCAAAGCTCAAGATTTAAAGAAGCTGCAAGTTGGATTTTCCCTGATGACACTCGCCATGCAGGACATACCCTCTTTTCATTACTACCATCAAGGAGGAGGTACAGGAGCCTGAACACCCACAGTCAATGATTCAGAAACAGCCCCCTTCCCTCCACCATCAGATTTCTGGACCGTCCGTAAACCCATGAACACTTCCTCACTGTTCCTCTATCTTCACTATTTATTTACTTGTGTAATTTTATGCCTTTGCACAGCACTGGAGTTGCAAAACAACAGATTTCACATCATCCAAGTCTGATAAAAACCTGACTCTGGTTCTCGTTTGATTCTGGTCGGCAACTTGCTACAGTGGCACAAGCCAGAGCAGATCAAGGATACTGTATTGTGCCCATTCCCGTACCTGTACGTCCATCTGTACTGTACCTGTACCTGCACAGTACCCGTCACTGTGCCTGTAATCTACTGTTACTATACCTATCCTTATCACCTTCCCTGTCCATCTTCCTTTCCCTGCTATTTTTGCAGCCTCATACTATCTTTATTTGCATGTTCCAAAAGGGAAAACTAATTCAGTTCAAACAGGAACACGTGCAGCTCATTTAGTGTTAGAGCAGGGTTGTTCTTCTCTATTAGAGTTAGGGTCATGCCTCAGACTGCTTAATTCCAGAGGTTAAAAGTCCAGTTATACTGCCCAGTCCATCATAGGCAAAGCCCTCCCCACGATTGAGCACATTTACATTGAGTACTGCCCAGGAAAGCAGCATCCACCATTAAAGGACCCCGCCACCCTGGCCATGCTCTCTTCTCACTACTACCATCAGGCAGGACATGCAGGAGCCTTAAGTCTCACAGCACTAGGTTCAGGAACGGTTATTGCCCAACACCCATCAGGCTCCTGATCCAGAGTGGTTAAAATCACTCACCCTCACAATGTTCTGATTCCACAACCGACAGACTCATTTTCAAGGACTCTTCAACTCATGTTCTCAGTATTATTCACTTTTAATCATTTGGACAGTTATCCTTCTTTTGCAAACACGAGGAAACCTGCGGATGCTGGAATTTCAAGCAACACACATCAAGGTTGCTGGTGATCGCAGCAGGCCAGGCAGCATCTCTAGGAAGAGGTACAGTCAACATTTCGGGCCGAGACCCTTCGTCAGGACTAACTGAAAGAAGAGCTAGTAAGAGATTTGAAAGTGGGAGGGGGAGGGGGAGATCGGAAATGATAGGAGAAGACAGGAGGGGGTTGCATTCACCAGCAACTTTTATGTGTGTCTTCTTCTGCAACTGGTTGTTGTCAGTTTATGTATATTTTCTCATAAATCCTATTATATTTCTTTATTTTCCTGTAAATGCCTGCACGAAAATGAATCTCGGGGTAGTATATGGTGACATAATGTATTTTCATAATAATTTTACTTTGAACTTTGAACTTATTTAGAGTTAGAGCAGGACTGTGCTTCTCAATTAGAGTTAGGGTCAGGCCTCAGGCTGTTCAACCCTGAAGGTTAAAGTCCCTTTTATATTGTTCTTTAACTCAGTACAGAAACAGTAGTTGAAGTTAATTCTGAGTGGCTGCCTACCTCTGCCAATGTAACTGGCGTAGAATGTTACAGGTTCGTTGTAGTTTAAACGAGGTTCAGCTGGGACCGTTTGGGTAACGACAGAGGTGGAGTCTATAACAGTAATTGGAAGCATATGGAAACAGTGCTGAACAATCCCTGTGGATCAGAGAGGAATTGGTGCCTGCCAATCGACTCCACGGAGGGAATGCTAATGTAACCAAGCATCATGGAGACTAAGATGTGAATAATATTAACCGTCATTAAGCCATGGATGGGTTTTCTGTCTCTCTCTCTCGGCAGTAAACAAGACACTACTTCACCAAGAACAGAAAAAGAATCCTTATGCTTGATGCATTAGCATAACATGTCGTCAGATATCTCCTTTGTGAAAATTTCCCAGATTCTGCAGCATTTCAGCTCCTCCTCCGCAGATGCTCCGATCGTTTACAACACAGATTAGTCAGAAAGAAGCCTGGCACGTTCTCCTCATCGCTTCTCCGTGGACAAAAGTATCAGTTCTTACTTTGTAATGAGACAAGAGCAAATATATGCCCGCCCAAATGTTTTCACCAGTCTGAATTTCTCACTGCATCAGTAAATTAGCTGGCATAATCAAAGACCCCACCCACCCCAGACATTCTGTCTTCTCCCCTTTCCCAGATTTTGAGTTATAGAGCGCTACAGCACAGATGGCCCACGGCAAATTGTTATTCTGCCCAGTCCCATCGACCTGCACCTGGACCAAAGCTCTCCATACCCCTCCCATCCATGTACCTGTCTACATTGTTCTTTAATATTGAAATCAGACCCATATTTACCACTTCCGCCTGGCAGCTCATTCCACTTTTAACATCCTTTGAGTGAAGAAGTTTCCCCTCAGCTTCTCCTTTATGTATTTCACCTTTCATCTTTTAATCCATGACCTCTGTTTCTAGTCTCACCCAACCTCAGTGGGAAACCCAAAGTAGATTGGGAGACTGCTTCGCCGAGCATCTACGCTCTGTCCACCAGAACAGGCGGGATCTCCCACCCATTTTAATTCCACTTCCCATTCCCAAATGTCCAACCATGGCCTCCTCCACTGTCGAGATAAGGCCACACTAAGGTTGGAGGAACAACACCGTATGGGTAGCCTCCAACCTGATGGCATGAACATCGATTTCTCTAACTTCCAGTAATGAATCCCTCCACCCCTTCACCATTTCCCATCCCCTTGCCCCTCTCTCATGTTATCTCCTTGCCCACCCATCACCTCCCTCTGATACTCCACCTCCCCACTTTCTTCTTCTTCCATGGCCTTCAGTCTCTTTCACCAATCATCTTCTCAGTTTTTTACCTCGTCTCTCCCACTCCAAGTTTCACCTATCGCCTGGCGTTTCTCTCTCCCCTCCCTCTACCTTTCAAATCTACCCCTCAGCTTTTTTTCTTCGGTCCTGCCCAAAGGGTTTCGGCCCAAAACATCGACTGTACTTTTATCCATAGATGCTGCCTGGACTGCTGAGTTCCTCCAGCATTTTGTGTGTGTTGCTCAATGGGGAAGGCCTGCTTGTATTTACCCTCTCTGTACCCCTCATAGTCTTGTATACCTCTACCTGATCTCCTCACATTCTCCTACAGTGTGTCCCAGGAAATCAAGTCCTCGCCTTGTGCGCTTTACTAGGGTAGATTGTGATGTCAAGAGTCCACCTTATTGGACTAGGGAACCATTCCAGAGTCGGATAACAGTGCAATAGAAGTTGTCCTTGAGCCTCGTGGGTCATGCGTTCAGGCTTTTGTATAGTCTGCCCATTGGGAGAGGGGAGAAGGGAGAAGGACTGGGGTCAAAGGTGAGCCTGTACCCTCTCCAGTTAAGGAGTTCTGAGGTACCTGATACAGGCCTTTGCAAAGGTAAGGTAGAAGGGAGCAGTTGGCAGGTGGGCAGTTTGTGTGATGAAGTGTTTTCCTTCCAGTGTTAACACTGTGCTCCTGAACATTGATTTGAATTGTCAGGGCTGTTCTGAATTCTTCACCATTTGGAGTGGTCACAGGGCAGGGATTCCTGTGCTTCTCATGTTAGATTCTTTTCCAAGGAGGATTTTAAAGCATTCTTAGAGCATTTAAGGTCAGAGGGAAAAGATTTAGTTGGAACTTTTTCATCCAAATAGTGTGTATATGGAACAAGATGCTAGAGCATGTGATTGAGGCAGGCACATTAATATTTAAAGGATACTTGGACAGGTACATAGACAAATGGGATGAGATTAGCTGGGTGATTTGGTCTTGTTTCCATGCTCAATAACTATGACTTTTATGGTCTGTGGAAAACACCACAATATTTTCATCATTAAACAAGCCCTCCCCAATCTACCTACTGGTCAATATTGCTCTGTAACCTGCGATGATCCTTCTCAGTATCAACACCATCGACATGCATGCCATTTGCAAACTCTCTCCCACATTACGATCCAATGTGAATGTAGATAGCAAATTGTAAAGGTCCCAGAACAGATCCCTGTGTTACACCATTAGCCATAGGGCTATTAAAACAAAAACCTCACACCAACCTAAAAGTTTCTTCCCCAGGCAATAAATCTGGTCAACCATCCCAGTTACCCCACCCCGCTCTACCTATTACCCCGTCACTACACTGTAAACAATTTAAAACATTTTTTTATAGTTATTTACATTGTAAGTATCTGTTGGTATTTATATATTTTGCACGTTATTCCATATCTGTATTTCTAACTTTATTTTTATATAATTATTTACTCTTTATAGTTGTTCGTATATAGCTGGCGCATGGCCAAGTGGTTAAGGCGTTTGTCTAGTGATTTGAAGGTCGCTAGTTCGAGCCTTGGCTGAGGCAGCGTGTGTGTCCTTGAGCAAGGCACTTAACCACACATTGCTCTGAGACAACACCAGTGCCAAGCTGTATGGGTCCTAATGCCCTTCCCTTGGATAGCATTGGTGGCGTGGAGAGGGGAGACTTGCAGCATGGGCAACTGCCGGTCTTCCATACAACCTTGCCCAGGCCTGCGCCCTGGAAACCTTCCAAGGCGCAAATCCATGGTCTCATGAGACTAATGGATGCCTATGTGTAGTTTGAATATCATTATTTATTGCATGTCACACCCTGACCAACACCACAGCAAATTCCTAATACCTGTAAATGTAAATGGTGATTAAAGTTGATCCTTGACATGCTACTAATCAGAGAAGAAACTTTCCCCCCTCACACCAAGACAGCTTTGCACCCAGTTTGCCACCGCCTTAGCTACCATGGAGTCATACCATTTGGGACTTGTCCACAGCCTTGCATAAGTCCATGTAGCCCACAACAGCTTCACTCCTCATGCATCACATTGCCTTGCTACTGGAATGTGTGGCTACCCTTGCGGGCTGCCCCACGCACACCCTCGAGTGTGCTTGTCGTTAACACAGATGGCACGTTTCACTGTTTGTTTTGATAAATAAACTTGAATCTTGAGAGAAGTGTCAGTACATTCTCCGGAATGAATTTGTTTTTATGTTCTTGTATTTTTCTTAAAGTTTGGGAAATGCAGTAAAACTGAGAGAATTTGAAGTCAGGGAAGGATAAGAGGTTTATTTGTAATGCCATTGTTATTTTAATGACTGAACGTATTAGTTCCCACTCAATAGTTCATCTTCTTTATTGCCTTATCAAGTTCAATTATCATTGAACCATAGATGAATAAAGCCAAATGAAACACTGTTTCTCTGGATCCAAGGAGCAAAACACATTATCCACAAATACAGCATACTGCACGTAGCACAAATAGCACATATGGTACAATTTTAGTCACAAAGAAAAAAAATAATATAACCCAAGTCCCTGAGTGGCACAAATGTAGAATTGATGTTAAGACGTCCTGGCCCAGCTACCACTGAACAAACACTGGATTGCAGCACCAGTGAGAGGGACCAGTTTGCAACTCAAGTATGGATTCCAGCGCGCCCAACAGGGGCTCTCTCGTACTGCCTCGTCATCTCCTCTCCTGGTCTCCTGGTTATACATTGTCTCTTTCAAGTCTGCTTTCCTGGTACATATTTGGTACCTATATCAATTCTGTTCCAATGTTAACCTAAACGTTTGCTTGTTTCAGTTTGACATTTTAGTCTGTCTACATTAACTGGGAGACAGTCAATCATATGTTGCCTCTTGTGAGTCCTCTTCCAACCGCGTGCTCTGCCGCGCATCCTAGCACTCTCCCAGTCTGTATTGGACTCTGATCAGGAGCTTGACACAAAATGTCAGGCCACAGATGCTGCCTGACCTGCTGTGTTCCTCCAGCAGTTTTTCTTTTGCTCATGATTTCAACAACTGAAGACTCGCGTGTCTCTGCACTGGCCCCTTCAGATTCAGATTCAGATTCAGTTTCAGATTCAGATTCAGTTTCAGATTCATTTTCAGATTCAGTTTCAAATTCAGATTCAGACTGAATCTCAGGTTCATTTGTCACATGTTCATCAAAACATACAGTGAAATGCATCGTTTTCACTAACACACCCAAGGATGTGCTGGAGGCAGCCCACAAACAGCGCCACACATTCTGACACCACCATAGCAGAACACAGAACACAACAAACAACAAAACAGCAAAACAGTAACACCAAATCAAGCCCCTTTCCCTCCCCTCTCCCACCAACACACAGGACAGTCCTTCAGTCCCCGGTCCCCAGTGTCCAGTCTCCAGTCTCTAGTCTCCAGTCTCCAGTCCCCAGAAAATCTGCAGAAGCTACAGATCCAAAGTAAATGCACAAAATGCTGGAGGAACTTTTCAGGCCGAGATGTTGCCTGCTTATTTCTTTTTATAGATGCTGCCTGGCCAGCTGAGTTCCTCCAGAATTTTGTGTGTTTTGCTCCAGGCTTCAGACATCAGCTTTAACTTCTGGACTTTCAATTGACCTTTGAGCTCCAGTCTTCACTGTCCAGTCCATCACAAACATCCCTCTATTCCAGAATGACTCTGAGAATAAAAGCGTTAACCTAGAAGGGGTGTTCGATGGTTTTGGGCCTGTACTCACTGGAGTTTAGAAGAATGAGGGGATTTCATTGAAACCTATTGAATATTGAAAGGCCATGATATGGAGAGAATATTTTCTATAGTGGGGCCACAGCCTCTGAATAGAGTGACATCCATTTAGAATGGAGTTGAGGAGGAATTTCTTTGGCCAGAGGCTGGTGAATCTGTGGAATCCTTTGCCACAGACAGCTGTGGAGGCCAAGTCTTTGAGTATATTTAAAACAGAGTTTGATAGGTTCTTGTTTAGTCAGGGTGTCAAAGATTATGGGGTCAAGGCAGGAGAATGGGGTCCAGAGGGATAATAAATCAGCCGTGATGAAATGGCAGAGCAGTCGATGGGCTGAGTGAGCCAATTCTTCTCCTATGTCTTATGGTCCATCTTCGCAGGGCATTACTTCAGGGAGACAAATGATATTGTCCAGGATTTCCACCCTAGCCGTTTTTTCTCTCTTATGGGAGAAGAGACAGGAACTTAAAAACCTGGATGATCAGACCCAAGAACTCATATCACCTTCCCAATGGTGCTGCCTCATTCTTGAACTCTTAATTCTACCTTTCCCATTGATACTTTGACATTTCTTTTTCACTACCTCAGTTTGCATTGCTGTACTTCGCACCGTCTTGTTCTATTGCATTCAACTCTGTATTTATTGTCCTATTAAACACTGTTCACTCGGTGAGCTTCACACGCAAATGAACTTTATTGCACACTGATGTACACTCAGTGGCCACTTTATTAGGTATGCCTGTATGCCTGCTCATTAATGCCAATAATGTGGCAGCAACTCAAAGCATAAGAGCATGTCGACATGGTCAAGAGGTTCAGCTGCTGTTCAGAGCAAACATCAGAATGGGGAAGAAATGTGTTCTAAGTGACTTTGAATGTGGAATGGTTGCTGGTGCCAGATGGGGTGGTTTGAGTATCTCAGAGACTAATGATCTCCTGGGATTTTCACACACAACAGTTTCTAGAGTTTACAAGGAACGGTGCGAGAAACAAAAAAATAAAACACCCAGTGAGTGGTGGTTCTGTGGGTGAAAATGCCTTGTTAATGAGAGAGGTCAGAGGAGAATGGACAGACTGGTTCGAGCTGACAGGAAGGTGACAGTAACTCAAATAACCACACATTACAACAGTGGCGTGTAGAAGAGTATCACTGAATACACAACACATCAGACCTTCAAGTGGATGAAGCATACGAACACTCAATGGTTACTTAGTAGGAACAGGAGGTACCTAATAAAGTGGCCACTGAATGCATACAGCAACATACTAACTTACCTGAACTGGTATGAGCTTATCCATCTGTTCTCAAGCAGGAAGGTGGTACACAAGGCATTTAATTAGTTGGCTCTTCAAGAGGATCTGGACACATTTCATAAACAAATGACTGCACAAGCATTGATAAATCAGCATGTGATGTTAATTGTAGAGCCATTTGTCACCGAGGATGTTTGAAAGGTAGCAGGGTAGTTTTTCAGACTGCAGGCTTGAATTTCATGACAGTGGGTTAATTGAATAGAATCTTCAGATCTCCTGGCTAATAACTCCACTGCGCCTGAGCTTTCTCTGCTGAATCTGCTACATCACTTTTGCACCATCTCAAAATTCAGTTTGTTATCTCGCTGCCTTGCATTTATTTCAATAAGCTTTACCTGCTCACAGATATATTTGCAATGGAAAAGTTTTGACGGAGGAAACATTTTAATATATAGGAAATAAATTTAGCTCTGGCTTGAAAAGCACATCTGAAAGCATTTTTCTCCTGATGTGACAAGGCCAGAAGAGGCTGGAACAGTACAGGAAACTCATCATTATTATGCACTTAATATATTTTTAAGGTGTAGGTGGTGATAACACTGCCATGTGGGGATTATCATAACGCAGTAAATCTTACAGTGGGAACTTAAACAGTTGAGCAGTATAAACTTATTTACTTATTTATTTATTTAGAGATATGGCATGGCACAGGCCCTTCTCACCCACCAAGCCCAGCTACTCATCAGTTTAACCCTAGACTAATCACAGGACAATTTACAATGTCCAATGGACCGAATATCTGGTAGCTATCTGGACTGTGGGAGGAAACTGGAGCACCCGGAGGAAACCCCACACGGCTTATGGGGA
Source organism: Mobula birostris (assembly GCF_030028105.1). Classification (NCBI taxonomy): domain Eukaryota; kingdom Metazoa; phylum Chordata; class Chondrichthyes; order Myliobatiformes; family Myliobatidae; genus Mobula; species Mobula birostris. The sequence continues at coordinate 28,504,307 of NC_092392.1, read as the reverse complement.
GAATGTACAAACTCCTTACAGAGGGCGCTGGAATTGAACTCCGAACTCAGCCGTAATAGCGTCGCGCTAACCGCTACGCCACCGTGGCGATATAATTGCTTCGGGAATACGGCCGGTGCTGTTCCACACGGGACCGACACCTCAGACACCTAGTTTAACGATGTGCGCTGGTACACTAGGCTGGATAAAATGGAAGTTCCCTCACTGGGGATGCACACTATCTAAAGTCAAGGGCCATCACCTTTCTACCTTTGGAATTTTGAAAATTAACCTTCGTCACTGAGTATATGCACTTGTATATATGAGGCCACTCTCGCGGTGGAGGAGCAAGACCTCATATTCTGTTTGGGTAGCCTTCAACCTGATGGCATGAACATTGATTTCTCCTTCTGGTATTTTTTTCCTCTTTTATTTTCTTTTCCCTTCCCCCTTCCATTTTCTCCCAACCCCCACTCTTCTCCTCTCCTGCCCTATTACCTCCCCTTGGTGCCCCTCCTTCTTCCCTTTCTCCTGTGGTCCACTCTGATTCCTATCTCTCCAGCCCTTTACCTTTCCCAACCACCTGCCTGAACCTATCACCTTCTAGCTGTCGGCCTCCCCCCCCCACCGCCTCATTCTCTTATTCCAGCTTCTTCCCCCTTCTTTTCCAGTCCTGAGGAAGGTCTTGGCTTGAATCGTCGACTGTGTATTTAATTACTAGTTTAATTATTTGGCCCAATATTGTATTCTGAAGGGCCTGTTACTGTCCTGGACGGGTCTGTGTTCTACGTTGCTATCCATTGACAGGAGGATGTGTGGGGATCTGAGCTGACTTTCGCCCATTTTGTCAGCTCCCTGAGTACCTGTCTCACACCATCCTGCATCCACCGTCAAAGTCACTTTTAACTCTGCAGGCTCAAACTGAGATTTATTTATTATATATACATTGAAAGAAGCTTGTTCTGCTTTGTAACTCCAAAACATTAAGCACATTCGAAGAGAAACAAGAGAGCCGAGAGATCACAGTCTTAAGTTTGTTCTTCACTTTCAGCGACATGTGCTCTAAAACAATAGGAATCAGGTATACTATCACCAGTATATGTTGTGAGATTTGAAAAGTTTGTAGCACAGATTAGGCCACTTGGCCCATCGAGTCTGCTTCACCATTCCATCATGGCTAATCCATTTCCCTCTCAACCCCAATCTGCTGCCTTCTCCCAGTAACCTTTCACACCTTGACTAATCAAGAATCTATCAACCCCTGACTTAAATATACCCATTTACTCAGCATCCACAGCCACTTGTGGCAACAAATCCTACAGATTCACCACTCGCTGGCTAAAGAAATTCCTCCTCATCTCTATTCTAAATGGACGTCCCTCTATTCTGAAGTGGTGTCCTCTGGTCCTAGACTTCCCCCACCATAGGAAGCATCCTCTTCACATCCACACTTCGAGGCCTTTCAGCATTCAGTAAGTTTCAATGAGATCATGGCTTATTGTTCTGAATTTCGGTGAGTACAGGCCCAGAGTGATCAAATACTCCTCATATGATAAGGCTTTCAATTCTGAAATCATTTTTGTGAACCTCCTTTGAATCCTCTCCAATATCAGCATATCCCTTTGTAGAAAAGGTGCACAAAAATGCACAAAATACTCCAAATGAAGCCTTACTAGTGCCTTATAAGAACTCAACATTACATCTTTGCTTTTATATTCCAGTCCTCTCGAAATAAATGCTAACATTGCATTTGCCTTCCTCACCACTGATCAACCTGCAAATTAACCTCGAGGGAATCCCTCCCAAGGACTCCTAAGTCCCTTTGCACTTCAGATTTCTGAATCGTCTCTCCATTTAGAAAATAGTCTATGCTTGTATTTCTTCCACCATACACCTTCCGACACTGTATTCCATCTGCCACTTCTTTGCCCATTCTCCTAATCTGTCTAAGTCCTTCTGTAGACTGTCTACTTCCTCAACACTACCTGCCCCTCCACTATCTTTGTATCATCCACGAACTTTGCAATAAAGCCATCAATTCTGCCATCCTAGTTATTGACATACAATGTAAAAAAAAGCAGTCCCAACACAGACCACTTGTGGAACACCACTAGTCTCCGGCAGCCAACCAGAAAAAGCTCCCTTTATTCATACTCTTTGCCTCCTGCCGATCAGCCAATGCTCTATCCATGCTAGAATCTTTCCTGTAAAGCCATGGGCTCTTATCTTGATAAGCAGCCTCATGTGTGGCATCTTGTCAGAGTGCTTCTGAAAATCCAAGTACACAACATCAACAGATCCTCCTTTGGCCATCCTGCTTTTTATTTCTTCAAAGAATTCCATCAGGTTTGTCAGGCAAAATTTTCCCTTAAGGAAATCATGCTGACAGTGGCCTATTTAATCACATGCCTCCAAGTACCCAGAAATCTTATCCTTAACAATTGACTCCAACTTCTTCCCAACCACTGAGGTTAGACCAAATGGCCTATAATATCCTTTCTTCTGTCTCTTTCCCTTTTTGAAGAGTGGTGTGACATTTGCAATTTTCCAGTCCTCTGGATCCATGCCAGAATCTATTGATTTTTGAAAGATCATTACTAATGACTCCACAAAATCTTCAGCCACCTCTTTCGGAACCCTCAGGTGTACACCTTCTGCTCCAGGTGACTTATCTATCTTCAGACCTTTCAGTTTCCCAAGCACCTTACCCCTATTAATGGCAGCTTCATGCACTTCTGCCCCCTGACTCTGTCGAACTACTAGCATACTTCTCACATCTTTCACAGTAAAAAAATATTTATTCAGTTCACTGCCATTTCTTTGTCCCCCATTTGTACCTCTCCAGTATCATTTTCCAGCAGTCCGATATCCATTCATGCTTCTATTTTACTCTTTATATATCTGAAGAAACTTTTGGTATCTTCTTTAATTTTATTGGCCAGCTTCTGTTCATATTCCATCTTTTCCCTATTTATTATTTTTTTAGTTGCCTTCTGTTGGTTTTCAAGAGCTCTCCAATCCTCTGACTTCGCACTAATATTTGCTCTGTTTTTATGCCCTTTCTTTGGCTTTTAAGTTGGCTTTGACTTCCCTTGTTGACCATAGTTTCATCTTCCTGTCTTTAGAATACTTCTTCTTTGAGATATATCTTTCCTGCACCTTATGAATTGCTCCCAAAAATTCCAACTATTGCTGTACTGCCATCACACCTGCTAGTGTCCCCTTTCTTATCAAATTCGGCCAGCTCCTCCCTTTACTCCACTGTAATACTGATTCATCTGACTTTAACTTCTCTCTCTCAAACTGCAGGGTGAACTACATTATATTGTGATCTCTGCCTCCCCTAAAGGTTCCTTTACCTTAAGCTCTCTAATCAATTCCAGTTCATTGCACAATGCCCAATCCACAACAGCTGATCCCCTGGTGGGCTCAAACGTGAGATTCTCTAAAAAAGCTGCCTTGTAGGCATTTTACAAATGTTCCCTCTTAGGATCCAGCACCAGCCTAGTTTTCCCAATCAATATACATTTTGAAATCCCCCAAGACTATTGTAACATTGGACTTTTGATAGACATTTTCTATCCCTTGTTATAATTTGTATACCTCTTCTTTACTATTGTTTGGTGATCTGAGTTTGGTTCCCATCAGGGTCTTCTTGCAGTTTCTTAGCTCTGCCCACAAAGATTCTACATCTTTCCACCCTTTCTAATGATTTGATTTTATACTTTTCCAGCAAAGCCACACGACACCCTCTGCCTACCTGCCTGGTCTTTTCAATACAATGTGTCTCCTTGGATGTTAAGCTACCAACTATAATATTTGAGCCATGGTCCAATGATGTCTGCAATGTCATAGTTGCCAATTTCTAACTGTGCTACAAGGTCAGCTGCCTTATTCTGTATACTGTGTGCATTCAAGTTCTGTATCCATCACCCTTTTTAATTTTGTCCTCCTTTCACATTGTAACTCATCCTGCAATTTTGCCCTATCATCAACCTGTTCCTGTCATCACACTGCCTCTGTTGGTAAACCAACTCCCCCATCTTCAGCCCTGTCACACTAGTCCCCATTCTCCTGTCAAATTCCTTTAATTCCTCCTGAACTGCTCTAGCAAACCTGCCTGCAAGGATATTGGTCCCGCTCGGGTTCAGGTGTAACCTATCCCTTTTATAGAGGCCGGACTTTCCCCAGAAGAGATACCAATGACCCAGAAATCTGAAACACTGCCCCCTGCACCTGTTCCTCAGCCGCACATTTATCTGCCAAATGCCAAATAGGATTAGTGCATGTCACAGGCAACAACCCAGAGATTACTACCCTCTTTTTCCTCCTTCCTAGAGTTTGTCCTTTTCAATTTTTTTTATGTAGTTCTGTAAAATCTCTCTTCAGAACTTCCTCGCCTTTCCTACCTATGTCATTGGTGCCAATATATTCCAAGACATCTGGCTGCTCTCCCTGCCCCTTTAGAATACTGTGCATATAATCCAAGGTATCCCTGACCCTGGTACTTGGGAGGCAACATATCATCCGGGTGTCTCTATTGTGTCCACAGAATCTCGTCTCTATTCCTCTATTAGATAGGATATGGAATCTCCTATCATTACTGCAGTCCTCTTCATCTCTCTTCCCTTCTGAGTCACAGTGCCAGATACCCCATCGCTATGGCTCCCCCCTCACACCCAGTAAGTCCCCCCGCCAATAGTATCCAAAATGGTATACTTATTCCTGAGGGGAACAGCAACAGGGGTGCTCTGTACTGGCTGCCCATTTTCCTTTCTTCTGACAGTCACCCAGTTACCTGCCTCTTGTAATCCAGGGGTGACTACCTCCCTGTAGCTCCTATCTATCACTTCCTCAGGCTCCTGTATCAACTGAAAGTCATCGAACAACAGCTCTAGTTCCTTAACACGTTCCCACCTTGTGCAGATGTGGTTAACCATGAGGCTGGAGGCCTTTCAGAATTCCTACGTTTTTCACAAAGAATACAACACAGCCCGTGGAGCCACTCTCACTGCACTAACTGTGCCCTGACAGATCATATTTCACACACGGAATAAAACACAGCCCCTGGAATACTCTCACTGCACTAACTGTGCCCTGACAGATGATGAATGAAGGGTTATAAAGGAGAAGAAACTTACCAGATCCTTACCTCATTGAAGTCTGATGTGCCAAGGTCAAAGCCTCCCCACTCTAACACTGGCCCACTCACACAATTGCTGCTCCGCTTGCCCCTGCCTTATTTTTTATTCACTCTTGCTAATGAATTCCGTTCAGTGATTGGATACAGTTCAAAAATGGCTGCGAAGCGCTGCTTTTCCAATCTTCAATCGTGGACCTGTGTGAAATCGCCTCTTCTTCTCACACTCCCGTTCACTGACTGGTCGCAGTTCGAACTCCACTTACCACGTGGGAGCTTCATGACGCATGCAATTCACTTATTTTTGCATATAACCTGTATGAATTATTTAAACGTATGCTTAATCAACAACATATTCACAAGATTACTCAAATATTAAATACGCAACGCATACAGAGAGATGTATCATTTGCGTTAACAACCAATACGCCAAAGGATGTGCCGGGGACAGTCTGCAAATGTCACCACACATTACGCTGGCAACATAACATGGCCACAATGCTTGGCAGAACAACACGGTACACAAGCAACAAAACAAGCCCTTTCCTCCCTCCCACTCACATACACATGCAGACAGTCCACAGTCCTCCAACTCCAGGACAGGCTTTTGGGCCTCCAGGCTTCCTTTGGCCTTCAGGCTACGACTTGCTGTAATACGATTACACAACATTTTCAGCTGCTGCACATCGCAGTTGCTCTGCTCAACGGTCTGATCTGATTGCGGCCAGCGGTCCAGATCCGTAACCATCATCGCTATCCACTGCCGAGCCAAATAAGTAATTCACAGCTCATTAACCCAAAATAAAATAACAAAGACGCTATATTTTATGTAAGTGCTTCCCGTGTTCATGAGAGGGTATTATACATGAACACTCAATAACCTCGAAAAATCAATGTTCACTGCAGTTTCTAAATCTGTAGTGAGAGAGAGAGAGAGAGAGAGAGAGAGAGAGAGAGAGAGAGAGAGAGAGAGAGGGGGGGGAGGAGGGGAGGGGGAGAGGGAGAGAAAGAGGAAGAGAGAGAGAGAAAGAGAGGAAGGAGAGAGAGAGGGAGAGGGAGAGGGAGGAGGAGAGATAGAGAGAGGGAGAGAGGGAGAGGGAGGGGGAAAGAGAGAGAAGGAGAGGGAGAGGGAGAGAGATAGAGAGAGGGAGAGAGGGAGAGGGAGAGGGAGGGGGAGAGAGAGGGAGAGGGAGGGGGAGAGATAGAGAGAGGGAGAGAGGGAGAGAGGGAGAGGGATGGGGAAAGAGAGAGAGGGAGAGGGAGAGGGAGAGAGATAGAGAGAGGGAGAGAGGGAGAGGGAGAGGGAGAGGGAGAGGGAGAGAGGGAGAGGGAGAGGGAGAGAGGGAGGGAGAGAGAGAGGGAGAGGGGGAGAGAGAGAGAAGGGGAGAGAGAGAGAGAGGAAGAGGGAGAGGGAGGGAGGGAGAGGGGAGAGAGAGGGAGGGGGGAGGGAGAGAAAGAGAGAGAGGGAGAGGGGGGAGAGAGAGAGGTGGAAAGAAGGATAGAGATACACAGAAAGGTAGAAAGGGAAAGAGAGAGAAACACACTGACAAAGAGACAAAGAGAAAGGGTAATAGAAAGAGAGAGAGAAAGAGACAGAGTATTTTCAAAGCGACTGCATGCATGTGGGGTATCGGGTTGTGCTATTTATCAAGTAAAGTTGAATTAGTCAGACATTGCTGTACATTTCAGGAACACAGACATTGTCCATGTGATGGTGCATCCACTGTTCATTGGGGGTGGTACTCCAGCTGCCTCTATGGGGGACAGAGTTCCAGCTCCACCGCGGTGAAGGGTTAATTCCGGATAAATCTTGAGCAGTACTGATGGAGTCCAGACCTTCCAGATTTCTCTTGTGTGAGGCTGTCAACAGGGGTAGTACTGAGTCAGATCGTGAGGGAGCGTCACGCTAAACCGATTCCACAACCTACGGACTCACTTCCAAGGACCTCCACAACTCGTGTTTTTATTTATTTATTTGTTTATTGTGTCTGCACAGTTTGCTTTCTTTTGCACATTGATTGTTTGCCAGTCACAGAATCAGAATCAGGTTTATGATCACTGGCATTTGACGTGAAATTTGCTAACTTAGCAGCAGCAGCTCAATGTAATACGTAATCTATCAGAGAGAGAAAAATAATAAATAAAATCAAACATAATAATAAATAAACAAGTAAATCAATTACGTATCCTGAATAGATTTTAAAAATGTGCAAAAACAGAAATACTGTATATTAAAAAAGTGAGGTAGTGTCCAAAGCTTCAATATCCAATTTAGGAATCAGATGGCAGAGGGGAAGAATTTGTTCCTGAATCGCTGAGTGTGTGCCTTCAGGCTTCTGTATTTCCTACCTGATGGTAACAGTGAGAAAAGGGCATGGCCTGGGTGCTGGAGGTCCTTAATAATGGACGCTGCCTTTCTGAGGCACTGCTCCCTAAAGATGTCCTGGGTACTTTGTAGGCTAGTACCCAAGATGGAGCTGACTAGATTTACAACCTTCTGCAGCTTCTTTCGGTCCTGTGCAGTAGCCCCTCCATACCAGACAGTGATGCAGCCTGTCAGAATGCTCTCCATGGTACAACTATAGAAGTTTTTGAGTGTATTTGTTGACATGCCAAATTTCTTCAAACTCCTAATAAAGTATAGCTGCTGTCTTGCCTTCTTTATGACTACTTCAATATGTTGGGACCAGGTTAAACCCTCAGGGATCTTGACACGCAGGAACTTGAAGCTGCTCACTCTCTCCACTTCTGATCCCTCTACGAGGATTGGTATGTGTTCCTTCGTCTTACCCTTCCTGAAGTCCACAATCAGCTCTTTCATCTCACTGACGTTGAGTGCCAGGTTGTTGCTGCGGCACCATTCCACTAGTTGGCATATCTCACTCCTGTACGCCCTCTCGTCACCACCTGAGATTCTACCAACAATGGTTGTATCGTCAGCAAATTTGTAGATGGTATTTGAGCTATGCCTAGCCACACAGTCATGTGTATACAGAGAGTAGAGCAGTGGGCTAAGCACACACCCCTGAGGTGCGCCAGTGTTGATCGTCAGCGGGAAGGAGATGTGATCACCAATATGCACAGACTGTGATGTTCCGGTTCGGAAGTCGAGCATCCAATTACAGAGGGAGGTACAGAGGCCCAGATTCTGCAACTTCTCAATCAGTATTGTGGGAGTGATGGTTTTAAATGCTGAGCTAGAGTCGATGAACAGCATCCTGACATAGGTGTTTGTGTTGTCTAGGTGGTCTAAAGCCATGTGAAGAGCATTGGAGATTGTGTCTGCCGTTGACCTATTGTGGCAATAGGCAAATTGCAGTGGGTCCAGGTCCTTGCTGAGGCAGGAGTTCAGTCTAGTCATAAGCAACCTCTCAAAGCATTTCATCACTGTCGATGTGAGTGCTACTGGGTGATAGTCATTAAGGCAGCCCACATTATTCTTCTTTAGCAGTGATATAATTGTTGCCTTTTTGAAGCAAGTGGGAACTTTGTCAAGAGTATAGTTTTTCATTAAGTGTATAGTATTTCTTTGTTCTACTATGAATGCCTGCATGAAAATGAATCTCAGGGTTCTGTATGATGACATAGACGTACTTTAATAATAAATTTGTTTTGAACTGTGAACTTTGAAGATAAAACTGGTTCTGGACAGTAGTCTGCAGCTAAAACGTGCCCCCTTGTGGTCATTTGTATGTGGAGTTACTTACACACGAGAGAGCTGTAAACTCAGCCCGCTCCAGAATGGACAGTCGCCTGCAACACACACACACAATGCTGGAGGAACACAGCAGGCCAGGCCGCATCTACGGAAAAGAGTACAGTCGACATTTCGGGCCAAGACCCTTCAGCATGGACTGTCGCCTACCCGCTGTTTAGGACACCTTCAAAAGGCAATGCCTCAAAAAGGCAGCATCCATCATTAAGGACCCGCATCACCCATTACATGCCCTCTTCTCATTGCTACCATCAGGGAGGAGCTACAGGAGCCTGAAGATGCCTATTCAACATTTTAAGTGCAGCGTCTGAACAGTCCATGAACACGACCTCAGCATTTTGCTCTACGTATTTACTTTTATATTTCTTTTTGTAACTTATCGTCATTTTTAATGCATTACATTGTACAGCTGCTGCAAGATGACGTATATCAGTGATAATAAACCTGATTCTGATTTGGAAGTGTTTACACGCAGATTGCAAGAGGACTGGAGCGATACTGCGCCTTAAGTGATAATGTTTCAGGGTACCCCTCTGTGTTTCTTGCTTTCACTCACAGCGAATCAGAATCTGGTTTATTGGGCGGCTCAGTAGTGTAGTGTTTGGTGGTCTGCTATTATAACGCCCAGCAATCCGGGTTCAATTCACACTGCCGTCTGAAAGGAGTCTGTACGTTCTTCTCACGGGTTTCCTCCCCCATTTCCAATGACGTACCAGAGCACCAGAGCACCCGGAGGAAACCCACGCCTTCATGGGAAAGATGTACAAATTCTTACAGATGATGTCAGAATTAAACTCTGAACTCAGGTGCCCCAATCTGTAATAGCCACGCTACTATGGAGCCCCATGTTGCTAATGCATGTGACACATTTCACTGCATGATTTGATGTACTTGTGACAATTAAAACTAATCTTTGCCTTCCGCTATCTTTTCCAGCAGATCGTGCGCTGGTTCTGAGAAGTCCCACGGTGAGGGGAATCCTGGGCATGCAGCACCACTGTGTGGCCACTGTGCACAACTGCAGGTCCACATTCCCCGTCAGGCTGGGAATTTGCATCTGATTCCCACAGCTGTCTGTAAGGAGTGTGTACACTCTCCCCATGACCATATTGGTTTCTGCTAGGTGTTCTGGTTTCCTTGCACAGTACAAAGATGTGTACAAAGAAGTATATAGATTAGAGTTAGTAAGTTGTGGGCATGCTATGATGGCGTCAGAATTTCATGCTTAATTACCATTCAACCCATACATGAATACCCATGAACACAGCCAAATGAAACAGCATTACTCTGTGGCCAAGGTGCAAAACGCAGTCCAACAGCCGTACACAGCACATATAAGATTCTAGACTGCAGTCAGAAATAATAGGGCTTGTCTTCAACTGAGTGAACACTGGACGGCTGCCCCCAGCACCTCCTTACACTGTGCTGGTTGTGGACTCAAACGGTGCATTTCAGGGTACAGGTGTTTCAATATTTCAATGTACATGTGACAAATAACGCTAATCTTTATAATGAAGTCTAACTGTTACTCTACATGGGCTTGGTGAGATCACACCTGGAATGGCCAGCAGGGGTTTTGTTCTTTGCTTAAAAAAGATGTTCTCAACATTGGGGGAGGACAATATAGGTTCATTAGACTCTCCCGATGGAGGGACATTCTCAACATTGAGGGAGGACAGTATAGGTTCATTAGACTGTCTTGGTGGAGGGACATTCTCACCAGTAAGGGAGGACAGTGTAGATTCATTAGACTGTTCCTGATGGAGGGACGTTCTTATCAGTAAAGGAGGAAGTGTAGCTTTGTTCGACTCCTCCCGTTTGAGGGATGTCCTCATCATTGAGGGAGGACAATATAGGTTCATTAGACTCTCCCAATGGAGGGATGTTCTCAACATTGAGGAGGACAGTGTAGGTTCATTAGACTGTTCCCAATGGAGGGACGTTCTCACCATCGTGTGAGGATAGTGAAGGTTCATTACACTGTTTCCGATGGAGGGATGTTCTCACCATTGAGAGGGGACAGTATAAATTCATTAGACTCTACCGATGGAGGCATGTCCTCACCATTGAGAGAGGACAGTGTAGGTTCACTAGATCCCTCCCAAAGGAAAGATCGCTGGAGAGGTCATTTTGGAAGCAGTCAGATGAATCATTGCTCAAGGAGAAATAGGCCACAGTGGACACATGTTGTTGTTACCAGTAAGGGTAATGCTGCCAGCCTCTATGCATTCATGGATCACTGGTGTGCTAATTGCACTGGCATGTAAGTGTAGAAATGTTTCTTCAACCCCATCATGTGGCTAAGATTTCAACTTCCATGTGACTTGGAGTCATAGAGCACTAGAGCATAGAACCAGGGTAGTTTGTGCCGAATTGTTACTTTCCATCAAACCTCACCTGGATCATACCACATCCTTCCCATCCACGTACTGTACATGTTCAGATTTCATTAAACCCACTGCCTCTGCTGGCAGTTCGTCTGCAGTCTCACCATCCTCTGAGTGAAGAAGTTCTTCGCAAATATTTCACCTTTTACCCTTAACCTATGACACAATCAGAGGTATATTCTATGAGTTTACAGATTGAAACAGTATATTGCAGAACAACAGTTGTAAAGAATAAAAAAATAAATAAAGTGATTATATATAATTAAAAGAAGGATGTATGTGGAATAAAAAGTGATTGAATCCCTCTACCCTATTTTCACCAGCTACCAAATGCCTCGATCTTCACCACCCACCGAACACCCTGATCTTCACCACCTACCGAACACCATGATCTTCACCACCTATCAAACACCCCAATCTTCACCACCTACCGAACACCATGATCTTCACCACCTACCAAACACCCCGATCTTCACCACCTATCAGACACCCCAATACCCCAATCTTCACCACCTACCGAACACCATGATCTTCACCACCTACTGAACACCCTGATCTTCACCAGCTACCGAACACCACGATCTTCAACACCTACCGGACACCATGATCTTCACCACCTACTGAACACCACAATCTTCACCACCTATCAAACACCCCAATCTTCACCACGTACCAAATACCATGATCGTCACCACCTACTGACTACCCCGATCTTCACCACCTACCAAACACCCTGATATTCACCACCAATTGGACAACATGATCTTCACCACCTACTGAAAACCATGAACTTCACCATCTGCTGAATACCCTGATCTTCACTACCTACCGAACACCACAATCATCATCACCTATCGAACACCCTGATCTTCACCATATACTGAACACCCTGATCTTCACCACCTATTGAACACCACAATCTTCACCATCTATCAGACACCACGATCTTCACCACCTACCGAATATCATGATCTTCACCACCTATCAAACACCTTGATCTTCACCACCTACCAAACACCCCGATCTTCATCACCTACCAAACACCATGATCTTCACCACCTACTGAACACCATGATCTTCACCACCTAGTGAACACCGCCTACTGAACACCGCGATCTTCACCACCTACCGAGCACCATGATCTTCACCACCTATCAAACATAATGATCTTCATCACCCACCGAACACCATGATCTTCACCACCTACTGTACACCATGATCTTCACCACCCAGTGAACACCACAATCTTCACCACCTACTGAACACCTTGATCTTCACCACCTGTCAAACACCTTGACCTTCACCACCTACCAAACACGATGATCTTCATCACCTACCGAACACCATGATCTTCACCACCTACTGAACGCCATGATCTTCACCACCTAGTGAACACCATGGTCTTCACCACCTACTGAACACCTTGATCTTCACCACCTATCAAACACCTCGATCTTCACCACCTACCAAACATGATGATCTTCATCACCTACCGAACACCATGATCTTCACCACCTACTGAACACCATGATCTTCACCACCCAGTGAACACCACAATCTTCACCACCTACTGAACACCTTGATCTTCACCACCTATCAAACACGATGATCTTCACCACCTAGTGAACACCATGACATTCACCACCTACCAAATACGATGATCTTCATCACCTACTGAACACCACAATCTTCACCACCTGCTGAACACCACGATCTTCACCACCTACCGAGCACCATGATCTTCACCATCTATTGAACACCAAACAGTGATGGTCTTGTGATTATTCCCCTTTTAGAGGAGGTCAAATCCTCGCTCTGTTTCCGAATATTGTCCCCTTTTGCAGTGAAGTAGATATCAGCTGTTAATGTGCAATAATAACACCGTTCTCACCCTGAAAGATTAATGAGCAAATTAGTGACTAGTTGATTTTATAATTACCCATAAGGTCTTTTCAGCAAAATGCAGGAGTTGTACTGAATCAGGTCAGGGAGCATCCGTTAGGAAGACTATTTGTCTTCAAACCTGTTTAATCTTTTTTAGACTTAACATTTTTCTAGCTAGCAGACATTTATCTAAGTATACAAGAGCATAAAATGGGAAGAACGTGTGCCAGAGAGGAAACTGCTTCTGTACAGGAGAGACGTTACCCTGACGTCCTTGCATAGCTTACAAAATCTCCCAGGAAGGTAAACCTACTTTCATTGATGAATGTCCCTACCACAGACTGAGGTATTCATGGAAATGTGTGCAAAGGTTCCAATAAATATATTAATAGCTGTTGATGGTTTGTATGAAAAGACAGTTTAATAAGCTATAGACAAATTTATTGTGATTAATTCAGACTGAAGTTAATGCATAAAGTGAGACGTGATCAGAACCAGAATTAGGTTTATTATCATTAACTTATTTTGTGACTTTTTTTGTTTTGAGGTATTGTTCATAACCCATTCAGAAATCTATGGTGGAGGGAGAGAAGCTGTTCCTAAAACACTGAGTGTGTGTCTTCAGGCTCCTGTACTTCTCTGAAGAGGGACTGTCCTGGATGTAGAGTGTCCTTTCTGAAGCATTTCCTTTTGTAGGTGCCCTGGATGCTGGGGAGGCTGGTGCCCATGATAGAGCTGACTGAGTTCACAACTTTCTGCAGCTTACTTCGATCCCGTGCAGTGACCTCCCCATTGAAGATGGTGATGAAGCCAGTTCGAATGCTCTCTAGGTAACATCTGTAGCAATTTGCTACAGTATTTGGTGACATACCAAATCTCAAAGATTCAAAAGATTCACAGTTCATTTGTTATCCGGGTATGTATGCAGTGTACAACCCTGAGATTTGTCTTCCCATAGACAGCCACGAAACTAAAGAAAACCAGTGAAACCTGGTCAAAGAAAAACTTCAACCCCGCCCCCCCCCCCACAAACACATGCAAAAAAATTGTGCAAATGGCAAAAAACGTGGAGCGAGAAACACAGAATATAAAACACCAACCCACAAAGTCATCGAAAGAATCCAGACAGATTCATTTCAGCTCAGTTCAGTTCAATCTAGTGCTGTCTAATTTCCTATCTGCAGTCTGCCTCGATCAAAACTGCGTAGGATAACAACAAAGAGGGAGTGACCAGAAACATATCATAACATGAACTGCAGAGTCCAATCGACAAACTGCGTTGGTTAAACCTTGCCCAAGACTCATGACTCCGGCACCACCGTGGGAGAGAGAGAGCATCGATCGCAGTGGCGTTCCTCCGGCAGTAGAGGGCGACAGGCTGGTAGATGGTGCTGAACTCTGCCTCGCCTTCTGCTCACACCTCAATGATTTCATCGGCGCGAAATGGAGTCGATCACGGGCTCGTGTCCTGTCTCCAGGCTGCGCACTGCTCGAAGCCTCACCGCAGACGGCAGGAGACAGCAGAGCACCAGATCGCTCAGATGGCCTGAAAACGCCCCACCAAAATGTAGATCACAGGCTCCAACAGCAGCGAACCACATGTGAAAGAAAAAGAAGCTGCAAAAGAAGTGAAAGAGTTGGTTTTGTGAACCATCGCCCTTGATTGCACTGTTCACTGGCGCCATCTTCTTATTGTGACTTAGGCCACTTATTTTGTATTGCGATGTCCTGCTGCCACAAAAAAACTCATTTCACAACATATTTCAGTGATAATAGTCCTGACGACAGATCTCAGCCTGAAACGTTGACTGTTTATTCATTTCCATAGGTGCTGCCTGACCTGCTGAGTTCCTCCAGCACTTTGTGTGTGTTGCTTCGGATTTCCAGCGTCTGCAGAATCTCTAGTGACAGTGATAATAAACCTGATTCTGATTCGGGAGGTACCTTACTTCAGCAAAATCTGCAGTAATTTTTTTGTTTTAGTGACGATCACCATGGAATTTCAGCACAGTTGTTAAAAAAAAAGGTATGTCTGAACTAGGCCATAAATTCACAAAAAATACACAGGCATCTAATTCTTCATTTGGTCATTACTTAACATGAGTCTCTGCATCAAAGAACTTTATCTTTAAAACTTTGCTTTAAACATGAAGTGGGGAATGTTAGCTAATGTTCCTGTGGCTGTCACAGAGGTTGTTAGTTGGTTATTTTCCATCCTTTTCTTGGCCTTAATTCCCAGGGCCGTTGTGGTGTGTGTGTGTGTATGTGTGGGTGTGAGTGAGTGTGTGTGTGCGTGTTGTGTGTTTAGCCAGATATCAATCTCACTCTCAGCAGCCTGAATAAATGACCTTATCTCAGTTCCCGTAACCAGGATTGCGCCCCTCTGTCCCGCTGTTCCAGGGTTCATGGCTGCTGTCTCCTCTCCTGTGCGAGGCCAAGAACCCACAGACGTTTCCTCGTGGAAACGGTGATGGGCTTGTGTCTGTTCGCTGGAGCTGCTGTGGTGGACAGTGGGGACTCTGCTTCACATATTCCTTGGGTTAGAGTTATATTGCCTGGAGGCAGGCCCTTCAGCCCAAGTTCCCTATTGTGATGGCCCATATCCCTCTGAAGTCAAAGTGCCGTATCAGATCTAATAGAGGTTGTCACTTTCCCAGCTCTCTGGAGCTTGGGGAATCTGAGACCATTCTCAGCTCTGGCCTTACTATTCCAGCAATTTCCCTTCCTTGTTCTAAATTCATAGTCCTTGGGTGGAAACCCAGGACATCATGCATGCACGGAATGAGCTCTCCTGTTGAGGTAAAACTTTTCTGTCCACATAGCGTAACTGGCCAAATGCCATTTAAGCATTGTAATTGTACCTGTCTCAACCACTTCCACTGGCAGATCGTTCCACGTACCCATCACCCTCACCATCCGGGACATAGCCTCTTCTCATTATGACCATCGAGCCTGGGCCCTGCTCGATGCAATCACGAAGAAGGCACAGCAGCTGTTGTGTTTCATTAGGAGTTTCAGGAGACTTGGTAGGTCACCAACGATACTTGCAAATTTCTACAGATGTGCTGTAGAGGGCATTCTAACTATTTACCTCGCTGTCTGGTGCGGAGGGACCACTGCACCAGATCAGAAAAAGCTGTAGAAAGTTGTAAACTCACCCAGCACCATCATGGGCACTAGCCTCCTTAGCCCTCCTCAAGGACATCTTCCAGTTCCAAAGGCGTTGCCTCTAAAAGGCGACATCCATCATTAGGGACCCCCATCACCCAGGACATGCCCTCTTCTCATTGCTACCATCAGGAAGGAGGTACAGGAGCCTGAAAGTGCACACTCAGCATTTCAGGAACAGCTTATTCCGCTCTGCCATCAGATTTCTGAATGGACAATGAACCTGTGAAGACTACCTCACCGTTTTTCCTCTTTTGTTTTGCACTACTTAACTAAATTGATCTTTTCATATCTTCTTGTTGTGATGTATAGTTTTATTTTGTACTTCAACATACGACTGCTATAAAACATCAAAATTTCACGACAACACACAAAACGCTGGAGGAACTCAGCAGGTCAGGCAGCATCGGTGGAAATGAATAAAGCAGTTGACATTTCAGGCCGAGACCCTTCTTCAGGACTGGAAAAGAAGGGAGAGGACGCCAGAATAACACTTTTGGGGGTGGGGAAGGAGGCTAGCTGGAAGGTGATAGGTGAAGCCAGGTGGGTAGGAAAAGTAGAGGGCTGGAGAGTAGAGTGGACTATCGGAGAAAGGGAAAGAGGAGGGAACCCAGGGGTTGGTGACAGACAGGTGAGGGGATGAGTTAAGCGTCCAGTGTGGGGAATAGAAGAAAAGGGAAGGGGAAGAGGAAAAAAATTACTGGATGGAGAAATCAATGTTCATACCATCAGGTTGGAGGCTAGCCAGATGGAATATGAGCTGTTGCTCCTCCATCCTGAGAAAGACCTCATTGGGGCAAAAGAGGATGCCATGGACCGACACGTTGGAACAGGAATGGGGATTGGAATGAAAATGGTTGTCCATCGGGAAATTCCGCTTTTAGAAAATGGAATGGAGGTGCTCGACAAAGCGTTCCCCCCAGTTTACATCCGGTCTTGCCAATGTAGAGGAGGCTGCATCGGGAGCATGGGATACAATAGATGGCCCCAACAGGTTCACAAATGAATTGTTGCCTCAAATGGAAGGGTGTATTGGGGCACTGAGTTGAAATAAGGAAGCAAGTGAGTAGGTAGGTGTAGCATTTCTGTTGCTTGCAGGGGTAGGTGCCAGGAGGGATGAGTGGACAGGGAATATCCATACTGCCTGACCTGCTGAGTTCCTCCTCCATTTTGTGTGTGTCGCTCTGGATTTCAGCATCTGCAGCATCTCTTGTGTGTACAATTTCATGACTTATGCCAGTCATATTAAACCTGATTCTGACTCTAATCATAAACCTGATTCTGAATCGGATTCCCTCCATGTCGAAGGTTAATGAATTTCTTGTACAATTATTTGTCCTTTTTTTTTCACTTATCCCTTGGTGAATGGATTGTTTGCTCATGCTGAGGGTGAGGATATTAATGTTGATGGTAGTGAAATGGAGAAGATTGAGGATATTGATGTTTATTGCTGCTACTGTGATCCAGTATTTCATCATTGAAATGGCATTCTTCAAAACTTGCTTTCCAGAATTTCCTTCTGCTAATTACAGCCTCAAACCTCCAAACATCTAAACTCAGTCTCAGACTGTTTGATGTACAGTTTAAGATGGCATTGGTGAACCTCAGCGACTTCCGGCTGGTAGCTAACGACACAACGATAGCAACTAAATACTTAGTTATCCGCACGTTGTCTGGCAAATGATCATCCAAAGTAATAGTTTGTAACTTCCCTTTGGACTTGGAGGCAACTCGATGTGGCAGAACAGAGGCAGGGTGGGTCGGCAGGCCCATTGCCAAGAACATGGCAGAGCATGAAAGGTCGGGAACAGGCCGAATCAAAGCCACGGGGTCCAGGCCCCAGAGTGTATCGACCTGACTGAACACGATGTTCGGCCAGAGATTTACAGGCCAAATCGAGGCTGCAAAGTCTGGCGTATCCAAGTGGCAGAACCCATTGTTCGGACGGAGATTTAAGTGCCAGGCCAGATTGAGCAGGTCAGGGTGTCAAGGCCTGAGGTGAGGGACAGGACGGTTCAGATCGCTGCTCGGAGCAGCAGAATCTGTTGTTCGGACAGAGATTTAAGTGTCAGGCCAGATTGAGCAGGTCAGGGTGTCAAGGCCTGAGGTGAGGGACAGGACGGTTCAAATCACTGCTCGGAGCAGCAGAATCTGTTGTTCGGACGGAGATTTAAGTGTCAGGCCAGATTGAGCAGGTCAGGGTGTCAAGGCCTGAGGTGAGGGACAGGACGGTTCAAATCGCTGCTGGAAGCAGCAGAATCTGTTGTTCAGACGGAGATTTAAGTGCCAGGCCAGATTGAGCAGGTCAGGGTGTCAAGACCTGAGGTGAGGGACAGGACAGTTCAGGTCGCTGCTTCATGATGTTTACTTGGCTCTGTGCTGAATTATGGGACTCTCTTTGCAGACGTCAGTTCATAAACACCATTTGCTTGCGGTTTACTGTTTGCATGATGTTTTCTCATTGAACATTCTATTCTATTTTATGGGTTACTTTTTTATGTGTTTTTTTATGGGCATGATGTAATTTTTATTCTCTGCACATTGGGTCTTAGACAATCTTTTTTTATATCTATGTTTTTTTCTGGGTTTCTTTGCTGCCTGTAGGAGATGAAGCTTAAGGTTGTATAATGTAAACATACTTTGATAGTAAAAGCACTTTGAACTTTGAACTTGAACTTTCAGTCTCAACTCGCATTGAAGAGAATAGGCAGATTTAAGTTCCTGGGTGTTGACATATTGGATACCTGTCCTGAGCCGAGCACACAGATAGAATCGTAGTGAATGCACACCCGTGTCTTTGCTCTCTGAGGAGGTAAAGGAGGTTCAGCTTGACACCGAACACTTTAACACACTTGTACAGATGTACTGGTAGAAGTGTCCTCACTGGTTGCATCATGGCGTGGTATAGCATTTGGAGTATGCAGGAGTATCAGGCTGGGTAACAGCTTCCTCCCCCAGGGTGGTGAGACTTCTGGACACCCTGTTACCACCCAGTACACATTATCTGTCACAACGCCAGTAGCTGTATACTGGTGTGCATTTAACTATATGTTGTATATGTACTTTATGTCAAATGGTACACCTACAGAGTATATTTTTACCTGTTAAATACATTTTATGTGCTGGATGTGATATATACTGTGTTTTGCACCTTGCTCTCTGAGGAATATTGTTTCCATTGGTTGTATACATGTGTATGGTTGAATGACAATAAACTTGAACTTCAATTTGAATATAAGAAGCGGCAGGGAGCAGTGGACTCTGCCCAGTGTACATCCTTCTCATCATCGGGAGTACCTACAGGAGGCGCTGCCTCCGGAGGGCAAAGTCCATCATCGACGATCCCCACCATCTGGGCCATGCCATCTTCCTGCAGGCACAGAAACATGAAGCCTCACACCACCTGGTTCAAGAACAGCTACTTCTCCTCAACCATTCGGCTCTTGAACCAGCCGGTATAACCTTGTCTGCTAAGGCAACCTCATGCCTTCTTTTAGCCCTCTTGATTTCCTTCTTAAGTGTTCCCTTTAATTTCTTATACTCCATAAGCACCTCATTTGTCCCTACTTGCCTATACTAGCAATGGACCTCCTTTTATTTTCTTAACCTCAATATCTCCTGAAAACCACTGTTTCTACACCTGTTATCTTTACCTTTTATTCTGACAAGCTTATACAAGCTTTGTACTCTCAAAATTTCACTTCTGAAGGCCTCCCACTTACCTAGTTCACCTTTGCCAGAGAACAGCCTGTCCCAATCCACACTTGCCAGATCCTTTCTGATACCAGCACTGTGAAATTTATGTTTAATTTATGCTTCCTGTGAATTCAAAGATTTAAAGTGCATTTATTATCATTGTATGTTATACAACCTTGAGATTGCACTCAACCTTAACATAAGTAAATAAATAAGACCCAACAGCTACAGAGAATGAGAATAAAAACTCAAAACATGAAAAAAATAGAATGAGCAACAACAGCATTCCAAACCAAATCGAGTCCTTAGATCCAATTCATGGAGCAGCTCAGAGTAGGCCCAAAGCCTCAGTATTAGCGGGGCGAGTCACCGCAAAGTTTGGAGACACAAAGCATAGCAGTCAAGGGCAGTTTCATAGCCTGAAGGCTGATTTATACTTCTGCGTCAACTCGACGCCGTAACCTACGCAAGTGACCTACGCGCATTGTGAGCATTTATACTTGTGCGTTGGTGTGTCTGCGTCGCTCTGCAATTCGGGCACGTCGCGCATGCGCACACACCTGCCCGCGCGAGGCTTCATGGTCATGGTAGTCTTTCTCGGGGTAAACAAGTTTAAAGCGAGTGTCTTTTTTTCGTAAAAGCAAAATGTGTCCATAACTTCGGAGCTCTGTAAAGTTTTATGGAAAGCATTGCAGCCAGAGTTCCTTCCTGGCCTTTCAGTCGCCCAATGGGAAGCTATTGCAGCGTAGGAGGAAATGCAATGCTACCAAACGGACCAATCACAGTTGTTGCGGTCTGCATTGCCGCGACGCGTAGTTACATTTTGGGAGAGGTGCGCATCAGACTATGGCGTAGGGATCTGCGTGGGCTCTGCGTAGGGTTCGCAGCTACACCGTACCTATGGCGTCGATTTGACACAGAAGTATAAATCAGCATTGTGAAGAGAGGAGCCCCCAGACCATCTGGGCCAGAGTTTAAATCGTCCAAACCTTGCCCTCGGACCCGGACTCTCCATGATAAATTATTCTGGGCCAAGATTTCACTGCCAGAGAAGCCTTTCTCAACCTCTCCAAACCGGCTCAGCACTTAGAGCATTCCAACCTCGCACCTGGGTAAGTTAGACGTCCATTGGAACTCCTTCATCCTGTCTTCTCCCCTCTGAATTGTTCAGTCCTACCAGCACGGCTCCAACTCCAAGTGCATTGATCCTGCAGCACACCAGCAGGGCATGACTCTCGTGTTTGCCTTGCCCTCACTTGCCTCTTCATTGTTTGTGGTGATAGTTTGCTTCAAAAAAAAGTGAAATTAGTAATGCTTTTGATCAAATTCCTTTCCTTTTGAACTACCAGTAGAGCTGTCGCACGCCTCTGGTAGTGTCAACTTAAATTGGAAATGCCGCTTACCTGATGCTCTGTGCTGGGGATGCTCCTCCAAGAATTTTTTTCATTGCACCTGTGCAGACAAGGGTTTGTGTATGGAACATAGAACAGTAGAGCGCAGGAAAAGGGCCTTCGGTCCACAATGTGGTATGGAGCCAATTGAATTTGTAACCAAATGGCTTACTGTTTTATTAGTCCCCAAGGTCCTTCTACTCATCAACACAGCTGAGTGTCTGGCCCTCACCAGTGTATTGTCTCTTTACGTTTGATCTTACAGTATGTACCAGTGATGCTTCTTTACATTTCATTCTACAGTATGTGCCTCTGATGCTGCTGCAAGTCAGTTTTTCCTCGCGCTTGTGCCACATGTACTTGTATGTAATGAGCTCTTCTGGCCCGTGTGGGGAGCTGGAGAGATTTGACTCCAAGGTTTTTAGAGCACCTGAATTGTTTGATGACAGTCGCTAATTGTTTAGATTTCCTTGTGTTTTTATCAGGCAACTCACTCTTTGCAACGTGTTGCAGTCTCCTGGTGCTTTCTGTTTTAACTTGTTAAGTTTATTTTGATAGGCACAGGGATTCTGTGTTACTTGCGTTATGTAAGTGGATGCCTGATTGGTACTAATCGCGGGGTCTTAGTTTTGAGAATATTACGTCTTATAGTGTTGCTTGGCTGAGACACGGATGTTCTGTTCAAATTCTTATGAATAAACTCTGGTTGTGGTCTCTACATTGGAGTCTGTCTTTCCTCCGCACTTGGGTTCCGACATTGCTAGCATACACTATGACACTTGACTTTGACTTTGATTAATGAAGCAAAATGCTGAAAATCTGATGAAAAGTCCTTGAACTGAAACGTTGCCTCTGCTTCTCTCTCTCTCTCTTTGCAGTGGCCCCCTGACTTGCTGGCTACCTCGAGTATTCTCCACTTGTCCTTCATTTAACGACCTGTGATGGACAAAGACCTCAAAATTGCTCTCTGTCCCCAGAGCTAGCTAATAAATAAATCAGCCATTATCGAATGGTAGAGCAGGCTCGATGGGCCAAATGGCTTATTTCTGTTCCTGCGTCTTATGCAGCTTCATTACTCCAGTAATCCAAATTTAATCCCAATCTCTGGTGCTGTCTCTGTGGAGTTTGCAGGCTCTTCCTGCATCTGCCAGGGCCTCACCTGGATGTTCTGCCCTCCACCCACTCTCATGGACATGCTGATTGGCTGTGGTAAATTACCCCTCGTGCAGGACGAAGGCCAGCAATATAGGGGTTGTTGGTGGTGACGGGAGAGGAAGAATGGGATTGGTGCAGAAGGCCGGTGTGGACTTTGTGGGAAAAAGGGTCTGTTCCTGAGAATCAATCAGAATCGGGTTTATTATTGCAGACTTAAGTCGTGAATTTTGCTGAGTTTCTTCAGGCTGAAAGTAATGCTTGAGACATTTCCTTTGCCCACAAGGGGCTTGCTTAAAACTGGGGAGACATCGCACTCAACAGATGCGCCTGGAGGAAATCTGTCCAAGAGGGAGCTGCGCGACATGACAGCAACCTCCACCATGCCGCAGAGAACAAGTGGCAGCTGTGAAAGGAGAGCCTGAGCAACCAAAAGGCCCAACCAATTACCCTTGCCCACTCTGCACCAGAATACGTTGGTCCCAAATCGGACTCTACAGCTGTCTGAGGAGCCATGATAGACAACCTTGAAGAGAGCATCATACCCAAACTGAGTGATCACACCACCACTATTGAAATTGGTTGTTTTGCAGCAGCAGTACAGTGCAGGATTTAAAAATCACTGTAAGTTATAGAAAGTGCTATATATAAATAATGCAAAAGCTCAATTTCTCTATAATTGCTTCATTATTCCAAACTTGCCCACAGGGACAATAGCAAGTCTTGAGGGGCACAAGAGGGACGGCAGATTCTGGAATCTGGAGCAAAGCACAATCTGCTGGAGGAACTCAGTGAGTCAAGCAGCGTCTATAGGTGTGTGGGAGGGGGAAGGAATTGTTGATGTTTCAGGTTGAAACCCTGCATCAGGGCTTCCTTGACTTCCTTCACCAAACACTGCCTGTGGGCTAAAAGTGACCTGTGATAAGAACTAGATATTAATCTTTGTTTGCATTCTGTGTTCAACAGTACTGAAAAAGGTGGACTGAGAAAATACTTCAGGCTAGATCAAATTCACACCCAAGTTGACATTCGAGGCTGGTTATAACCAGATGATGAGCTTGGTCTTGGTCTTCCAGTAATAGTATTGAGAGTGAGACATCTTTTATCCTCAACTCCCCTCTATTTCTTCTACCAACTGCCTTAAATCTCGCATGTAAGTATCAACACAAAGAAAATCAAGCAGTAGTAAATCACGGCAACTGGACTTGCTGTGGAAGATGTTTCGCTACTCATCTGAGAAGTTTCTTCAGTTCTGATCCATGGTGAAACGCCTTCTAGACAACACGTCAAGTCCAGTTGCCTTGATTTACTACTGCTTGTTATATAATGACCTGGATGATTGAGAAACTCCATAGACATCACAAAGAAATCACAGCAACGCCTCTATTTTTCAAAAAAGTTTCCGTAGATTCAGCATATCACAATAAACTTTGACAAAATTCTATAGATGCACAGTGAAGTGTATCCTGACTGGTTTCATCATGGCCTGGTATGGAAACACCAATGCCCTGGGTTGGAAAAAGCTACAGAAAGTGTTGGATACAGCCCAGTCCATCACAAGCAAAGCTGGCCCCACTGTTAATCACATCTACATGAAACGCTGCCACAAGAAAACAGCACCAGTTACCACAGAGCACCCACCATCCAAGCCATGCTCTCTTCTCATTAATACCATCTGGCAGGAAGTACAGGAGCCTTAGTTCCCACACCACCAGGTTCGGGAACAGTTATTACTCCACAACCATTGGGCTCCTGAATTGGCGTGGATAACTTCACTCACCTCAACTCTCAACTGACTCCACAACCTATAGACTCACTTTCGATTACTCCATAACTCATGTTCGCAGTACTATTTATACTTTAGGTGCACAAATTGTCTTCTTTTGCACATTGGTTGTTTGTCAGTCTTTAATTCATGTGTAGTTTCTCATAAATAGTACTCTATCTTTTTATTTTCCTGTAAATGTCTGAAAGAGAATGAACCTCAATGTAGTTAAACAGTATCCTGGCAGAGGGTCTTGGCCCGAAACATTGACTGTTTTTATTTCCACAGATGCTGCCTGATGTGCTAAGTTCCTCCAGCATTTGGTGTGTGTTTACTTTGAGAATAGATTTACCTTGACTTTGGCTTTAAATCTATGAGCTCCTTACCACCCACACTTGGAGTTCTGTAGCTTTAGACACATTGATTAAATCTTGCCGGCGCCTTGAGCCTACCTTACATTTCCCCATGGACAATGTTACTCTACCGATTGATGTAACAGGGTCGTGGGATCTGAATACCTTTCTTTCCTCCCCCCTCCCCACCCATCAGTCAGGAAGCTGCCCAGTTTCCTGGTGTGAAGTCCAGTGTTGGTTAACCACTGATCCAGATCGGAGAATGGCCTGTCACTGAGATTGAACGGGAAAGCAGCACAGCACAAACACTCAGACTATTAGCTTCTTATTCTTTCCCCTAATGCACATTCACTTCTGCTGAAAATAATCAGACCATGTTAAATCCGGACCTGTAAGCAATTTAGTTCAAATGTCAGAAGGCACTCTGGGTGCCTGTTTTTAACAGAGCAGTGTGAAATTTTAATTCAATTTATTATTACAATTTTGGTTTTTCTTTTTTGTACTGGCACTATTTGTTGCCTTCTGCACATTGGCCATTTCTCTGCCTTTCTTTGTGCACAGCTTTTCATTGATTCTGTTGTGTTTCTTTGTATTTACCATAAGAGAGAGGAGCAGAATTAGGCCATTCGGCCCAACCCTAATGCTCCACCATTTCATTATGGCTGACCCATTTCCCTCTCAACCCCAATCACCTACCTTCTCCCTTTCACACCCTGACTAATCAAGAACCTATCAGCCACTGCTGTAAGTGCACCCAGTGACCTGTCCTCCACAGCCACCATTGGCAATGAATTCCACAGATTCACCCCTCTCTGGTTAAAGAAATCCCTCTTCATCTCTGTTCTAAATGGACGCCGCTGTATTCTGAGGCTGTGTCCTCTGGTCCCAGACCCCACACTCCCATAGGAAACATTCACTTCAGCACTTACCATGAACGCCTGCAAGAAAATCGTTCTCTGAGCTGTACATGGTGACATATATGTTCTTTGATAATAAATTTACATTGAACTTTAAGCGTCCATTACTGATCCCACAAGCTGATTTCAATGCACTTTCTGTTACACTGTTATTTATAATGTTTCACTAATTCTGTGCATTATATGAGACGTTGTTTTATATCTTTCCGTGCTTTCCCATAAATTAATTTGGTAGCGACGTGCATTTATGGGTCCCTTGAGGCTGTGTAATTCAAATCCTCCCGAATGCTAACAGAAGCCGGCACAGAAGTGATTGCCATAACAGAGTGAAGCAGTTCCAAATGCTCGGAATAATGAGCACATTCCTGAAGCAAAAAGCCAAATCAACCTGGAGTTGAGGCCAGTTGTTTTATATGTTCTCCTTGGACGAAAGTCTCAAAGGTCCAGCCTCTTTCTAAGCTTAAACACAAGAGACTCTGCAGATGATGGAAATCCAGAGCCACATGTGCACAAAATACTGGAAGAACTCAGCAGGTCGAGCAGCATCTATGGAGATGAATGAACTGTCTGTGTTTCGGGCTGAGACCCTTCATCAGGACTGGGCTGATGCCTTCAAAGTCTACATGTCTCCTCAATGCTGGCCCCCTTCTCTTCAGACAAACTTTGAGATGTTGGCAGATCTCCACTTTAATATTGAGAGCAGGTAAAATTAATTTGCAGGTGACACACAATTAGCTTCATAGCTGATAGTGAAAGGAGGGCTCGGTGAACTGGTCAGAAAACTGCCAAATGGAATTCAGTTCAACAAAGGGTAGTGTGATAGGGCAAGGCAGTACACAGCAAATGGGGGACATTGAGGGGAGTGGAGTGAGAGATACAAGGGTCTTGGAGTGTATATCCACAGGGACAACAACCCATGTTCCCTCTAAGTGTGCCGTGTATAGCACACACACATCCTTTGCTACTAGTGCACAAAGGAATTTAAACTGCGCACAAAAGGTTGTCACCCTCTACCTCGTTAGCATGTTAAGTCTAATTCATAATCATGCACAATAACATTTCTTCTTCCAGCTTCTGGTGTGGACGGTGTTGACAATGTGGAGTTTGTGATGATTTGTCTGCAGATTTTAGAACTGGCTTATTTATTCTATATTTATTGAAGAAATTATTGATTCACTATGTCGAATTCCAAAGACGCAAAGGGCGTGAAGCACAAAAGAACTGCTAGTTCAGTTAAAGCAGAATGGTTTAATGGAACAGTAAAAACTGCTACACTGAAAGCTCATGAAGTCAGGAACATGCAGCTACAAGAAATATTTATGTACAATACAGAAATTGGTGTTACCTGCGTGTATTGTCACGATGCAAAAGTTGCTGGAGAATTTGCACGTGGGAAGAAGTGGAGTGATATTTGGAAACTTGACTTTTTAAGGCATCATTTAGCAAGCAAATTGCATATGGATGGTGTGTAAAAACCTAAGCACGAAAATCCTTCATTACCCGCTACAGGCCTGCTATGTATGTTTTGTGAGAGTGCAGACGAACGAGAGCAAAAATGATCAAACACAGAGGAGATCAAAGTTCTTGACAGTGATTGCTAGCTGTTAAAATGAATACCTCTATATTTAAAAGTCAGTGTGCAGGTGTTGTCACCGGGCAAACAATTGCACAGCACAAGATTTTTGCGCACACTGGTCATTACAAATTAGAGGAAACATTGGCAACAGCACAGGTCAGTGAGGTGATTACAGAGGGACATTTTCCTTTGAGAGCCAATGCATGCACATAATATTGACGGGAATGGGTGGATCTATAAGACCATAAGACATAGGAGCAGAATCAGGCCACTTGGCCCATCAAGTCTGCTCTGCCATTCCAACATGGCTGACTTATTATCCCCCTCAATCCCATTCTCCTGCTTTCTCCCCATAACCTTTGATGCATTTGAGTTCCTAAGCCCTGGAACTCCCTCCCTGACAATACTGTGGAAGCACTGTCATTGGAAAGGCAGCAGAGGTTCAAGAAGGCAGCTCACTAACACCTTAATAATTATTCTTTTCAAAGCTCCTGAGAAGGGGTTAAAAAAAAAAGAGCGACCTTTGAAGGCCTGATAGAGGTTCTGGAGATCATCCAGCATGTTTGACTTTGGTTAAGGATGCCTTCAGGTGGAGAGGGATGAGTGAAGATGCAGTATCTCACCAGCCAGTCTTCCTTCAGAAGTGTGATATGTTCCAGATTTCTGCCAGAAAGAAACTCAAGATAAATAAAACTGATTCAGAGACACAAGCATGTGTTTAATTGTGGGCTACCACAAACATGTACCACCTGTGTCTGGTGGTGTGATCTTATTAAATTTGCACAGAACACTGACAGAGAACACGAGTTTGAACTCTTTGAAAGGATTGTGTAAACTATGATATCCTTAGGAATGTACTTTACTGGGCTAAATCACTGCGATATCAGTTTTGTTCAGTTGATGTGTCCTATAGCACTGTCTCAATAGAACTGTACAATACCCCTATGGAACTGAGAGTGCAGAATAACACAGAGACATTCATTAGGCCATTCAGTGCAACTGCTCTATGCTGACAATGACACCCATTTGCCTGCTATTGGCCCATTATTCCTCTAAACCTTTCCTCTCCTTGTACCTTTTAATTTGAAAGCTTTCGTTTGTAGTTCAACATTTTATACCTCCTTTCAACATGGAAGGGGGTCATTCAGAGGGTATAAATCGAAGTTCGAAGTTCAAAGTGCATTTATTATCAAAGTATGTACACATTATGTAGCCTTGAGTTTCATCCTCTTACAGGCAGCCACAAACACAAGGAAACCCAAAAGGACCCATAAAAAAGACCATTAAATACCTCGTGTGCAGAAAGAAAATACAAATCAGGCTAACAATAAAAGAAAGTGTAATGCCCTGGTTCATGTTTTTTTTACTGTTCCGCTGTTCTGTATTTGATTTTTGTGCTGTTCTATGCAGGCTGCTTGCTTGGGTTACTGTTGAAGATGAGAGATAAGATATTGTGTGCCATCCAGTTAGGATGGCCTGATTCAGGGGAGGTTTCTCTGGTGAAGGACACTAAGGTTGGGCTTGGGGCTTTTGTGAAGGAGATGAAGAGAGAAGATGCCGGAGAGAAGAGGTCATAGGATTTGACCCGTAATGGGGCTGTGATTCAACAAAGCCTGGGATGAGATCAAAAGAGGATCAGTGAAGGGGAACCCGTGAGCTCCAACTTGTACATATTAGACTGTTTCATTAAAATGGGCCTGTTTCTTTTTTGTTCTTTCTTTACTAACCCCTTAGTTAATTTGAGAATTATAAAGCTAAATCTTTCAGTTGTAAACACGAGGAAATCTGCAGATGCTGGAATTCAAGCAACACACGCAAAAAATGCAGGTGAACGCAGCAGGCCAGCCAGCATCTATAGGAAGAGGTCCAGTCGATGTTTCGGGCCGAGACCCTTCGTCAGGACTAACTGAAAGAAGGGTTAGTCTTCAGATGACCATTGTAAAATGCTAGATTATTGTATCAAATGAACAAGGCAAATGTTGTTCTGAACACAGTGTTTTTGTTTCGAAAGGTGTGGATGGAGAATATATGGTCTTTTTTGCCAAGACCATTTTGTCATGGAGTCACAGAGCAATAGAACAGGAATACAGGCCCTTTGGCCCAACCGTGCCATGCTGGCCACAGTGCCCAACCAGCTAGTCCCAAATTTCTGCCTTTCAACATATCACTCCCCACCACTCCATCTACTTATCCAAGTGCATCCAAGTCCCTGCCTTAACCTCTGGGAGCTCGTTCCATGTATTTGCCACCCTCTGTGTGCCCTCAAGTCTCTTGAATCTTTGCCCTCTCACCCTCCTGGTTCTGGACTCCCATACTCTGGAGAAACTGTTACCACCCATCTTCTACACTTCTCTCATGGATTTTGAATGTTTCTGTAAGGTCAGCCCTCATTCTCCCACATTCCAAGGAATAAAGACGCAGCCTGGTCCAATTTCTTCCTACGTATAGCTCAGACCCTCCAGTCCTGGCAACATCGCAGAATCAGAATCAGGTTTGCTACCACTGTCGTATATGACATGAAACTTGTGGCTTTGCAGCAGCAGTACGGTGCAAAGATATGAAATTACTGTCAATTACAAAATTAATAATTAGAGCGTAAAAGGAATTAATGAGATTAATTAAAGTCTTCAGGCTCCTGTACCTCCTTGCAATGAGAAGAGGGTAGCACATAAAAAATGCTGGAAGAACGCAGCAGGCCAAGCAGTATATATAGGGGAGGAATAAACAGTCGAGCAGAGGGCACATCCTGGACGGTGAGCACCCTTAATGATCAATGGCACCTTCCTGAGGCCCTGCCTCTTGAAGATGCCCCAGAGGTGGAGAGGGTTGTACCTGTGATGAAGCTGGCCAAGTCTACAACCCTCTACCATCCCTTGCAATCCTGTGCATTGAAGCCTCCACTCCGGGTGGCGGTGCATCTGTCAGAATGCGCTCCGCGGTGCATCTGTAGAAATTCGAGAGGATAATGTATCCTCGCACGTACTGCCTAACAGCTAGTTTTCCCCTGATCTGTATGACAACGGCATTCCTTGACCAGATTAAACAGACCATCTCAATCATATCTTATTTAATTAACTCTGTAGGTGAATGCAGCTCATTAAACTCACCCAGTTAAGTAGAAACAGATGGATAGTACATTCAGAGTGAAATACATTCGCAGGTTAACCAGCCCAATTAGATTCATTCCTGATGGGAGTTTATGAATCTTGCTGTGGGTTAATTTAAAATTTTATTTTAATTATTTGAGGTCAAGCAATGGAATTAGAAAACTGGAGAATAGTTCATTGGTTTGTTGGTTTGTTCTTTACCAAGATGCTGTTAAAAGATTTTTGTTATACAGCTATTCAGACAGAACATGGAGAAATGGTTAGCACAACGCTTTACAGTACCAGTGACCCAGGTTTAGTTCCTGCCGCTGTCTGTAACGAGTTTGTACGTTCTCCCTGTGACTGTGTAGGTTTCCTCCAGGTGCTCCGGTTTTCTCCCACAGTCCAAAGGTGTACTGGTCGGTAGGTTAATTGGTCATTGTAAGTTGTCCTGTGATACTTGTGGGCTGCTAACCTCAGCACAATTCTTGTTTATTTGGCAGAAACAATGCTGTCTGAAAGGAAATTCTATGTTCTTCCCGTGACTGTGTGCGATTTCTCCGGGATGCTCCAATTTCCTCTTCCAGTCTAATGACGTACTGGTTGGTAGGTTCATTGGTCATTGTCAATTGTCCTATGATCAAACCAGGGTTAAATTGGGGTTTGCTGAGTGGCGATGCTCGAAGGGGCAGAAGGGTAGGTTCCGTGCTGTGTCTCAATAAATAAATAAACAAACAAACATCTATGCATAGGTATATTGAGGTATTAGAAAGAATGGAGAATAGAGCGTAACAGCTACAGAGAAAGTGCAAGGTAATCTACCATAATGTGATAGATTGTGTGGTCAGGAGTTTAT
Organism: Mobula birostris; assembly: GCF_030028105.1. Taxonomy (NCBI): domain Eukaryota; kingdom Metazoa; phylum Chordata; class Chondrichthyes; order Myliobatiformes; family Myliobatidae; genus Mobula; species Mobula birostris. The sequence continues at coordinate 28,473,242 of NC_092392.1, read as the reverse complement.
GGATGGATCTATTAGAATATGGGACAATAGGTACTGCGAAGCTTCGTTAACCATTGACTGGTCTCAGAAGTAAAATTACTTCTACTAATGGAAGATAAGTGAGAGCAGCAAGAGTGAGTGTTCACCTTCTCACTCCTGTTTCCCCATAAATAAGTTCACAGCTGACCATCTAGCAGTACGGCTCCCATACACTAACCATACACCCCTTGATTTCCTCCATTCACGAATGCAGATTAATGTAGGAATAAGAGTTTCAAGACGGGCATTAACCTACTGTACATTTGCATCAGAATGGCAGCGAGGGATATGTGGCTAGTGCAGGGAGATGGTACTAACAGGAATTTAGTCCGGGGTTTGATAATGAAGATCAAAACGCAAAGGTCAGCTGGAAGTTCAGAAGTTGAAGCCTGGAGACTGAAGGGTCAGGGGCCTGTCCTAGAGTTAGAAGATTGTCTGTGTGCGTGTGAGACAGGAAATGGTCATGATTTGCTGTTGCTGTTGTGTTACTTTTTGAGTTCTGTGTTGTTCTGCCGAGCACTGTGGACAGGCTATGCTGGTGCCTGTGTGTGTGGTGACAGCTGGAGGCTGCTCCCAGCACATCCTTAGGCTGTGGTGGTGGTTATCACAAACAACATATTTCACATCTTATGCTTTGATGTACATGTGATAACTAAATAAACCTGATTCAGACATGGCCTTATTCTTATTCTGTGAGACCCACACACAGATTTCAGCAGATTCACTGCGCTTCTCATTTCTGTCCTGAATTTTGAGACTGTCACATTTGGATCTTATCACCAACCCAGGAGAAGCATTACTCCACCATCCACACTGCCAAAGCCCTTAAGAACTCTGTATGTTTCAGTGAGATCACTTCTCAATGTTTTAAAATCAGGAGAGTAGAGGTGAAGTCCTCTCAGAGGGCTAACCACTTTCCGATAGTCAACCTGGTGAAACTTCACACCACTCCCTCTGCCATAACTATTTCCTTCCTTAGCCAAGGAAACCAGGCCTGTGGTCAATGGATGTGGTCTTAATCAGGATACATAACGTTGTAGCAAGGCACCTGTGTTCCTCTAATACCTGTGTCAGAATCAGAAACACATATTATTACTGACTTGGGTAATGTGAAATTCATTATATTTTGGCAGGAGTACAGTGCAAAGACATGCATCTATTATAAATTACAAGCATAAACAAACAATATAGACAGAATAATTAATGAGAAAGTGTCCATGGATTCATGGTCCATTCAGAAATCTGATTGCGTTTGTGTTCCTGAATCACTGTGTTTGGGTCTTTTTGAGCTCCAGTGGCAATAAGGAGAAGAGGTCAAGTCCTAATGCCCTTAGCGATAGACACTGCCTCCTTGACGATGTTCTTCAGTGGTGAGGAGGTTTGTGCTTGAGCTGTGTAAATATTTAAGATTTATTTGTCACATGTACATAGAAACATATAGTGAAATGCATCATTTGTGTCAATGACCAACAGGGACTGAGGATGGGCAAGTGTCACCCTGATTCCAGTGCCCACAATTTACTAATCCATACATTTTAGGAACGTGGGAGGAAACTGGAGCACCCAGAGGAAACCCTGGCAGTCACGGGGAGAACGTACAAGCTTTTTACAGGCAGCACCAGGATTTGAACCCCGATTGCTTGCACTGTAAAGCATTGCTCTAACCGCTACGCTACAGTGTGTACATAGTGTTTACATTTTGATAGCAAGTTGAGAAGTAAAATGGCAATGAAAAAGTGACGAAATAGCCGGGCGGTGGTGTAGTGGCATCAGCACTGGATTTCGAGGTGAATGGTCCCAAGTTCGAATCCAGCTGGCTCCTTGCATGTTTTCCATCCATGCTGCGTTGAGCATCGAACTAGCAACATGGACACGTAAGAACAGTTGTGTTCTGGAAGTGCCAACAATGCCGTCTGATCTTCTAGAAGGAGTGAAAAGAAGCAACAAAAAGTGATGAAATTCCAGCAAAAGACATTTGTCAAAGGAGGCACAGAGTTGCAAAGTTATCCCCAAACAGGATAGAATACCAAAACCAAAACCCTTCTGATGGTTAAATATGGAGTAAAATCACAGAATATTGGACGTGATGAACATCCACCTCTCTCCACAGAAGCTGCCTCACTTGGTTGGTATTTCTAGACTTTTCAATTTACATTTTCCTCTCAATCCATAACTCTGTAGGTGTTATGATCGGCACTGGTATATACCGAGAAAAATGAGATCTAGAAACAGCTCTCTCAGAAACATATTTGCATGTTGAATCTCTAGACCAGCATATAACTTAACACACCAGTGCACTGTTCTTCACTCATTTAAATAGGGTATTAAATGAATTAAAACCCAATAAACCATTGTAACAGGAAGGTGTTAAGTGATGCACACCAAAGTGTTAGGACAGATGTAAAACTATAGCAAGAATCTGTATCATTTTTCAGAAATTGGTTCTGGTTTTAAGCAATGGCTGAAATTTATTTTCTGCAAGTCAAAGTCTGAAGAAACTCTTGTGGCTCTTCTAATATTGAACAATATCGATTTCATAATTATTGCAGGAGTCTGATCTACTCCAGCCGTGGATACGCATCTGTTCATGGTCTGACAGTGCCTCCATTTGAGAATTCTCATCCTCAATTTCAATCCTTTCACCTTCTGTCTCCCTCACTTGTCACAAACCAGCTGCAGTGTGGAGGAAGTTTTTAGCAGCTTTTAGGTAGGTGGGATAAACCATTAGATATAGGAGCAGAATTAGACCAGTCAGCCCATTGAGTATACTCTGCCATTTGATCATGGCTGACCCATTTCCCTCTCAACCCTGTTCTTCTGCCTTCTTCCTGTAAGCTTTCATGCCCTGAATAATCAAGAGCCTCAAGTACACCCTGTGATTGGACCTCCACTGCCATCTGTAGCATTGAATTCCACAGATCAATGAACTGTTAGACTGACAAACCATCAGACTGATGAATTGTCAGACTGATAAACTGTCAGACTGATGAACTGTCAGTTTAACGAACTGTCAGACTGTTTGATGAACTGTTAGATTGATAAACTGTCATATTGATGAACTGTCAGTTTAATGAACTGTCAGACTGTTTGATGATCTGTCAGATTGATGAATTATCAGATTGATGAACTGTCAGACTGATGAACTGTCAGATTGATGAACTGTCATATTGATGAACTGTCAGATTGATGAACTTTCAGATAGATAAGCTGTCAGACTGATGAACTGTTAGGTTGATGAACTGTCAGATAGATTATCTGTCAGATTGATGAGCTGTCAAATTGATGAACTGGCAAATTGATGAACAATTTGATGTATGGACAACCTGTTGGACTGATGAGCTATCAATCAATAAACTGACAGATTGAATAACTACCCCTGCATGACTGCATCCTGATGTTATATCCCCGCCCCCATTTAATTCAGACTCTAATACTCAGGAGTTCCATTTAACATTTCTGTCCACGTGAGTCGCTCCCCTTCCCGTGCCATCACTGTTCATTCATAATTGTATGTGAAAGTTATGGCTACAGTAGCTCTCCTTGTTTTCCTGCAATTCTTTACATAAATTGAACTCTGAATCAAGTAAGATAGCCGAATGATTATAATCTGATTGTCCTAGATTGAATATTAACTGCTTGTTTCCCACTCTCTCTGGGGTAATTTTCAGTTTACAGCTTGTTGTAGTTCTCACCTTTGACCTATGGCCCCTAATTTAAAAACTGGAGGGCCCTGTGTCTGAACTTATTTGGCCTGACCCTCTTATTATTCTCAAACAACTATTTGAAATCTGGGGTTAAATACCCCCCTGAAAATCAGGCCTTCCTGCAAACCAAAATACAATTCCAACTAAATCAAACAGGACACCCACATGTTGAAAACACAACAAACTACATTTATTTGACCCATGTTCACATATTTTTGGGTAATTTTCCCAAATCATTTCATCTGATAAGACCTAGAAGGCCTTTGGGGAAATTCAAAGTCAAAATTGTACATAACCTTTTCTGCCTTACATATTTTTGTGAAGGACTTAATTAAATGCTATTAATTCTCTTGATTAAAACTGCATTTTAGATCACTTCTTGTGAGAGCAAAGAAATGTAAACTGATTTCTAAATCTGAAACGGAACTGGCACTGCTGTAGATAGACATGAGGAGATCATTTTTAATGTACGGAAAGGAGGCCATAAATTTCCCCTAGCAACGCTGAGTCACACAAAACAATTAAGTTTAATTGTACAGATGCTATCGTGTTATTTTTCAGAAGTCTATGCATTTTGAAATAACTCGCTACACAAAACAGCACAGGAACCTCCTGCAGAGAACATTATCCTCATTCATTTAAGAACCTGGTCAAGGGTTTAAGCACCTTGATGAGACCATACTCAATGGGATAAAATGAGTCAAATTACAGAGTTTTCACCAACCTGGTTCTCTGTATTGATGCCGAAAGAGGGAATAGACTGTAAATCAGATTCCCATGACTCAACATCAGATTATTAAGTACAGTATCTGCGTTGATCTCAATGGTGCATTGGGGCACGTTTTAGTTATTACAATGTGTGAGACCCCACGTAGTTTGCAACGTTTTACTGGCTGCTGTTCTGGTGAATTCACAGAGGTGCACTTAGTCTACAGATCAGCAAGTAATACTTATCTGGAGATTGAATAATCAGGATTTGAATCTGTCTTCTATGGAGCAGACAGGAAGAGGACTTGAGAGAAGGAGTCTTTTCCGGCATGGAGTGTACAATCCAAACAATGGCTTAAGATTTATTTAGGCTCTACTTGGAACTCAGGACAGAAAATGTTCATCTCTTTGATTCTGATTGACTCTTTCCACATTATCTCTCATCAGATATGTGATTGGTGTCTGACGTAATTATCTTGAAAAGAATTTCTTGATTTACGTTGCTCAGAAGGGTTCTTGGAGGCAATATTTCTATCCGCTCACGTACTCCCATCCTATTGTGGTGTTTATCCACAGTGTTCAGTGACTATTTCCCAGTACTGTTCTGGGAAATTCACCACCCGGTGCAGAGGCTTGTCTGTGAGCCAGCTATCACTGTCCAGCTGATGCATAGTCACAGCTGGTAAATCTGTTCAAACACCTTGGACTCACGGATACAGACCCTTTGGCCCAATTCGTTCGTGCTGACTCGAGGCCCACCCAGTTAGTTTCCAGTTTCCTGCCTTTGATCCATATCTCTCTAAGGCCCACCACTCCATGTGCCTCCTTGACGATACTACTGTACCTGCCTCAACCACTTCCTCTGACAGGTCACTCCATCTGCTTGCCACATCTGTGTGGAAAATCTGCCCCTCAGATTTCTTTTAAATATATTTTCCCTCTCACCCTAAACCTAGGCCCTCTGGTTCTGGGCTCTCCTACCCGAATGAAAAGGCTGCTATCATACACGTTACTTTATGTCTCTCATGATTTTACAAACCCCCATAAAGTCGCCCCTCATTCTCCTGCGTTCCAAGGAATAAAGACATCGCTTGACCAGCCTCTCCTTATAACTCAAGCCCTCTAAACCTGGCTGCAGGAACTGAGTTTGACCAGGCCAATTTCCATTCAGTTCCTGGGCAACCAAAGACTCGCCTCTCTCTGATATTTCCCGGTCTCCTTGATATTCTCCAGAAGCTGTTTACAGTTCCACATTTTTAGGCTCAGTTTTCATTTCACAGCCTCTCACCTGCACACTGTCTCACTTTCATCATTTACCCAGACTACAGCTACTGCCCCTGTCTCGCCACCAAAGACACCGCCCCCCCAACACTGTTACAGACTGTCCTCACTTCACACCCACCTCACACCCCGTCACACCTGCCACAAAGGTAAACTTGTGGTCTGTCAGGAATTGCTGGCCTCAGTCAATTATTACAAAAGGTGTCGCTCAAGTTAAACTGCTTTGTTTCTCAGTTAAACATTACTTAATGAATGTGAGTCATTGGTAATGGTTGGCCTTGGAGGATTCCATAACTGGTAGACTATAAAGGGCATGTATTGAATGGACACATTTAATGTATTTTATGTAACATATGAAAAGATGCAGACACTGGGAATTAAATGTACATGTGCTCTAATGTACACACACATGACGCTAAGACAGGATATGGAGAAAACAGCTGTGTGCTCAGATCTGGCACCTCACACTTCATCAATGACATCATGTTTTAAAGGACCTCAGTTACCACTGTTCAGTCAGTGATGGGGTACTGGTAAACTTCACACACCACGCTCTGGGGCAACCTACTGTCGACAACATGTCGGAGACACTAGATGCTGGAAGCTGATGGTGAAAAACAAGATGCTGGAGGAACTCAGTGGGTTGAGCGGCATCTGTGGGGGCAGAGGGAAAATCAATGCTTTCGATTGAGACCCTGCATCAGATGCCGTTTGATGGAGGAGCTCAGTGGGTTGAGCATCTAATGTAGAGGCAGAGAGATGGTCAACATTTTGGATTGAGACCCTGCACCAGATGCTGCTTGGCCTACTAGCTTCCTGCAACAGTTTGCTTTTTGACGATACCTTTGCAATTTTTACTTTGCTTTGAGAGTTTCATTTATTTTTCCCCTCTTCTATCCTCCTTCCATTTCTATTTCATTCAGACAGACCAGCTGTGATTAATAAGTCTCCGCGCCTCTCTCAGCACGTACCGCCACATTTGACATTCAGTCTTGGTCTCCACCTCACCACAGACCTTTTGTTCCTCTCTGCACACTATAAACCAGCTTGATTTCTAATTATTCCCAGTTCTGATGAGAGATTTTCCCACTGAAATATTAACTCTTGTTGATGCTTAATGTAGCGTAGTAGTGCACGGTTAGATGGTGCAAAAAGAAATGCTACAATGACAATAATGGAACAAACAAGATTGGTTATTCCATTATTCCCCAGAACATCCAAGCCTTTACTTACTTAGAGCAGGCTTCCCAACCTTTTTGATGCCGTGGAGCCATTAACCGAGGGGTTCGCGGACCCCAGGTTGGGAAGCCCTGATTTAGAGATAAATTGCGGAACAGGCCCTCCAGCACAATGAGTCACACATTCAGAAACCCGTCTATTTAACACTAACCTAATCACAGGACTATTAACCTACTAAGCAGTACGTCTTTGGACTGTGAGAAGAAACCAGAGTTTATGGAGGATACTCACGCCATTCACAGGGAGATCGTACTGACTCTTTACAAATGACACTGGAACTGAACCCTGGCCTCCGGAATGCTTTGGGTTGAAATAGCATCGCGCTAACCTCTATACTACCAAGGCTCCCAACTTTGGAACTCTCTACCCAAATGCCAGTGAGAATATAGTTAGATCAGTCCTCTTGCATTGAATGGTTGAACAAGTTTGAGAGGCTGAATGATCTAATCTGATTCACAATTCATTCTGCTTGTATACAAGCGCACCGCACGACCCAATTTACATCGGTGGTACGCAAGTGGAACAGGTCCAAAGCTTTAAGTTCCTTGGGGTCAATATCACAAATGACCTGACTTGCTTCAACCAAACAGAGTCCACTGCCAAGAAAGCCCACCAGCGCCTTTACTTCCTGAGAAAGCTAAAGAAATTTGGCCTGTCCCCTAAAACCCTCACTAATTTTTGTAGATGCACCATAGAAAGCATTCTTCTAGGGTGCATCACAACCTGGTATGGAAGTTGTCCTGTCCAAGACAGAAAGAAGCTGCAGAAGATCGTGAACACGGCGCAGCACATCACACAAACCAATCTTCCGTCCTTGGACTCACTTTACACCGCACGCTGTCGGAGCAGTGCTGCCAGGATAATCAAGGACACGACCCACCCAGCCAACACACCTTCCGTCCCTCTTCCCTCCGGGAGAAGGCTCATGAGCTTGAAGACTCGTACGGCCAGATTTGGGAACAGCTTCTTTCCAACTGTGATAAGACCGCTGAACGGATCCTGACCTGGATCTGGGCCGTACCCCCCAAATATCCGGACCTGCATCTCGTTTTTTTTGCACTACCTTACTTTCCATTTTTCTATTTTCTATTTATGATTTATAATTTAAAGTTTTAATATTTACTATCGATTTGTACTCCAGGGAGCGGGAAGTGCAGAATCAAATATCGCTATGATGGTTGTACGTTCTAGTATCAATTGTTTGGCGACAATAAAGTATAAAGTATAGTCAGAATCTCTGGTGACGAGGAAATCAAGATATGTGGAAAGCAAGGAAACATTTTTTAAATTTACACTTAGACATCAGGCATCGATAACTTCACTCACCAAAACTCTGAACTGATTCTACGACTGACAGCTTCACTTCCAAGGTCTTTACAAAACATGTTTTCAGTATTATTTTTAAAATTTGCACAGTTTGTCTTATGCACACTGGTTATTTGTCAGTCTTTGTTGATGTATAGATTTTTCATGAATTCTATTGTATTTCTTTATTTCTATGCAAATGCTGCAGGAAAATTAATCTAAAGGTAGTATATGGTCACTCGGTGACCCCTTTATTAGGTACGTCTGCATACTTGCACATTAATGCAGATATCTAATTAGCCAATCAGGTGGCAGTAACTCAATGCATAAAAGCATGCAGACATGGTAGAAAGGTTCAGTTGTTGCTCTGACCAAACATCAGAAATATGATCTAAGTGACTTTGACCTTGGAATGGTTGCTGGTGCCAAGCAGGGTGATTTGAGTACCCCAGAAATTGCTGGATTTTCACACACAACAGTCTCCAGGGTTTACAGAGAATAGTGCAAGAAACAAAAACAAAATCAAGTGAGGGGCAGTTCTTTGGGTGAACGTGCCTTCTAATTAGAGAGATCAGAGGACAATGGCCAGACTGGTTCCAACTGAAAGGAAGGCGACAGTAATTCAAGTAACCATGCATTACAACAATAGTGTGCAGAAGAGCATCACTGAACGCACAACACATCGAACTTTGTAGTGGATGGGCCAAAGCAGCGGAAGACCATGGACATACACTCAGTGGCCACTTGGTTAGGTAGCAGTACTCACTAATAAAGCGGCCACTCAGTGCGTAAATATTTTGTTAATAAATTTTACTTTGACTTTGCCTTGACCTGATGCAGTGACCTCTTCTTCCTCAGACTGGGTTATACTGAAGCGGAATCCATGTTTTGGTGTGGCAAACTCTAAGAACGAGTGGAACTTCTGAGCTACGTTTGCATTCTCACAGCAGAAACACCTTCAAAAAACACCATGGAAACCAGAGAGAGAGTTCAGATCATCAATCACCACAATGTTTAAACCTGTCGTGGATCCAATTATATTTGTGTGGGTTCAGTAATCACAAAGCACAATAGTGTGTTGTATGTGGTACAATGAAATTCCATTTAGTCTGTTTAGACCAGTTAATGATTTGGAGCCAAAAACTTTGATGTTAAACTTTGTGGATTTCTGCAGTGACTTATCGTCAGAATAGATAATTGTCAAGTCATTCATAATGTTACAGAGATACTACCAATTATAGACACCCCCCAAAAAAACCAGGAAATTTATCCAGTGGATCCACACAATCATGAAACAGGGTCTGCATTGGGTTTGCTGATCTCACTGAGGTAGGTGCTGTGGTTGTGGTCAACTTCACTGATAAAGAGAATGGATTTATCCAGGCTTTGCATTCTTGTTTATCTGATGACCACTTGCACAGGGTTTGGCCTATGTGGTCCTTCAGTGATGGTATGAATGGGTTGGGTGGTGCCCTCTCCCCCAAGCACAGCTCTCGACAGCGTTCACTATGAAGATATGCATGTGAATTATGCGTGCATGGAGATACCAGGAACTGAATATGCTGGAGTCTAGAGGGAAAAGCAATCTTCTGGAGGCTGTCAGCAGGTTAAGCAGCATCTGTGGAAGGAAATGCAGAGATGATGTTTCAGGTTGAAGGCCTTCAGATGTACCATCTCGAACCAAAATCTCAGTGCCCATTTCTCTCCACAAATGCTGCTTGACCCAATGACACACACAAAATGCTGGAGGAACTCAGCAGGTCCTTGGCCTGAAGGATCTCGAACCAAAACGTCGACTGTACTCTTTTTCTATGGATGCTGCCTGGCCTGCTGAGTTGCTCCAGCATTTTGTGTGTGTTGCTCGGATTTCCAGCATCTGCAGATTTTCTCCTGTTTGTCATCCAACAGTTAGCTTTTTCAACAGTCCTTGGACACAGTTCCTTAAAGCTGTAGTATTCTTAGATAAGTTTTCTTATGTGTTTAAAATAGACATGAAACTATCTTAAAATACTGTGGTTAGAACATAGAACATACTGAGGTTTGATCGAGGCATGACTGCGCAAGGGGGTGGACGTTAGCGAGTTAGTACAGTGAGAAAAGTTTAAAAGGAGATAGCTTTGTAGAGCGGGCGCCAGAGGCGCAGGTGACAGAATAGAGGGAGATAGGGTAAGAGGGCTTTGGCTATAATTTGTTGAGGCAAGGTCAACTACTTGTGTAGAATAGAAACAGCAAGTATGCGTGTGAGGCTGGTGTTCTGTACTGGGTGTCAGATGTGGGAAGTCCGGGAGACTCCCAGCCTCCTGGCTGGCCACATCTGCACCAGGCGTGTCGAGCTGCAGCTCCTTAGGGACCGCGTTAGGGAACTGGAGACACAGCTTGATGACCTTCGTCTGGTCAGGGAGAGTGAGAAGGTGATAGAGAGGAGATTGCCTACCTGGGGGAAGTAACAGTGGTCGTGCCTCTGGCACAGAGTCTGGCCCTGTGGCTCAGAAGGGTAGGAAAAGGAAGAGGATGGCAGCAGTGATAGGGGGTTAGACAGGTGATTCTGTGGACACAGTGAAGAAACATGGATTGTAGTTTGCCTCCCAGGTGCCAGGGTCCGGGATGTTTCTGATTGCATCCACGATATCCTGAAATGGGAAGGAGAACAGCCAGAGGTCATGGTACATATTGGTACCAACGACATAGGTAGAAAAAGGGAGGAGGTCTTGAAATCAGACTACAGGGAGTTAGGAAGAAAGTTGAGAAGCAGGACCTCAAAGGTAGAAATCTGGGGATTACTGCCTGTGCCATGTGACAGTGAGTATAGGAATAGAGTGAGGTGGAGGATAAATGCCTGGCTGAGGGATTGGAGCAGGGGGCAGGGATTCAGATTTCTGGATCATTGGGACCTCTTTTAGGGCAGGCATGACCTTTACAAAAAGGATGGGTTGCACTTGAATCCCAGGGGAACCAATATCCTGGCAGGGAGGTTTGCTAAGGCTATTGGGGAGAGTTCAAACTAGAAATGCTGAGGGGTGGGAACCAAACCGAAGAGACAGAGGAAGGGGCGGCTGGCTCACAAATAGAGAAAGCTTGTAGACAGTGCGAGAGGGAGTATAGGCAGATGATGGAGAAGGGATGCGCTCAAACCGATGGTTTGAGATGTGTCTATTTTAACGCAAGGTGTATCATGAACAAAGCAGATGAACTTAGAGCATGGATCAGCACTTGGAGCTATGATGTTGTGGCCATTACAGAGACTTGGATGGCTCAGGGGCAGGAATGGCTACTTAGAGTACCAGGCATTAGGTGTTTCAGAAAGGACTGGGAAGGAGGAAAAAGAGGTGGGAGCATGGCACTGCTGATCAGAAATAGTGTCACAGCTGCAGAAAAGGAGGAAGTCATGGAGGGATCGTCTATTGAGTCACTGTGGGTGGAAGTTAGGAAGTGGTCAAAAACTCTACTGGGTGTTTTTTATAGACCACCCAATAGTAACAGGGACATCAAGGAGCAGATAGGGAGACAGATTCTGGAAAGGTGTAATAATAACACGGTTGTAGTGACGGGAAATTCTGATTTCCCAAATATTGATTGGCATCTCCTTAGAGAGAAGGGTTGAGATGGGGTGGAGTTTGTTAGGTGTGTTCAGGAAGGTTTCTTGACACAAAATGAGCCTGGAAGAGGAGAAGCTGTACTTGATCTGGTATTGGGAGATGAACCTGGTCAGGTGTTAGATCTCTCAGTGGGAGAGCATTTTGGAGATAGTGATCACAATTCTATCTCCTTTACCATAGCACTGGAGAGGGATAGGGACAGACAAGTTTGGAAAGTGTTTAATTGGAGTAAGGGGAAATATGAGACTATCAGGCAGGAACTTGGAAGCATAAATTGGGAACAGATGTTCTCAGGGAAATATATGGCAGAAATGTGGCAAATGTTCAGGGGATATTTGCGTGGCATTCTGCACAGGTACATTCAAATGAGACATGGAAAGGATGTTAGGGTACAGGAACCGTGGTGTACAAAGGCTGTTGAAAATCTAATCAAGAAGGAAAAAAAGCTTACGAAAGGTTCAAAAAACTAGGTAATGATAGAAATCTAGAAAATTATAAGGCTCGCAGGAAAGAGCTTAATAATGAAATTAGGAGAGCCAGAAGGTGCCATGAGAAGGCCTTGGTGAGCAGGATTAAGGAAAACCCCAAGGCATTCTACAAGTGTGTGAAAAGCAAGAGGATAAAATGTGAGAGAAGAGGACCAATCAGCTGTGACAGTGGAAAAGTGTGTATGGAACCGAAGGAGATAGCAGAGGTACTTAATGAATACTTTGCTTCAGTATTCACTACAGAAAAGGATCTTGGCGATTGTAGGGATGACTTACAGCCACTGAAAAGCTTGAACATATAGATATTAAGAAAGAGGATGTGCTGGAGCTTTTGGAAAGCATCAAGTTGGATAAGTCACCGGGACCGGACGAGATGTATCCCAGGCTACTGTGGGAGGTGAAGGAGGAGATTGCTAAGCCTCTGACAATGATCTTTGCATCTTCAATGGGGATGGGAGAGGTTACAAAGGATTGCAAGGTTGCAGATATTGTTCCCTTATTCAAGAAAGGGAGTAAAGATAGCTCAGGAAAATATAGACCAGTGAGTCTTACTTCAGTGGTTGGTAAGTTGATGAAAAAGATCCTGAGATGCAGGATTTATGAACGTTTGGGGAGGCATAATAAGATTAGGAATAGTCAGCATGGCTTTGTCAAAGCCAGGTCGTGCCTTACTAGCCTAATTGAATTTTTTGAGGATGCGACTGAACACATTGATGAAGGTAGAGCAGCAGATGTAGTGTATATAGATTTCAGCAAGGCATTTGATAAGGTACCCCATGCAAGGCTTATTGAGAAAGTAACGAAGCATAGGATCCAAGGGCATTGCTTTGTGGATCCAGAATTGGCTTGCCCACGGAAGGCAAAGAGTTGTTGTAGATGAGTCATATTCTGCATTGAGGTCAGTGACCAATGGTGTGCCTCAGGGATCTGTTCTGGGACCCCTTCTCTTCGTGATATTTATAAATGACCTGGATGAAGAAGCAGAGGGATGGGTTAGTAAATTTGCTGATGACAGAAAGGTTGGGGGTTGATGAAAGACAGATAGTCAGAGGCTTTTTCCCAGGGCTGAAATGGCTAACATGAGGGGGCACAGTTTTAAGGTGCTTGGAAGTAGGCACAGAGGAGATGCCAGGGGTAAGTTTTTTACACAGAGAATGGTGAGTGCGTGGAATGGGCTGCCGACGACAGTGGTGGAGGCGGATACGATAGGGTCTTTTAAGAGACTCCTGGATAGGTACATGGAGCTTAGAAAAATAGAGAGCTATAAGTAACCCTGGGTAATCTCTAAAGTAAATACATATTTGGCACAGCATTGTGGGCCGAAGGTTCTATATGGTGCAGTAAGTTTTCTATGTTTCTATGTTAACATTACAGTACAGCACAGACCCTTCAGCCCACAATGTTGTACCAACCCTTTAACCTAATCTAAGATCAATCTAGCTTTTTATTTGTTAGATATGAACATATTTCATACAAAGACTAAAAGACATCGACCAAATAAATTCACATCAGAAGGAACATAATGCATATCTACTCATTCAGCACAACATTTTTTCTCCTTGTCTATATGTAATTTTGCTATAATTTTAACAGTCTGCAAATAATAACTCTTAATAGTAGTATACCAAGATTAGAAACTGTGACTATAAGTTAATTTGTTTTACTGGTTACGCTGCTTAATTTTCTTATTAAGATTGCTAACATATTTAATTTAATTAATTGTGTTTTGTGTACAAATGATAGTACCTCAGCCAGTGAGAGTCTGTGATGTGCATTCAAGGTTGAATTCGATAACGTATGATGTTAGTATTTACAGATCGGTATCACACAAATTAAATCACATAGTGAGACCATTTGTATTGGTGTTATTGTAACGCAAGAGCCTGGAGCCCAAGCAATGAGCCTGCGGTCACCTGAGAATATATCACCCCATCAATGATATAAATACAAAGATTTAGATACAATACAAATGCAAAAATGAATGTTATATTAAAACTGAAAGTGCATTGAAGGAATGATATTAGAACATAAAGCAGTACAGCACAATACAATCCCTTCAGCCCACAGAGTGCTGACCTCCTAACCTACTCCAAAGGTCAATCTAATTTTTCCCTTCCATGTAGCTCTCCACTTTTCTATTATCCATTAACCTATCTAAGAGTCTCTTCAATGCCCCTGATGTATCTGCCTCCACCACAGTCCCTGGCAGGACATTCCACACACCCACAATAATAAAAATCTACCTCTGACATCTCCCTTATACTTCCTCCAAAAACATTAAAATGATGCCACCTTCTATTAGCCATTTCTGCCCCTGGAAAAAGTCTCTGAATGTCCACTCGCTTATCAAAAGATCATAAGACCACAAGAAATAGGAGCAGAGTTTGGGCATTTGGCCCATCGAGTCTGCTCTGCTATTTCATCATAGCTGATCTGTTTTCCCTCTCAGCCCCAGTCTCCTGCCTTCCCTCTCTTGTACACCTTGATCAAGTCATTCTTACCCAACCAATATACTTTCGAAAGTAATGTGTATGTTTTGTGTTGAATACTTACACTTCCTAACAGGAAAATACGAACCAATGATGATCGCTGTGTGAATTGGCAATGTTGGTTTTCATTGGATGAGTTATTGGAGAGTAGTTCCTTACACAATGAGTCTGATCACTACTACCACCCACTTTTGTGAGAACGAGAGTGAATTGATAAATTAGTTTATTATTGTCAAATATACCAAGATACAGTGAAAATCTTATCTTGTGTGACGTCCATATAGATGAATTCATTACGCAGTGCAATGAGCTAGGACAAGGTAAAAAAAAACAATACCATAATGCAGAATAAAGTGCCAAAGCTACAGATAATGTATGGTGCAGGCAGACAATATTGTGAGTTCAAGAGTCTACCTTATTGTACGAGAGAACCATTCAATAGTCTTGTAACAGTGGGGTAGAGTCTGTCCTTGGTCCTGCTGGTATGTGCTTTTGGGCTTTGTATCTTCTGCCTGATGAGAGAGGGGTGAAAAGAGAATCTCTGTGGTTGGAGGGGAGGGAGAAGAGAGAATGTTTGTGGTTTGTGCATCTTTGATACCGTACTGAAGCAGCGAGAAGTATAGGTGGAGCCCGTGGCATCTTGGGGTTGAGGCCCAAAGTTCAAATCCATGATTGGCAAGTCCTGGGGTTGGCAAAGTCGGGAGGGCAAAGCCAAATAACAGAGTTCAAAATTTAGTGAGTTCAGAGGTCAAAAACTGAAGTTGGTGAGTTTGGAGGTAGAAGCCTGCAGGTGAGGGACCAGGGCCAAGGACTGGTGGCCCAGAGGTGGACTGCCTTGGGATTGGAGG
This sequence comes from Mobula birostris, assembly GCF_030028105.1. Lineage (NCBI taxonomy): Eukaryota > Metazoa > Chordata > Chondrichthyes > Myliobatiformes > Myliobatidae > Mobula > Mobula birostris. Next base: position 28,457,566 of record NC_092392.1, on the reverse strand, counting down.
CCTGTCTGTATGGGTGAATGGGAGGGAAAGGGGCTTGTTTTGATGTGGTCTTGTTTTACTTTGTTTTGTTGCTGTCGCTGCTTCTATGGTACTGCTGAACTTTGTGGGCATGGTATGTTGGCGCTGAAATGTGTGGCAACAGTTGCCGGCTGCCCCCAGCACACCCTTGAGTGTGTTGGCTGTTAATACAGTTATTTTACTGTATGTTTCAGTGTCCACGTGATAAATAAAATTAATCTAAGTTTGTATATGAATATGAATCTTTTGTGTGCAATTGTGGTCATGAAGCTTTTGGAAATCTGTGGTTAAGCTGGAGAGAGTTAAGAAGTTTCACAAGACCGTTACCAAGACTGGAGTGTGTGAATTGAAAGAGACACTGGAGAGGTTGGGACTGTTTTCCCTGGAGTGAAGGAAGGTGAGGGGGTGACCTTATAGAGGTTGATAAAATCATGAAAAGGTGGATAACCACAGTCTTCTCCCCAGGGTAGGAGAACTCCAACATCAGTAACACCAAGGAAATGATTGTGGACTTCAGGAAGGTGAGTTTGAGGGATCACACACCAGTCCTCATTGAGGGATCAGCAGCTTCAGTCTCCTGGGTGTCATCACTGAAGATCCACCCTGGACCCAACAGATTGATGCAGTTATGAAGGAGACACGAGAGTGGCTATGTTTCATGAGGAGTTTGAGGAGATTTGGAGTATCGCCAAAGACTCTTGCAAGGGTCTACAGGTGCACCATGGAAGGCATTTCTAACTGGTTGCATCACCATCAGAGAAAGCAGCAGGAAGTTGTAAACTCGGCCAGGACCATCTTGAACACTGACCTCCCCAGCATAGAGGACGCCTTTTTAATGTGATGCCTCAAGAGGGTGCAATCCATTGTCAGTGTGCCACAAATGGAATATTGTGCAACACACACAAAATGCTGGAGGAGCACTCTTTTTACACTACTTACCTATTTTTATACAGTACGTGTTTCTGTTGTAACTTATAGCCGTTTTTTGAATGTATTACACTGCACCCATGCCACAGGATGGTGAAGAGTTCAGTCAGCAGTTATGCTGTGGGGCAACGCTCTTCTTTGTGCAGTCATGCGAACGGTGGTGAGTACCGCCAACTCTGAGTGTGGCTTCGCCGCATTGCGGCATGGAGGCAGGGGGAGTCAGAGGAGTCTCTGGAGAAGGAATAAATCTAGGTTATACCACCTGCTCTTCCCCAGGACAAGATGATAAGAGACATAAATAGAGTGGATAGATAGAGATTTTTTCTCAGGGTGGAATTGGCTAATACTAGGGAATCGAATACGGGGGGACAAGTGAGGTAGGTTCTTTACAGAGGCAGTGGAAGGTACATGGAATGCACTGCCAGGCATAGAGGCCAATACATTAGGGACATTGAAGAGAATCTTTAGGCACATGGACGATAGAAAAATTTAGTTTTTTAAAAATTGAGATACAGCGCAGAATAGGCCCTTCTGGCCCTTCGAGCTGTGCCGCCTAGCAACCCCCGATTCAACCCTAGCCTAATTACAGGACAATTTAAAATGACCAATTAACCTACCAACTGGTATGTTTTTTGACCTGTGGGAGGAAACCGGAGCAGCCAAAGGAAACCCATGCATTCCATGAGGATGACACACAAACTCCTTACAGAGGACACCAGGACTACTAAATGCCGAGCTCCATCGACCTGAGCTGTAATAGCAGTGACTGCTACACTACCGTGGCACATAAAAATAAAGGGTTATACAGGAGGGAAGGGTTGGGTTGATCTTGGAGTAGGTTAAAGGGTCAGCACAACATTGTGGGCCAAAGGGCCTGTACTGTGCTGTAGTGCTCTATGTTCAATATTGTTTCGTTTTGAAGTGAATTTTCCACATTTGATCCTGATGGTGATATGAACTTATAAATTTGACATAAATTTCACATTTTTTTTGCCACTGAAAGCTCCTGCTGACTTGAGGAAAATCTTTTACACACAACAAAAGCGCGATCACATTACAAGCAATAAACATTCTCCAAACACTCTCAAGGCAGGTTTTCCATCCCTGCGCCTACAGAAGTGTACACGGTGAATTCTTTGGATGCTTCCAGACACGCTGCCTTTTGTCAGAGGTGAATAGCCCACCCTCCACTGCTGTTCACTCTGTTCCTCCTGCGTTTCTGACCATCCCTCCGGGTTCGGCCACCACAAAACAGAAGGATGCTGCGGAAACCCTACCCGTTACCTGCAAGGGTGAGAACAAAGCAGTCAGTAATTGGTCCAGGCTTTGAACGTGAAGAGAATTCTCAGCAAATAGCTCAGCCTTTGTTCGACGGATATTCCCCCTGAGGCCACCAGAGCATTTTTCCACTCGGTAACAATTTGCAGTTCTAAGAAAAACATCTCAAAAGGCAGCCCATAGAATTTAAGGTGAACGAGAGGTTGGACGTGCCCTCTGCTCCTTGCTACCATCAAGGAGAAGGTACAGGAGCCTAAAGACCCACACTCAGCATTTTAGGAACAGCTTTTCCCCCTCTTCCATCAGATTTCTGAACGGACAATCAACCCATGAGCACTACCTCATTATTTTTTATTCTTTTTTGTTCTCTTTTTGCTCTACTTATTTAACTTAATTTTATATAAGTTTTTTTTTCTTTTTGTTACTTATAGTTTTTTTAAATTATGTTTTACAGTGGACTGCTGCCACCAAGCAACCAACGACATGACATATGCCGGTGATATTAAACCTGATTCTAATTCTGAAATACTGACCACCAGAGAGCAGAACCTCAAGGCCAGATAATCCCTCAGAGGGGAATCACGCAGCTGGAGGTAAGGGAATGCGACGAGGCAAGAAAACAAAGAGGGTTGGGAAGGGCGTGGCAGAGAGTGAAGTTGGAGGATAGAGTGGGGCAAAATGACAGAAGTTTGGAGAGTTTAGGTGATAATAATAGGAAATGCAAATCAGTGGATTAAGATCAGCCGAGCGGTTTATTAGATTAGATTAGAATAGATTAAATCGTTAGATTGAAGCTTTTGGCATGATGAGGGAAGCTCTGAACACCACCAGAGATGGAGGACCTTCATTGCTGCCCTAAACGCCAGCAGCGTAGCAGGCAGTAAGTAAAATCAATCAGCAACCTAATCTACTCTGACGATAACAGGAAGCCTGTGCGGGAGAGTTTTTAAAAGTGGAAAAGTCACTGCACTGGGGCACTTCCAGTCCCTCGACCTCGGATTCGGGTCCAGTGGTACAAGCAGACGTCACAAACCGGGGTCTTCCTTGGTTGCAGTGGATGACCATGACGTCTTCTGTGCCTCACCATGCCCTTCGCCCTCCGCGGAGCGTTGCAGAACCGCTTTCCTTGAGTTGGATCTCACTGTAGATCCCATCCACCCAGTTCGCCAGAGCCGGCTTCACAGGCTAGGACAGGCACGTCCCTCTCTCACCGGGGTGTGAGGCCCGCCGGCTACCCATGTGTTGAAGCGGTGTACGGGAGTGTGGCCGCTGTCACACACAGACAGCTACTTGGAGCCATACGTGGGAGGTGAGCGTCTGGTAATTCCAAAGGTGAGTGAGCTATCCTGGAATGGACAGGCCAAACCCCTTCGCCAGAGGTGCTACCCCTTCCTGGACAGCCCATATAGCCCACAGATTAGACTACATTAGACCTCTTAGTCACACATGGAGTGCAAGGGCTTGTGCTCAGCAGTTAAACAGGGAGGTAACTCAGGGACAGTAAAGAGATTCAAGGTTGTTTAAGCAACACACATCAACGTTGCTGGTGAACGCAGCAGGCCAGGCAGCATCTCTAGGAAGAGGTGCAGTTGACGTTTCAGGCCGAGACCCTTCGTCAGGACTAATTGAAAGAAGAGCCAGTAAGAGATTTGAAAGTGGGAGGGGGAGGGGAGATCCGAAATGATAGGAGAAGACAGGAGGGGGAGGGATGGAGCCAAGAGCTGGACAGGTGATTGGCAAAAGGGATACGAGAGGATCATGGGACAGGAGGCCCAGGGAGAAAGAAAGGGGGAGGGGGGAAAACCCAGAGGATGGGCAAGGAGTATAGTGAGAGGGACAGAGAGAGAAATAGGAGAGAGAGAAAAAGAAAGAGTGTATATAAATAAATAAATAACGGATGGGGTACGAGGGGGAGGTGGGGCATTAGCGGAATTTTGAGAAGTCAATGTTCATGCCATCAGGTTGGAGGCTACCCAGACGGAATGTAAGGTGTTGTTTCTCCAACCTGAGTGTGGCTTCATCTTTACAGTAGAGGAGGCCATGGATAGACATATCAGAATGGGAATGGGACGTGGAATTAAAATGTGTGGCCACTGGAAGCCACACTCAGGTTGGGGGAACAACACCTTATATTCCGTCTGGGTAGCTTCCAAACTGATGGCATGAACATTGACTTCTCTAACTTCTGCTAATGCCCCACCTCCCCCTTGTACCCCATCCATTATTTATTTATTTATATGCACACTTTCTTTTTCTCTCTCACCTTTTCTCCCTCTGTCCCTCTCACTATACCCCTTGCTCATCCTCTGGGTTTTCCCCCCTCCCCCTTTCTTTCTCCCTGGGCCTCCTGTCCCATGATCCTCTCGTATCCCTTTTGCCAATCACCTGTCCAGCTCTTGGCTCCATCCCTCCCCCTCCTGTCTTCTCCTATCATTTCAGATCTCTTCTTTCTCCCCCTCCCCCTCCCCCTCTCCCTCCCACTTTCAAATCTCTTACTAGCTCTTCCTTCAGTTAGTCCTGACGAAGGGTCTCGGCCCGAAACGTTGACTGTACCTTTTCCTAGAGATGCCGTCTGGCCTGCTGCGTTCACCAGCAACTTTTATGTGTGTTGCTCAAGATTGTTTAATGTCGCTTTCAGTACACAATAATCATTACTCTGGATCCGATGCAGAACAAAAAACACAAAAAGGTAAAGAACACAATAATAAAAGCACAATAAGTATAAGTATGTAAGATAGCTTATATACATAGATTGATTTTATGTCCTTAAAGTGATGCTAGACTCAGGAGTGTCTGTACATGTGACTGACTGGAGATGATAAAGTAGTGGTGGTTGGAGGTGTAGAGGGGTGGGTTAGTGGGTAGAGGGTTGATCAGCCTTACTGCTTGGGGAAAGTAATGGTTTCTGAGTCTGGTGGTCTTGGTGTGAACACTACATAGTCTCTTCCCTAATGGGATTGGGAATAAACAGTCCATGAGCAGGGTGGTGGGGGGGAATCCTTCATGATGTTACTGGCCCTTTTCTGGAACCTTTCTGCAAATATGTCCTTGATGGTAGGAGCTTAGATTACAGTCAATAAGACCATAAAACATAAAAGCACAATTAGGCCAATTCTCTTGTCTTCTGCCAGTAACCTTTGACATCCTTACAAGTCAAGAACCTATCAACCTCTGCTTTAAATATACTCAATGACTTGGCTTCTACAACGGTCTGTGGCAATGAATTCCTCAGATTCACTACCCTCTGGCTAAAGAAATTCCTTCTCATCTCTGTTCTAAGGTGACACCTTCTATTCTGAGGCTGTGTCCTCTGATCTCAGACTCCCCCACTGTTGGAAAATTCCTCTCCATGTTCACTCTATCTGGGCCTTTCAATATGCAGTAGATTTCAATGAGATGCCCTCTCAGTCCTTCCCCACAAAGTCTTTGCAATTGTTGCACCAAGCTTCATTGTGCCCTTCAGCCTGGACTATGCCAGTTGGCAGCATTCCCTTTGGACATCTTGCTCTGCTGGAAGATCATGTTTCGGGCAGACTAAAGGGCACCTTTCACTGAGTCAATAACCTTCCAGCAGCACTGATGTCCATTCCTCTATTTGTACCTGGAAACAGACAGGAACAAACATAGAGTCCTCTGTTACGCAGCTGCAGGAGATGAATCGGGACACGGACCCTCTCGGCAAATCCATAGCCTGCAAAGAGAGGAGATACCATCTCTTCCCCATTACATCCTTCTCAGGGACAGTATGATATTTTATCTGTATAGGAAAGATCTGAGCGTCAGGGGCCCCTCACACCACCAACCAACCACGGTCTTGGTGCTTGTCAGTGAGATCTGCCAGATGGTTTGGACAGTTTGCTCAGGGAACCATCCTGCAGTTCCCATCACACTTGCTGTGATCTGAGCTTAGAGACTTTATGCATAATGGAACATAACGACAAGGAAGAAACACTCACCCTTTTAGCAAATCCAGAGTCTGCAAAACTTGTGGATTCCAAGCGACATGGACCAAGAGATCTCTGCTCTCTCAGAGATGTTCTGACTGAGTGCATCTCAGAGCGCATCTCTCCGATCTCTCACAGAGAGAATCTCTGCTCTTTCCCAAAAATCGTGTGGGCTCCAAGACCCTTTTCCATAGCTAACCACAATCCGACAAATGTGACCACTTTCATAATTTGCAATGGAAACTTGGACAAATTGAAAGTAAGACCATAAAGCCACCAATGTTCTCTCTAATATTCTCCCCCTTTCCTTCATAAGTTGTTGATTTATCAGGGGACATGGTTCCAGACAACACCCCCCTTCCCACCATGGGCTCTAACACATCTCAGCGTCGTATCTCTACCTAAAGAACCAAAATATTTAACTGTCTCCCCATCTGTAGACCCTGAATGTTCCAACATTTCCTGCACCCCCCCCAACCATCCTTTAAATCCTTGCACCAAACTCATGGTCTTCGATACTTAAGTGCATCCTTTCTCGATACACCTTCTGGTGCATCGCTTCTCAACTCAAGTTGACTTCAGTGAACCTGCAATGGGATTTCCATTGAGACACTCAAGAGAAAGCAGATGCGGGAACCTGGAGCAACAAACAATCTGCTGGGTCAGGCAGCATCTGTGGGAGGAAAGGAATTATCAATGTGTTGTGTCGAAAAGCTGCATCAGCACACCCTCACAAATTTCTACGGGATGCACAGTGGAGAGCATTTCAACTGGTTGTATCACAGCCTCTTATGAGGGCTCCAATGCACAGGATAACAAGAGGCTGTAGAGAGTTGGAGACCCAGCCAGCTCCATCACAAGCACAACCCTCCCTATCATCGAGGAGATCTTCAAATTGTGGTGTCTCAGAAAGGCAGCATCCATCATTAACCCTCACTATCTAGGACAAGCCATCTTCTCATTACTACCATCAGGAAGGATGTACAGGAGCCTGAAGACCCACACTAAATGATTCAGGAACAGCTTCTTCCCCTCCACCATCAGATTTCTGAACGGTCCAGAAACCCATGAACACCACCTCACTATTCCTCTTTTGCACTCTCTATAAATTTACTTCTCGTAACATAGTAATTTTTAAAATCCTGCCCTGTACTGCTGCCGCTAAACAACAGATGTATCAATGCATCAGTGATAATAGAAGTCATTCAGATTCTACTTTCCGTGGAAGGAGGCAGCAAAAGTGGGTGATAGGTGTGGTGAAGGAAATATGGTGGGGAGATGTGGTGTTAGAAGAACCTGAGTCAGTTTGTTCCCATCTGAACACCAAGCCTATAAAATGGTACTCAGCCTACTGCTTAAGTCTGCCAGTTTAACATTAACTGGGATTGACCAGCGATGCTGCTGGTCCCTCTAACTATATAATGATTACTTTCTCCTAATAAAACACTAAATTGAGGCAGAAGATGCATAATACATGTCTCTGGTTCTAAATCTCTTGTTCTGAGCAGTGAGTTCTCTGTTAGCAATCATTACTTATGACATTATTTCTTATCTGTAACCTTATCTCATGATCTTGATATTCATACCAAACTAATTATAAGATATGAGGAGTTTTAGAACTGAAAAATTAATCCTTCCAAAGTCAATCATAATTTTTCCAAATAACTTTTTTCTGCTCCAGCTAACTTCTCATAAGTAATGCCAGATGATGATAGAGTTGGAGGCAGTTCTTAATGTTTTTGTTGGTACAGAGGACAAATAAATGTATTTTCAATGGAATTTAAGATCTTTCCAAAGTTTATAAACTTTGTAAACAACAAATGGGACTATTATATTTAAAAAAAGATTCCAAGGTGTTCGCTGTTCCGAATCAGTCTTGCCTTTTTCCTGATGATGGACATTTTTTCAAGTTTATTTTTTCCAGTTGGACATTTGCCAAAGCATTCTGGACAAACTGTGGCTCCAAACTCTCATCCGTCTGCCTGGATGTATCAGGCATGTTACAGCGGACTGGTGGACAGACATGTGAGGTGGTTGGGTGAGATGTTTGGGGAGGCTTCACAGCAGAGGATAGGTACCTGGATGGGAAGTGTATGGAGGGTTATGGTGCAGGTGTGAGTCGATGGGACTAGGCAGAATAAACAGGTCGGCACAAACTAGATAGGCCCAAGGGTTTCTTTTTGTTCTGTAGTGCTCTATACTCCGATAGAACAAATCTGGAAGAGTTGAAAATACTCAGTGGTCAGTAGATATATATAGCCTAGGTTGCCTTGGGAACAGGAATGAAGCAGAAAGTTAGTATCCTGTGATGGACAGCACTCAGTAAATACACACACGAATATTGCCTTGTTATTCGCTGTCGCTGTGCTGTGTGCGCACACTTCAATATCTTCCCCGGTATATTCCAAGCTGATGTGCTGGAGTTGGATTTATGGTCTTTCCCACCATGCACAGTGGAATATTCCAACTCTTTAGTAATGAGTATGTGTAAATATGTATATATTGTTTGTATAATGTATTTAAGGTAGAAACTTCAGTTTATTTTGTAGTCTGATTGTCAGTACGTTGTGGGGTGCATCATATTCTAATTCATGTGTAGTCTTAAATTAACGTTATGGGTAATGAAAGCCGATGTGTCCTGGTGTCTAATTAACGGGGCTCTTCGCTCTCAGTTGGAGGGAGAGAGATCGGAGCTGCTGGAGTTCACACTGGACAAAGTATGGAGCTATTTATTGTGCTTTATGGTAGATAACTTGTTGTAAATGCTGGCAGTTTCCTTTTTGCTATTTTTGTAAGTTTGATTTTTGACACACCTAATAAACACCCTTTCACTAAAGTGCTAAGTGACTCTAGCCATTTTTTACCTTTAGTCATAACCCATGGATTTCACATATCCCGGCATAAAGATTCATGATCTGGATACATGAGTTCAAATTGCACTTGTGGCTGGAAATTTACATTGAATAAATTGTTATCTGTTTATTAGTTTATATGGCACCTGTACTGAGGTACAGTGAAAAGTTTTTGTTTACATGCCATCCAGGCAGATTATTCCATACAATGAGGTCGTACAAGGGAAACAATAACAGAATGCAGAGTATAGTGTCTGAGTTACACAGAAAGAGCAATGCAGGCAGACAATAAGCTACACACATAAAAGTTGTTGGTGAACGCAGCAGGCCAGGCAGCATCTCTAGGAAGAGGTACAGTCGACATTTCAGGCCGAGACCCTTCATCAGGACTAATTGAAGGAAGAGTTAGCAAGAGATTTGAAAGTGGGAGGGTGAGGGGGAGATCCAAAATGATAGGAGAAGACAGGAGGGGGAGGAATGGAGCCAAGAGCTGGACAGGTGATTGGCAAAAGGGATATGAGAGGATCATGGGACAGGAGGTCTAGGGAGAAAGAAAAGGGGCAGAAAAAAGCCCAGAGGATGGGCAAGGGGTTTAGTGAGAGGGACAGAGGGAGAAAAAGGAGAGAGAGAGAAAAAGAGTGTGTGTGTGTATATAAATAAATAATGGATGTGGTATGAGGGGAAGTGGGGCATTAGCAGAAGTTTGAGAAGTCAATGTTCATGCCATCAGGTTGGGGGCTACCCAGACGGAATATAAGGTGTTGTTCCTCCAGCCTGAGTGTGGCTTCATCTTTACAGCAGAGGAGGCTGTGGATAGACATCATGCCATCAGGTTGGAGGCTAACCTAATAAGGTGCAAGAACCATGACAAGATAAGTCAGGAGTTTATCACTATTGTACCAGAGATCTGTTCAAGAACCTTATATCAGCAGGAAAGAGGTTGTTTTTGAGCCTGCTGGTAGGTATTCTCCATCTTTTGTATCTTGAATTTTATAACAAAAGGAAGGGAGATGAAGGAACATTTAGGCTCATTCTCTCCTGGGGCAGAGTTCATGGAAGGGAGGTTGGTTTCCATGATGTGCTGAGGAGTGTCCACAACTCTCTGCAGGTTTTCATGGTCTTGGGCGGACAGTTGTCATACCGAGCTGAGGTGCGTCAGATAGAAGGTTTCTTTGTATATGTGCAACAAATCCAAACTTAAAAGCTGTTCTAAGTGACAGTGTCGATGGAATTATGGGTTGTTGTAAACCCTTTCTGATTCACTAACTTCGCACAGGGAGGGTAATCTGCTGTCCTTAGCCAGCCTGACCTGGAATAGAAGGTGCAGGTGGAACTCTCCTATATGAAGGTCTAATGAAAATTCAAAGTTCAGAATTAAAAGTACATTTACTATCAAAGTACATCTACCATATACAACCTTGAGATTCATCTTCTTGCAGGCAGCCACAAAACACAGAAACACAATAGAATTCACGAAAAACCCATAAGACTATGATATAGGGGCAGAAGTAGACCATTTGGCCCATCGAGTCTGCTCCACCTTTCAATCATGGGCTGATCCAATTCTTCCAGTTATCCCAACTCCTCTGCCTTCTCCCCACATCCTATGATGCCCTGGCTAATCAAGAACCTATCTATCTCTGTCTTAAATGCACCCAATGACATGGCCTCCACAGCCGCTCATGGCAACAAATTCCACAAATTTACCACCCTCTGATTAAAGTAATTTCTCTGCATCTCTGTTCTAAATCGACGTCCTTCAATCCTGAAGTTGTGCCCTCTTGTCCTAGACTCCCCTACCATAGGAAATAACTCTGCCATATCTAATCTGTTCAGGCATTTTAACATTCGGAATGTTCCTATGAAATCCCACCCTCATTCTCCTGAACTCCATGGAATACAGCCCAGGAGCTACCAGACATTCCTCATACGGTAACCCTTTCACTCCTGGAATCATTCTCGTGAACCTTCTCTGAACCCTCTCCAATGTCAGTATATCTTTTCTTGTCAGGCAGGATTTTCCTTTCAGGAAACCATGCTGGTTTTGGCCTTTCTTGTCATGTGCCTCCAGGTACTCCATAATCTTATCCTTAACAATCAATTCCAACAACTTTCCAACCACCGATGTCAGGCTAACAGCTCTATAGTTTCCTTTCTGCAGTCTCCCACCCTTCTTAAATAGCAGAGTCACATTTGCAATTTTCCAGTCATCCAGTACAATGCCGAATCTATCAGTTCTTGAAAGATCATTGTTAATACCTCAGCAATCTCTCCAGCTACTTCCTTCAGAGCCTGAGGGTGCATCCATCAGGTCCAGGAGATTTATCCACCCTCAGACCATTAGGCTTCCTGAGCACTTTCTCAGTCATAATTTTCACTGCACATACTTTACTTCCCTGACACTCTTGAATATCTGGTATACTGCAGATGTCTTCCACTGTGGAGACTGATGCAAAATACACATTCAGTTCCTCTGCCATCACTGTGTCTCCCATTACAATATCTCCAGTGTCATTTTCTATTGGTCCTATATCTACCCTCAACTCTCTTTTACCCTTTATATACTTAAAAAAAGCTTTTAGTATCTTCTTTGATATTAGTCACCAGCTTCCTTTCATAATAAATCTTTTCCTTCCTAATGACCTTCTTAATTTCCTTCTGCAAGTTTTTAAAGCTTCCCAAGCCTCTATCTTCCCACTAGCTTTGGCTTCCTTGTATGCCCTCTCTTTTGCTTTTACTTTGCCTCTGAATTCACTTGTCAGCCACGACAGTGCCCTTCATCCATTTGAAAATTTCTTCTAATTTGGAATATATCTCTCTTGCACTTCCCTCATTTTTCATAGAAACTCCAGCCATTGCTGCTCTGCTGTCCTTCCTGCTAGTGTCCCTTTCCAGTCAACCTTGGCTGGTTCCCCTCTCATGCCATTGTAATTTCCTTTATTCGACTGAAGTACCGACACTTGGAATTTAGTTTCTCCTCAAATTTCAAAGTGAACTCGATCATATTGTGATCACTGTTCCCTAAAGGTTTCTTAACCTTAAACTCTCTTATCACCTCTGGATCATTGCACAACACCCAATCCAGCACAGCCGATCCCCTAGTGGGCTCAACAGCAAGCTGTTCTAAAAAACCATCCCTTAGACATTCTACAAATTCTCCCTTTCAAGGTCCAATACTGGCCTGGTTTTCCTAATCCACTTTCATGTTAAAATCCCCAATGATTATCATGACATTGCCCTTCTGACATGCCTTTCTATCTCCTGCTGTAATTTGTAGAGACTCTACACCTTCCGACCCTATGTCATCACTTTACAAATATTTAATATAATTTCTTATACACGGGGCCATACCACCCCCTCTGCCTATTAACCTATCTTTCCGACACACGGTATGTTAGATTAGATTAGATTAGATTATGAGGATACTCAGTCCTTGTTTATTGTCATTTAGAAATGCATGCATGCATAAAGAAATGATACAAAGAAAAACAGGACAAACCAAAGAATAACACTGACAAGACCACATAATTATAACATATAATTACAGCAGTGCAAAGCAATACCATAATTTGATAAAGAGCAGACCATGGGCACGGTAAAAAAAAGTCTCAAAGTTCCGATCGACTCCCGATAGTCCCTGATAGCAGGCGGCAGAAGAAGAAACTCTCCCTACCATAAACCTCCAGGTGCCAACAACTGTCGATGCATTGGAAGCACCCGACCACAGCCGACTCTGAGTCCGTCTGAAAACTCTGAGCCTCCAACCAGCCCTTCGACACTGAGCACCGAACACCATCTCTGCCGAGCGCTTCAACCCCGTCCCGGCCGCTGAACAACAAGCAAAGCCGAGGACTCGGGGCCTTCCCCTCCGGAGATTCTGGATCACACAGTAACAGCGGCAGCGAGAAAGGCATTTCAGAAGTTTCTCCAGATGTTCCTCCGTTCCCTCACATCTGTCTCCATCAAATCAGGGTTGTGCACGGCACCCTACTTGACGGATTACAGATATCATTCACCGGAGAGGCCGCGCAAGCTGCGTCGTGCTGCCATCTTCTCCTCCTCCTTTCACTTATATCCTTGGGCGTTCAGCTCCCAATGGCACCAATCCTTTAGCCAGGTTTCAGAGATGGCTACAATGTCGTACTTGCCAATCTGTAGCTGGATTTCAACGTCGTCCATTTTATTTCTCATGCTGGGTGCATTCAAATACAACACTTTCAGTCCAGTATTTGTTGCTTTCTCTTTTAACTGCACCACGCCTCTATTGCCCTGTAAATCATCCCACTGGCTGTGATTATGCCTCATCTCCTGCCTGTACTTTCTATCATCTCTGTTGCATGATATCTTTGTTTTATTTCTGTTTTTCCCTTCCTCAGCCCTATCACACTGTTTCCCATCCCCCTGCCAAATTAGTTTAAACCCTCCCAAACAGCTCTATTAAAACTGCCTGCTAGGATATCAGACCCCTTTGGGTTCAGTTGTAACCCGTCGTTTTTGTACAGGTCATACCTCCCCCAGAAGAGGCGCCAATGATCCAGGAGCCCAAAGCCCTGCCCCCTATACCAGTCTCTCAGCCAGACATTAATACGCCTAATCATGCTATTCTTGCGCTTGTTAGCACGTGGGACAGGCAGCAATCCCGAGATTAATTACCCTGAAGGTCCTGCTTTTCAGTTTCCTACCCAACTCCCTGAATTCTCTCTTCAGGACCTCCTCCCTTTTTCTACCTGTCATTGGTACCAACCCCACACAACAAAGACCGACAAACATCCAATGTGTGAAAAAAGAACAAATCGTGCAAACAAGAAATGAAGTTAACAAGTAAAACATAGAATATGAACTACAGAGTCCTCGAAAGTGAGTTCACAGCTGCGGAGCCAGTTGAGTGCTGCTGCCAGTCCAGGAGCCTGGTTGTGTAGGCCACAACCCAGGAGCCAGTTCTGCGCTGAGGCAAGTGCTGTTGGCGGCAGGCCACCGCTGCAGAGACAGTTCAGCGCTGAGGCGAGTGACACCTCACAGAGTAGTGAGCTGGACACTGGCTTGTACTTTACCCTCAGCCTCAACACCTTAATCTTTTAAACCTGGCTCATCACTTAAATCAGCACGACCCTGTGCTCAGTGACCCTTAGCCCAATCGCCCTTGAGTTGGGGGCGTTCCTCAAGTTGGAGAGTCTGGAATCAGAGGTCAGGACTGAACTCAGGTCACCGGTGAAGTGAGCTAGATGGACCACTGCTGCATCACTGGAGTTATCTTCAAAGAGACTGGAAAAGTTTCAAAGTTCAAACTAAACTTATTACCAAAGTACATATGTATATGTCACCTTATACTATCTTGAGATTCATTTTCTGACAAGCATTCACAGTAGAACAAAGAAATTAAATAGAATCAATGAAAAACTACAGACCGAAAAACTGCAAAAAAGATAGATGAACAAACACATAAACAATTACCTGAGAACATGTTGTAAAGTCTTTGAAAATGAGATAAATGAGACTAGTTTAGATGGGTTAGCATGGACCCAAGGGGCTGAAGGGCCTGTCTTTGTGCTGCATGACTTTATGACTCTATAAAAGAGAAATGCTATTTGTAGAAAGTAAACATATAGTGTAATGTTGTAAACTACAGTTAACTGGATCTTTTAATATTCCCACTGGCAATACAGTTTGAGTTCATCCAACAGATTAAGATGGTTTGATCTAATACTGTACATCTGAGACACTGATTCAGTGATGTGCATAGTAAATGGCAACACAGATTACTGAAACAAAGGGCTATTGATGCAAGTTGTGAATTATATTTCTAAAAATAACAATCAAGATTATAATGTGATCCGATAAGCAGCAAGGACATAGCTTTAGGTGAGAGAGGCAAAGTTTAAAGGAGATTTGCAGGGTACGTTGTGGGTGGGTGCCTGGAACACACTGCCTGGGGAGGTGGTGAAAGCAGGTACAATACCGATGTTTAAGAAACATTTAAGCAGGCATGTGAACAGGCAGAGAAAAAGAGTATGCTGGATCATGTGCAGGAAGATTGTTTTAATTTAATTTGTGGTTGCATGGCAGAGTAGCAGTTAGTGTAACAATATTCAAAGTTCAAAACGCAAAGAAAATTTACGAGGGGTGATTGATAAGTTTGTGGCCTAAGGTAGAAGGAGCTAATTTTAGAAAACCTAACACATTTATTTTTCCTACATTTACACACTTAGTCCAGCGGTCGTGGAGCATACGGATCTCTTCTTTGTAGAAGTCAGTGTCTTGGACCTCCAGAAGTGGTTCACAGCAGGGGTGATTGATGGGTTCGTGGCATGTCACAAGAGCTGTATAACTCATCTCCTTCTACCTTAGGCCACAAACTTATCAATCACCCCTGCTGTGGAGCACTTCTATAAAGAAGGGATCCATATGCTCCACAACTGCTGGACTAAGTGTGTACATGTAGGAGGGGACTATGTTGAAAAATAAAGCTCCTTCTACCTCAGGTCACGAACTTATCAATCACCCCTTGTATTGTCAAAGTACATATTTGTCACCATATCCAACACTGAGATTTGTTTTCACGTGGACATTCTCAATAAATCTATAGAATGATAGCTATGACACAATCACTGAAAGACCACTCAACTTGGACATTCAACCAGAGTGCAAAAGACAACAAACTGTGCAAATACAAAAAAAAGCAATAAATATCAAGAACATGAGATGAAGAGTCCTTGAAAATGAGTCCATAGGCTGTGGAAACATTTCAGTGATGGGGCAATTGAAGTTGAGTTAATTTATCTGCATTGGTTCATCAGCCTGGTGGTTGAGGGGTAATAACTGTTCCTGAACCTGGAGGTGTGAGTCCTGAGGCTCCTGTACTTTCTTCCTGATCACAACAGTGAGAAGAAAGCATGACTGGATGATGGAGGTCCCTGATGATGGATGCTGCTTTCCTGCAACAATGCTCCATGCAGATGTGCTCAATGGTGGGGAGGGCTTTACCCAAGATGGACTGGGCCAAATCAACTACTTTTTGTAGGATTTTCCCTTCAGGGGCATTGGTGTTTCCATACCAGGCTGTGATGCAGCCAGTCAATATGCTCTCCACTACGCATCTATAGAGATTTGTCAAAGTTTTTCTGTCATGCCATATCTCCGTAAATTCCTAAGGAAGTAGAAGCACTGTTGTTCTTTCTTTGTAATTGCACTTACGTGCTGATATTATAGTGAGCACCCGAGACCTGGGTTCATTTCTCACCAGAGGCTGTAAGGAGTTTTAATGCTCTCCCCCTGAACAGGAAGATTTCCTCCAGATACTCTAGTATCCTCCCACATCCCAAAGATATGCAGGTTAGCAGGTTAATTGTTACATGGGTGTAATTGGACAGTGTGTGGTCATTGGATTGGAAGGACCTGTACCTGTGCTGCATTTTTAAATAAAATATTTAAACAAATAACTTAACGTCATAGTTGGCCATGACATCACGGGCCGCCCTGCGCTGTGCTTCTGTCTTCTGTGTCCTGCAAACCCACCCCCCCCCCACCCCACTGTCTGTTTTTGTGGCTTGGGACGGGACAGTGGAGATTTCTACTATACCTGATGAGGTTCGGTTTTGACGGACAGATGAACCAAATATGTTGGAGTTCGTCCTGAAAGAAAAGCTCTGACTGGGCATCACTGCGGTTAATTTCCACGGCACTTCAATTCTTTGTCCGTGAACCCGTGAACACCACCTGACTATTCCTCTTTTGCATTATTTGTTTACATATTTTAATTTAATTCTAACTCATAGCAAGTTATAACACTTTACAGCTGTCTAAAAGTTCATGACATGTGGACCAAATGTTAAGAGGTATAGATCAAGTGGACAGCCAGAGGTGGAAATGTTTAATGCCAGGGGGCATAATTTTAAGATGATTGTTGGAAAGTATAGGGGAGTATCAAAGGTAATTTTATTTACACAGAGAGTGATGCTTGGAACACACTGCCGGGGAAGGTGGTAGAGGCAGATACATTAGAGACATTTAAGAGGACACTTAGACAGGTACATGGATGAAGGAAAAATGGAGGGCCATGTTGGAGGGAAGGGTTATATTGACCTTGGTGTAAGTTGAAGGGATGGTACCTCATCGTGGGCCAAAGGGCCTGTTTCGTGCTCTATGTTCTCTATGTCAGTGCTAATAAACCTGAGTCTGATTCTGGTTAGGTTTTGCACATGTCGAACCAGCTTCACCCACTGAAGCTTCCTGCAAGTAGCCACCTCTAGCCCCTGCCCAGATCTCCAAACTAGCTTGTGCATCTGGTGAGGAACAGTGGTGAGTTCAGACAGAATAGGAAACATCTGTGTTTATTTCCTTTAGGTTTCCTTGCAAATATTCATAGAAGAGATATAGCAAAGGGCTAATCTTTGATCCTATAATGAGGTGAAAGCCCTGCTTCTACAAAGTAGGTGTGGGAGCAGATTTAATGTGAGTTCTTGGCTATCAGTCTGAAAAACCTCGTTTCATGAAAGCTGGCACCAATCACTAGTTGAACATAGAAAATAACAACACAGTGCTGGCTCTTTGGCCCATGATGTGGCACCATCCCTTTAACTTACTCCAAGATCAATATAACCCTTCCCTTGCGCTGACCTTTTAACCTACTCTAAGATTTAAAGAACCCTTCTTTCCCACATAGTATTCCATTTTTCTATCATCCATGTGTCTACCTTAGAGTTTATTAAATGCCCCTCATGTGTCTCCCTCTACCACCACCCATGACAGGATATTCCACACACCTTGCACTCTCAGGGTACAGAAACCTACCTCTGACATCCCCCCTTATACTTCCAAACACCTCAAGATTTTGCCCTCATATTAGCCATTTTTGCCCAGGAGTAAGTCTCTCGATCTATGCCTCTTTTTGTTTTATACGTCTCTATCAAGTCACCTCTCATCCTCCGTCGTTCCAAAAAGAAAAGCCCCGGCTTGCTCAATCTATCCGCGTAAAACATGCTCTCTAATCCAGGCCGCGTCCTGGTCAATCTCCTCTGCACCTTCTCTAAAGTTTCAGCATCCTTCCTATAATGTGGTGACCAAAGCTAGGCACAATACTCCAAGTCTGGTCTAACCGGCGCTTTCTAGAGCTGCAACACTACCCCTTGAATTCAATCCCCAGAGTAATGAAGGCTAACACACTATATGCCTTCTTAACCTCCCTGTCAATTTGCATGCTACCTTCAGGGATGCATGGTCGTGAACCCAGGAATCCCGTGCTCCTCCACACTGCTAAAAATCCTGCCTTTTGCCCTGTAGTCTGCCTTCAAGTCCACATTTAGGAATTAGTTCTCCTGGTGCAGAGAGTAGCCAGTGAGAATTTTGACACATAGTTTAGTGTGTCCCAGAGGATTGCTGATCCATTAATTTTAATGAATGCAAAGTCATGCCGTGCCAATGAACCTCAGAGCCCAAATTCTTGGTGTGCACTTCACAAACCTTCCCATCAGGAATGCAAATCTGCAAAGTGCCAAATGTCCAGAGTTAGGTATGGACATGAGATGTTGATATTCTGAACAAAATGAATGATGAATTACTGGCAAGTATAACCACTCAACGTGGAGTAGCACTCTGCAGGTTTTAGCTGTTTGCACTTAACAAAGAAAAAGGTCACTCTCAAGGCTGCCGAGTGTACATTTGCATTTCTTTAGCAGCACTATTCAAAGCGACCTGGCTTCCAAGAGAAGCTAGTGTGAATTAATCAGCTCATTACAGAAAACCACTTTCTGAATTTGCTCGTTGTATAAACAGTGGCAGGCGGCATGCAAGCACATAGATGCTGCAGTCAGACTGGATACTGTTAAAACCCTGCAAAGATGAAGACAGCATCTCCCCCAGAGCACCTGGGCATCGAACAAGGCTCTGTGACAAGGTAAACCATCAGTGGATTCAAGACGCACTCAGATTCAAGGAGGTCCAAATGCTTGTAAAGATTTCTGATAGAATAAGGTGCTGAGATGGAAATCAAAAACTGTGGGAGAACCTAGGTGTCTACGCTGTTGAATAAAGATCTGTCTGTCCGTCTAGGTACCATATCCGATGCGGACTTTGGTGACCATGGTTTTCCACATAGATCTATCCTTCGTATTTTGGATGACTTCCATTTCCTCGATGTGTAGCCACCTGGCTATGATTTTGATGTCCATGAGCTGAGGACTTCCTCTAGGTTTACTCCTCCCAATCTTTCCAGAGAGTATGAGTTTTTCCAGTTCATCTTTCCACATGATGTGTCCTAGGAATCTGATCAGAGAGGAGAAACCAAATCACGTGAAAAAGTACGAACATATTTCAGTAGTACTACAGAATAAAGTCTGCACTCACGCCTTACCTTACCTTAGTATTACAGGACACAAAGAAGGCACAACAGTGCCTCTACATGTTCAGAATTTTGTACAGATTCGGCATGTTATTGAAAACTTTGATAAGTTTCTATAGATGTAGTGTGGAGAGTTTCCTGACTGGTTGCATCATAGCCTGGTATGGGAGCAGCGATGCCCAAGAATGGAAAAGTCCACAGAAAGTGATGGAACAGCACAGTCCACCATTGTGCACATTTACAAAGAGCGTTGGCACAAGAAAGCAGCATCCACCAGCAAGGGCACCCACCACCCAGACCAGGCTCTCTTCTCGCTGTTGAAATCAGGAAGGAGGTACTGGAACCTTAGGTCCCACAGCATGAGGTTCAGGAACAGCTATTACCCCTCAACCAACAGGCTTCTGAACTGGCGTAGATAACTTCACTCACCTCAACTCTGAACTGATTCCACAACCTTTGGACTCACTTTAAAAGGGCTCCACAGCTCATGTTCTCAGTATTATTTACTTACTGACTTATTATTATTAGTTTTTTTGTATTTGCCGTTTGTCTTCTTTTGCACATTGGCTGTTTAACAGCCTTTGTAGTGTTTTATTGAGCCTACAGATTTCTTTGTTCTGCTGCGAATGCTGGCAAGAAAA
Source organism: Mobula birostris (assembly GCF_030028105.1). NCBI lineage: Eukaryota > Metazoa > Chordata > Chondrichthyes > Myliobatiformes > Myliobatidae > Mobula > Mobula birostris. The sequence goes on along the minus strand of NC_092392.1, from coordinate 28,437,573 downwards.
TGAATCTCAGGGTAGTATTTGGTGTCATATATGTACTTTGATAATAAATTTACTTTGAACTTTGAAAAAGTAAAAACAAATGCAAGTATTTAGTGTTGCAGATGAGGGAGCCTGGACAGTGTGGAGTGAAGTGGGGGGGGGGGGTGTGGAGTGAGGACTGAGGGGTGGTAATATCCACATACAGTTGGCGCCTCTCACGTTAGGTCACATTAATCACAATTGATCTAGGAGCGGTGGACGAATGATGAAGGGTCTCAGCCCAAATTGTTGACTGTTTATTCCCCTCCAAAGATGCTGCCTGACCTTCTGCGTTCCTCCTGCATTTTGCTCTGGATTTCCAGCAGCTCCAGAATCTCTTGTGTTGATGAAGTTGTACTTATAGCCCAGTCTCCTATCATGATCATAGTTTTTAAATACTGAGCGTAAGCAATACTGTAGAAACATCAGCACAGAACACTAAACCTCCCATGAGTAATGTAAAAAAGTTAATAGATTGCCACATGTACACCAAAACATCCGGTGAAATGCATTGTTTGCATTAAATCAAATCAGTGAGGATTGTGCTCAGGCAGCTTGCAAGTGGCACCATGCTTCCAGCTGCCATGTGGTCTGCGGCCTCTGTGGCTTTCGGTAGAGTGTTGAGCTTCCAAGATTCTTGAGCACTTATAGTTAGTAATCATTATCTTAACCAGTGCAGTTCAGTGCTTTTGGTTTAATCTTGTCAAGTTAATTGTGACTGGCGAGGGTTTTCCACATTCTATGATTATTTAAAGTGGACTCCAGTTTAGCGACTTAGCGGAGTCATTGTGTTGAGAGAGAACGAACTGTCTTGTGGTGTCGCTCAGTCACTCCTCCGAGGCTCTGTTGGTATTCCTACGTCTAATCTCTTGTTTCCGTGTCTTCATGGGGAACCTGCCGCCTTCCATTCTAGGGTCGAGTCGTGAACCTGCCATCCACAGCCCCTGGGTTGAGTCAATGTCAGCCACTCCGGTGACAGAGAAAATCTGCCATTCTTCCGCACTTGGGTCTAGTCCCCTGAGAGCACACCGTGACACCAGCATAGCATGCCCACAACTTACTAACCTATAGGTCTTTGGAACGTGGGAGAGGAGCATAGGATCCTGGAGGAAATGTACAAGCTCTTTATAGACAGCGGAGGGAATTGCTGTAATAGTGTTACACTAACCACCATGCTACCATGCCCTCCCACCCCCACAGTGTGAGCTTCAAAGGCAAAAACACAGTGAATGCATATACTATAGAGACATGTGCAGTGTTTAAATTTGACAGAAAAAAATTCAGAATTAAATTGTTTTATCTGGTGACATGTTGACAGGTTTGCAGACCTCAGTGTCCTCGTACACAGATCACTGAACATCACCTTAGGGGTTCAACAGCCATCTACAAGGACAAATGATACATTGGCCTTTGCTGTGACAGGATTGAAGAACTGCAATTAGAACATAGAATATGGAACAGGACATCACAGCGACAGGCCCATCGACCCAGAATGTTGAACCAAGCCAATTAAATTAGTAATCAAATGGCTAACTGAACTAATCCCCTCTGCCTACACAATGTCCGTATCCTTCCATTTTCCTCACATTCGTGTGTCTATCTGAAACGTCTCTTTAAACCCCCTAATGTACCTGCCTCTACCATCACCCCAGGCAGTGCATTCCAGACACCCACCCACTCCCTGTGTAAAAAAGACTTGCTTCTCGCATCTCCTTTGAAATTAATTCCTCTCACCTTAAATATGTTGACTCTGGCTTTAGACATCTCAACCCTGGGTAAAAGTTATTGTCCACCTCACTATCTATGCCTCTCGTAATCTTATAAACCTCTCCTCAGCCTCCACCGTTCCACAGAAAATAACCTGAGTTTGTCCAACCTCTTTTTATAGGACATGCCCTCTATTTCAGGCAGCGTCCCAGTAAACTTCTTCTGCATCCTCTCCAAAGTCTCACCATACTTCCTATAATGGGAGTTATATGGAGCCTTGCTAAGAATACATCTGGAATATTGTACACTGGTCTGGTCTCACTGAGGAAGAACGTACTTGTAGGAGTGGGAGTTAAGTGTAAGTAAGCCTTCACGTAAATTATTCTTTGAATGGGCAGAGATAATAAACAGACTGGGCCTGGATTTTAAAGGAATGAAAGGTCTCGAATTAATTGATCTCATTAAAGCACTGAAAACTTAATGTGTCTTTTTCCTAGGGTGATGATGGCTAATACAGGAGGACACTTTTAAGTTGATTGGAGAAAAGTATAAGGGGGGATGTCAGAGGTAGGTTTTTTTACAGAGAACTGGTAGGTACCTGGAATGCACTGCCACAGGTGTTGGTAGAGGTTTATTAGGGACGTTTAAGAGACTCTTCGATTGGCACAAGGATGATAGAAAAATAGAAGGCTATGTAGGAGAGAACGTTTTACGAGAGGCTGCCAACTATGCCAGCTTCCAAGATTTAAACGCTCTTACTCTCCGGTGAAGAATCTTTGAGGGCGTAGGACGTCTTTGTTAATTGATAATCATGTTTTAAGTGCCAAGAAGTGAGTAATTACAGAACTCCTGAGCATAGGTTCGGTGCTCAATCTTAAGCCGACCAATGATTTTGTACAGCATATGTTTTGCGCTCAGTTTCTCGACCCGGTTGAGACCGTGTCTCGATCCCAGTCTCGGATACTCCAGCCGTTTGGATCCAAGCTATCGTCCTCAAGGACTCTCGTCACAGAAGGATTAGATTGGTCTTAAAGAGTTGGCAAAACATTGTGGGCTGAAGAGCTTGTACAGTGTTACAATGTTCTATGCTCTATGTTTTATGTTCTACGTTAATAGGATAGATTCAGATGTGATTTTTCTCCTGGCTGGAGTTTCTGTCACAGCATCTTAATGAGATTCAGATATGATTTTTCTCCTGGCTGGAGTTTCTGTCACGGCATGTTAATGTGATTAAAGATATAAAGTTGGAACAAGAATGTAGGGCCAAAGGAAACGGCCAGTGTGGATCTCATCAACTGGTAGAACAAGGCCTGTAGGGCTGAAAGGTTGTGATTCCTACGTCCCAATATGATTGGTATGAGACATTCTCTTTCTGAACTGTTCAGTGTCCATCTTCTGGAAAACTCATTCAGCTAAAACATACATTAGAGATTAGATATTTCCATGATTCAAAGTGGAAAAACTTTGACTAGCACCAATAATTAGCACTAATAATTAGCACTAATAATTCCAGCAAGTTTTAAATTCCTTTACACTCACGCTAGTAATTACCAGGACAGGATACTAATTGTGACATTTTACCAGTGAAAGTGACTTAACTCACTCTCCTTCGAATAATAAGTCAGCTGCCAAAAATAATATTATGCCTAACATTTAAATATTAAATACATTTTCACACAGCCAACGGAGCGTGTGTGTAATTCTGCAAGAAAACAAAGCTGAGGCAATCCACTCTGTCACAGCACACTGGGAGAGGAACTCTCATTCCACGCTGCCATCCCACCCTGGACAGAGGGACATACAACCAGGTGTCAGCATGGAAATTTAGCCGAGAAACTGGATCTCGTTATGGAGTGAGAGTACAAAAGAAACAATTCAGTCCAGGGGGATTACCAATGCAATTCCTTCTGGAAGAGTTTGCATCCAATGGAACATTGGACCGGGTAACTGTGTGGCATCAACCAAACACCTAATGACATCAGTATTAGTGCTACACCAACTTCCATCCTGGTCAGAACTATTAGAAACAGTTGTCCAGTCCTGGTGAAGGGTCTCAGCCCAAAATCTCGACTGTTTATTCCCCTTCATAGATGCTACCTGACCTGCTGAGTTCCTCCAGCATTTTGTGTGTTGGAATAGTCAGGTGTCATCTCCGATTGTTGCGGAAGGTCTGAATCAGAAGTCTTTCAGTAGAACTAGGGATACCTTGCAATAAGTGAGATGTAGAAGGAACTCTGTGGCTCAGGCAGCATCTGTGGATAGAAATGGACAGTTCACAGCTCCAGCCATCTGGACAGGAAGATAGAGGGGAGGTTGCTGGTGGAAAAAGGTTGGAGAAGATCTGGTGGATGGAGGAGGGGAGAAAGGGAATAGTGACAGAGGGTGGGGGGTGTGATGGGTGGATTCAGGTGAGGGGAATTGGTGACAGACAGATAGGGGAGGGGAGAGGGAATAGTGACAGAGGCTGGGATCCAGGTAAGGAGGGGTGAATAGTCAGATGAAGGAAGGAGTGGGAAAGTGACAGCAGCTGGGTTGAGAGAGGTGGAGGTAACAAAGAACTGCAGGTGAAGGGGAGGATGGTGGAGCATGGACTCGAAGTGGGGAGGTCGGAAGGAGAGGCAGAGCATTGGGGGACAGGAACACTAGGTATCTACCCTCTTTTTTTCAGTCCAAGTGAATGGCCTTGACATAAGACATCCGCTGTTTATTTCCCTCTGTAGATGTAGCTGGTCTATTGAGTTCCTCCGACATCCTGTGTCCTGTTCAAGATCATTTAATGTCATTCTCAGTACACAAGTGTAAAGGAGAACAAAATCACCATTACTCTCGATCACAGTAATAACAAAAATACAATGAATATAAATACATAGGTTCTAGCCTGTCTTAGCAAATTACCAATATGTGCAAACTTAAGAGAACCTGCAGATGTTGAAAATCCAGACTAACGCACACTAGTAACACACACAGCATACAAGTTAGGCAGCATCTATGGAGAGGAATAATCAGTCAATGGTTTGGGCCAAGACCCTTCATTGGGACTGTTTATTCATTTCCATAGATGCTGCCTGACCTGCTGAGTTTCCTCAGTGTTTCGTGTGTATTACCAGCACGTATGAATCTGAGGCGCTCAGGCTGCAGAATAGAAAACAGACGGAAAGAACAGATTTCAATTCCACGGGCCTGGCCTTGATTCTAACCATTCCCAGATACAGAGGGACGTCGCCCAGTCCTTTGTCCCTTTGTGTCTGGCAGTGAGTTTCTATAGCCTTGTTTTCCTCATCTTCAGCCAAAGTAACCAATTAGTTCAAGTTCACATCGTTATCCAGTTATGGCCCTTCACATAAAAGAAACTGACATTTGATACTTATTTTTCCACAAATAATCACCCTCGGTAAATATGTTTTCCATACGTACATTCGCAGAGCTTCAGTAATTGCCAGACCCCTGGGCTTTGGATATAAGAGCATGCAGGGTAAATTTACTCCCAATAATGCTGAATCTCACAGAGCACTAAAGAAACTTAAGAGTGCATTCAGGAGAGGGGTACTGAGAAGAGATTTAATGCCAGTTTTTATTTTAATTCTCATTCGGTGTCTCTAATTGTATCAACAATAGCTTCCAATAATAACGGGTGGCATGGTAGTACACTGGTTCAATTCCCACCGCTGCCTGTAAGGAGTTTGTATGTTCTCCCAGTGAGATGGGTGCTCTGGTTTCTAACCACATTTCAAATACATAGAGTTAGGGTTAGTAAGTTGTGGACATGCAATGTTGGTGGCGGAAGCATAGCGACACTTGCACATCCTCGCTAATTTGAAGCAAAAACGAAACATTTCACGATATGCTCAGATGTACGTGTGACAAATAAGACCTATCGTATCTCAATCCTTTCATTTAGTTTATTATGAACATTTTTTTAAATGCACGCTTAATCCCAATTTCAAAATGACAATAAATTTACAAAAATAATCAGTATTGATTTTCATTTTGTTTAAGTTAAAATTAGAAGTCGTCGTCGTCTGAACCTTTAGAGCCTAAGTGGCACATGGGGCCTCAAAATTAGAAATAAAATGCATGAAATCTAGAGTAGTGGTTTTCGTAGTGTGCTAAAGCCATGCTCATAAACATCATGCCATATGCTTAAAGGGTCAGTAACACATAATTATAAGTCATATTTCTAAATCACTGGTGCCTAGAAATGAGACTGTATAATTCAAAGTTAAGGGCATTTAATGGTTCTGTATGAGGCTCTATTGTCTGTATGTAGAGAGAAATATTAGCTCATAAAGTCTGTGAATTAACAAGTTAGCAAGGTATTCATGAAATAGGTAAGCTGGTAGGGGGACTGGCTTTTGGATAATTACATCTGCACTGGAAAATGGGTCTGGCCCCCCCCCCCCCAAGTCACTGGACTGACTGACTATAGGCTGCACTCGGTCTCTCCAGGTTAGTTTAGTTTCTGTCTTGGGGTTGATAGTCAAAAGTACCCGATGTACCACTAGCTCCAGCCTACCACCATCAAGGACAAACAGTATATAGTGAAAGATGCCGGAAAAGGGTCAGTAACACCATGAAGGATCCCACCCACCTTGTTCATGGACTATTCGTCCCACTCCCATCAGGATGCTATGTAGCATCCATGCCAGGACCACTAGCCTGGGTGCCACAATAGCTTAGCGGTTAGAGCGACGCTATTAAAGCTCGGGGCGTCAGAGTTGGGAGTTCACTCCTGGGGTCCTCTGTAAGGAGTCTCTGTGCGTCCTCTCATGGAATGCATGGATTTTCTTAAGGTCCTCCCACAGTCCAAAGGTGTACTAGGTAGGTTAGCTGGTCATTGTAAATAGTTCTGTGATTAGGCTAAGGTTATATCGGGGTTGTCTGGCATTGCTGGGCAGTGTGGCTCCAGTGGCCAGAATGGGCTATTCCGTGCTGTATCTCTAAATAAAATAAATAAATACGCTATTTCCCCAAACGGTAAGGCTATGTCCGCCGGTGGCGTAGTGGCATCCACACTGGGCTTCGAGGCAAGTGGTCTCAGGTTCGAATCCGGCCGGCTCCTTGCACGCTTTCCATCCGTGCTGGGTTGTGTGTCACACTAGCAATTCGGCCTCATAAAAAACAGACAAAAATACCAAAGAAACGACAAGGTTGCTGCCCGATGCACCATGAGACGTGGAAAAGAACAACAACAACAAGCAGTAAGGCTGATCAACACCTCCACCCACTTACACACTCCACCACACCCCAACCTCCACTACTTTATCATGTCCTGTCAGAGTCACCTTATGTACAGACACTCCTGTGCCTAGCGTCACTTTATGGACATTAAATCAATCTATGTATATAAGCTATCTTATGTATTATATATATTCTGTTTATTTAAACTGTTATTATGGTGTTCCTTATCTTTGTGCTGCATCAGATCTGCAGTAACAATTATTTTGTTCTCTTAACATTAAATCTTGAATCCTGAATTTTCTGGAACTGCCCACATTTTACACTCAGACAGACAGGAAATTGTGACTTCAGCCTTTTTGATTTATTTCCCCAGGACATTACCAATAGCCTGTCATGGTCCAAACACGTAGATGCTACAATAAGAAAACTCATCAACTATTGGCATACGGTTCATACAGATCAATTCATTACTCAGAGCCTCAATGCGCATTATACGTAAACAATCTCAGGAGGCTGAAGAAATTTGGTATTTCCCCATCAACTCTTTATCGATGCACCCCATCCAGATGAATCACGGTTTGGTACGGCAGCTGATCTGCTCATGACCACAAGGAACTGCAGAGAGTTCTGGACACAACACAGCACAACCTCCCTTCCATGGACTTTGTCTACACTTCACACTGCCTCAGCACAATCAAAGACACCACCCATCCTAGACATTCTCTCTTCTCTCCTCTCATATTGGGCGGAAAGTACCCAAACCAGATCGTGTGCAAGCAGAAATGATTAGTTTAATTTGGCATTGCGTTCAGTACCGTCATGATGGGCTGAAGGGCCTGTTCCTGTACAGCCCAATGTGTTGCTCTCCTTTGAGTGGTGTCATTATGCAAAGACTTTTCTTGTTCCCACAATGGGTGCCATGTTTCTCTTCTTTTCTCATCCTGCTGAAGTTCCTTGGGTCTAAGTTAAAAAGGTGAAATTCACAACTGGCATGAGGAAAATGCCTGTGCACAGCATGACCTGGCCACTGGAATGCACTGCCCGCAGGGGGGAGGTTGGACAAATGTGTGGTGAGGAACAATATGCAAGGCTGACCGCTGGCACCTGGGAGGTTCTCTGGTAAGTCACACCGGATAGAATCCTCTTGTCCTGTAAGTGTACTGAAGGTCTCACACCAACAGATTCAGGAACATCTATTACCCTACATCCATCAGGCTCCTGAACTGGCATGGATAACTTCACTCACCTCATCTCTGAACTGATTCCACAACCTATCGACTCAGTTTCAACCCATGCTCTCGGTTTATCTATTTACTTTTTTATTATTTGCACTGCTTGTCTTTTTTTGCACTTTGCTTGTTTGTCAGTTTTTATAGTTATTTATAGCTTTTCAGAAGCCATTTTGTATTTCTTTATTCTTCTTTGTAAATGCCTACAAGAGAATGACCCCAAGGTAGTATAACCCTGTGGGGAGAAGGCAAGAGAATGGGATTGAGAGGGACAATAAATCAGCCATGATTTCATGGCAGAACAGATTTGATGGACCAAATGTCTTATGGTCTATGGCCTGCATTTGGCTGAAGTCCTCCTAAACCCTGACCCTAACCTTTCTTTCAGGTATGGTATGTGTGTCCAGCTCGTTTCATGTGCACACCACCCGCTTTTACTAACCCTGACTGTGTTTCCAGTTACATTTTGCAATAGTTTTGCAGTTTGTCTGTCAGCGAGAGTTTTACAATTAAGTAAGAATGGATGGTACCCCACTTTAGAATATCTATAGTGAAAGATATTCTTACGAGATGCAATGTTGTTCTGGGATTGTCTTCATTTTCTGTTCATTGAGAAGAATCATTGAATAGTCTTCTCTGTCATCAGTGCATTATTTTACTTGGTCTTTATGGTTATAAAGTTAAACTTGGACACATTCTTTCCTTCAAGATCATGTTTAAATCAATGGCAATGCTAATTCCACCAAAGAAATTCATCAAATGAAACCTGAGAGAGTCTGTGGCTTTGCTCTAAGTACTGGTTTGCAGGAAACATTTATAGAAAAGAGACAAGTATTAATCAAACTGTAATTAATAGCCGAAACATTACCTAAAGAACCTGTCAAATATTATCACAGCTTGTCTGTAATACTGAAAGACATACTGGCTGTTCTAAGCATGGGCCCAGATTGATTGGTCTGATCTTCGTAATTTGTCCCAAAATTATGCCAAGAACCACAACTTGACAAGGAACTCCAAGTGCAAATTATATCTGCCACAAATTGAATTTCCACCTTCTGTCACAGTGGTTTATAGAAATCCATTGCACCCCACCGGCTTTGTCGGATTGAGTTAATCACCACGGCTATTCTCACTGCCTGGGTCCTTTGTGGGCCCTCAAAGAGGCTCTTAATGCACAGGAACAGTGATAGGCAGCTTTAAAAGTTTAAGTCTTGTTGAACAATCATAACAATGTTTCTGGTGGGAATGGTAAATTTCAAAATCAGGACCTTTGCAGTCTCTGTTGGCAGAGGTATGTGGAATGATACAGTGTGCGTGGTGTAACAGAGTGCAGGGCAGCAGTGAGGAGGGGTCAGGAGTAACAGGTGCCTGGTCACGGCTACGCGGACAGCTCTTTCTGTAGTTTAATCATCATTTTTCTGTACAATCATCATCTCTCTCTCTCTCTTTGTCTCTCTCACACACACAATCTTTCTCCCTCACACACTCTCTCTCTCTCACACACACTCTCTCTCTCTCTCTCTCTCTCTCTATCTATCTATCTTTCAGAATCAGAATCAGTTTTTTTTTTATCACTGGTATGTGTCATGAACTTTGTTCACTTAAATTTTCTCTCTTTCTGTCTGTCTCTCTTGGTCTCCCTTACTCTCACACACACTCTCTGAGTGACAAAGGACATTAAGGACATACTGAACGCTAAAAAGAGGGTGTTTAGAGACAGAAATAGGGAGGAGCTGAGGGCAATACAGAGGGACCTGAAAGCCAGGAGCAGGGAGGCTAAAGACAGGTACAGGAGGAAGCTTGAGTGGAAACTCCAGCAGAACAACATGAGAGAGGTCTGGAGGGGGATGAGGACCATCACTGGGTTCCAGCAAACTAGCAACAGAGGAGCTGAAGGCAGTGTGGACAGGGCCAACGAACTTAACTTGTTCTTTAACAGATTTGACATTGTGACCCCTGTTGTCAGCCCCCAACCAACACATATTCCACTCTCCCCTTTTACCCCTCCTCACAGTCCCCCACCCTGCTCTCATGACTATTCCCCTCCCCCACACAAAACCACCACGGTGGGCTTCACGGCTGAACAGGTGAGAAGACAGCTGAAACGTCTCAACCCAAGCAAGGTTGCAGGCCTGGATGGTGTCAGTACCAGGGTGCTCAAAGCCTGTGCCTCTCAGCTATGTGGAGTACTTCGCAATGTATTCAACATGAGCCTGAGGCTCCGGAGGGTTCCTGTACTGTGGAAGATGTCCTGCCTCATCCCTGTGCCGAAGCTGCTGTGCCCCAGTGGCCTCAATGACTACAGACTGGTGGCATTGACCTCCCACATCATGAAGACCCTGGAGAGACTTGTTCTGGAGCTGCTCCGGCCTATGGTCAGGCCACAGTTGATCCCCTCCAGTTCACCTACGAGCCCTGTCTAGGAGTTGAGGATGCCATCGTCTACCTGCTGAACCGTGTCTACGCCCACCTGGACAAGCCAGCAAGCACTGTGAGGGTCATGTTTTTTGACTTCTCCAGTGCGTTCGACACCATCTGCCCTGCTCTGCTGGGGGAGAAGCTGACAGCGGTGCAGGTGGATGCTTTCCTGGTGTCATGGATTCTTGATTGACTGACTGGCAGACCACAGTACGTGTGCTTGCAACACTGTGTGTCCGACAGAGTGATCAGCAGCACTGGGGCTCCACAGGGGACTGTCTTGTCTCCCTTTCTCTTCACCACTTACAGCTCGGACTTCAACTACTGCACAGAGTCTTATCATCTTCAGAAGTTTTCGGATGACTCTGCCATAGTTGGATGCATCAGCAAGGGAGATGAGGTTGAGTACGGGTCTACGGTAGGATACTTTGTCACATGGTGTGAGCAGAAATATCTGCAGCTTAATGTGAAAAAGACTAAGGAGCTGGTGGTAGACCTGAGGAGAGCTAAGGTACCGGTGACCCCTGTTTCCATCCAGGGGGTCAGTGTGGACATGGTGGAGGATTACAAGTACTTGGGGATACGAATTGACAATAAACTGGACTGGTCTAAGAACACTGAGGCTGTCTACAAGAAGGGTCAGAGCCGTCTCTATATCCTGAGGAGACTGAGGTCCTTTAATATCGGCCGGACGATGCTGAGGATGTTCTACGAGTCTGTGGTGGCCAGTGCTATCATGTTTGGTGTTGTGTGCTGGGGCAGCAGGCTGAGGGTAGCAGACACCAACAGAATCAACAAACTCATTCGAAAGGCCAGTGATATTGTGGGGATGGAACTGGACTCTCTCACGGTCGTGTCTGAAAAGAGGATGCTGTCCAAGTTGCATGCCATCTTGGACAATGTCTCCCATCCACTACATAATGTACTGGTTGGGCACAGGAGTACATTCAGCCAGAGACTCATTCCACCGAGATGCAACACACAGCGTCATAGGAAGTCATTCCTGCCTGTGGCCATCAAACTTTACAACTCCTCCCTTGGAGGGTCAGACACCCTGAGCTGATAGGCTGGTCCTGGACTTATTTCATAATTTACTGGCATAATTTACATATTACTATTTAACTATTTATGGTTCTATTACTATTTATTATTTATTGTGCAACTGTAATGAAAACCAATTTCCCCCGGGATCAATAAAGTATGACTATGACTATGACTATCTCTTCCTCTGTCTATTTATCTCTCTTTCTCTGTCTCTGTCAGTCTGCTCATCTCTCTCTCTCTCATTCTGTCTGTATCTCTCTCTGACTCTCCCTCTCTCCCTGTCTCTGATTCTTTCTCTCTCTCATACGCAAAGTCCTGACCAATGAAGACAAGTGTCCCACACACCTTCTTTTCCACTCTATCTACACATGTGACCACATTTCAGGAGTTATGGACTTGGAGCCCAGGATCCCTCGGTACATCAATACTGTTATTAGCTGTACACATTTACTTTTGACCTATCAAAGTACAACACCCCACACTTGTTCAGATCACAGTTCAGAACTCCATCTGCCATTTCTCTGTCCATATCAGTAACTGATCTATATCCCAATGTATTCTTTGATAGTCCTCTGCACTGTGCACAGTTTCACCAATCTTTGCAAATTTACTGATCCTCGCACCGTTAATTTCATTGAAGTTAATTATCACAAGCAAGAGAGGGTTCAGCACTGATTTCTGTCACAGACCTCAGCCAGAATAATACACTTAATCTTCTGTTTCCTTATTTATTTAGAGATACAGCAAGGAACAGGCTCTTCCAGCCCAACAACCACGTATTTAACCCTGACAGGATAATTTACAATGACCAATTGACCTGCCAACCGGTACGTCTTTGGAGGAAACCGGAGCATCTGGAAGAAGCCCACGCACACATGAGAAGGAGCGGAATTGAACTCTGAACTCCGACACCGCGAGGTGTAATAACGCCGCGTAACCGCTACACTACTGTGGTAAGTCAGAATTGATCCTGCTAGCCCCTTCCTGGGCTTCCTTATCTGCCTCTGCCCACTGGACCTTGGACATCTCTTCCATCACACCATCGTGGCTTCGATATGAGGAAAGCTCATGTGGGAAGTGTGTGGGAAGCAGTACGACCTCAGTATCCCGGGCAGCTGTAATCTGATCTATCAGGATTATAAAACTGCTTTTTGTTCTGGTTTCCACATCTTTATCTGCCACTGTTGAACAAATCACCCTGTCTCCATGTTGCTTCCTGATGCATCTGGAAGTGATACCTAACCTTCCTCCTTTCCCTTGATGAGGAAGTTGCGTGGGGGCATGCGATATATTTGGTGACTGCAACTCTGTTTAATCTCTGGGCTGTCTGTAATTTCACAGATATTGGCAAACAAATGCTGGCTTGTGTGGAGCAATGGCTCTCTAATGAATGAGATCCATGACACTGAACCCAAGGAAGATATATCTGCTGTGAATATATCTAATTCAGGGCAGAGAAATGATTAGCATCCCGAGGCAACACTGCCTTGTCGACTATGATAGAGTAGTATCGATTTTCTGAATGTCATACGCCCATCATAAAAAATATTAAACACACCTCCATTCACTTAAAGCAGCAATTGTTTGGTTTCAGTCTGCTTTCCCTGCCAGGCTCACAGATCTGCTTCATTCTGTTCCCTCTCACATAGGCACAGCCTGGGTTAAATAAAGATATAAAGATTCTGATCCTGAGAATGATCTATAAGCCAATTTCTCCATCAGTCAGAATGACTGTTCTCTACAGATACTGACATCATATCACCACACAGGCACCTAACCATGGACATTCGAATATAGACTATCCAGTTACTAATAAATACCGCAAAGCATCTTGTAGCATGGCACGGTAGAAAAGTGGTTAGCATAATGCTTTACAACACCAGCAGTGAGATCAGTGTCCGATTCTTGCCGTTGTCTCTAAGAAGTTTGTACGTTCGTCTCGTGACTACATCAGTTTCCTCCAGGTGCTCTGGTTTCCCCCCACATCCCAAAGATGCATGGGTTAAGATTAGTAAGTCGTGGGCATGCCACGTTGACACTAGAAGCATGTGACACTTGTCAGAATCAGAATCAGGTATAACTTCACCAGCATATGTTGTGAAATTTGTTAACTCGGTGGCAGTAGTACAGTGAAATACATGATACCTACATATAGAAAAAATATAAGTAAATCAATTACAGTAAGTATACATACGTATATTAAATAGTTAAATTAAAAGTAGTGCAGAAACAGAAATACAAAAAACAAGTGAGCAGTATCCGTGCGTTCAGTGTCCATTTAGAAAATGGATGGCAGAGGGGAAGAAGCTGTTCCTGAATCACTGAGTGTGAGCCTTCAGGCTTCTGTACCTCTTTCCTGATGGTAACAATGAGAAGATGGTATGTCCTGGGTGCAGGGGGTCCTTAATGAAGGATGCTGCCTTTCTGAGGCATCGCTCCTTGAAGGTGTCTTGTATACCATGAAGGCTAGCACCCATGATGGAGCTGACTAATTTTACAACTTTGTGTAATTTTGTTGAATCCTGTGCAGTAGCCCGTACCCCTCCCCCATTACCAGACAGTGATGCAGCCTGTCAGAAAGCTGTCCACGGTACATTTGTAGAAAGCTTTCGAGTGTTTTAGGTGACAAACCAAATCTCCTCAAACTCCCAATGAAATATAGCTGCTGTCTTGCCTTCTCTATGGCTACATGGATATGCTGGGACCAGGTTAGAGATATTGACACCCATGAACTTGAACTTGTGGGCTGCCCACAATACATTCAGAAGGCATTGGTCATTGATGCAAACAACACATTTCACAGTATGTTTTAATATTTCGATGTGCATGTGACAAATAAAGCTGATCTTCTATATCTTTAGTAATTTTTGGGAGCTTGAAAAATGCTTTATAAGTCCACGGGGACAATTTGTAGAAAGTGGGATTGCCATAAATCAGGTTATCCATGATCAGAGGAGAATTATGTGAATAATATCATTTCCATGGTAATAACTATTAACTAATACTGTCACATTAGATCACCATGGGCCAAACATGGGCAGATGGGGCTAGTTTGCTGGGCAACACAGTTGGCATTGGCAAGTTGAGCCGAATGTTCTAGAATGACCCTATGACTGTAATACAAAAACTTGAAATGACTTTCAATAAATGATAAATTATCCATGAACCAGATAAACTATCACAAGAGCAGCAGTAATTGACACAAAAACAACCTCAATCTGGCCAGCCATTTATCAGAACTGTCAGAGATGTGATGTGTAAAACCTTGGAATCCTTCCAATTAATTAATTCACGTTAGCAGGGTAAGGGGATAATCATTGGAGAAAATTTTAAATTGAAAACTTGGAAAGGAATTTTACAGCGACAAAGTTTATTTAGTTTTTAACTTTCTGCCAGGGTGTGTTCTAGACCAGAAGAAACAGAAAAGAAAGAATTGTAAAGAAAATACTACAACTTTTAAACAAACACTAAACTCGTCACCCTAATGAAAGAAAATACAGAAGCAATCAGGCTGCAAAGGCGGGTCTCTCACTTCATGTTGGAGTGACCCTTAATTACTGCCAAACACACCACTCTGCTCTGACAGCACAGAGAGGGTTTTATTAAATGCTGAGAAGTTTTGTTTTACCAGATGGAGGTTAATTTATCAAAGTGTACACATGTCATAACCTGGTACAACTCCAGTGCTACCAAGAGCATTACGTCCTGTTTGAATGAATATTAATTGCCAATGATACCTACTGGTGAAACATGACATATCCACAGATCCCAAACTCAGAGTCTCCACACAACAAAGATGCTTTCTTCAGCTGAATAAGGAACCATTGTACATCCACCACACAGCTTTTGAAATGATTTTTTTGCACATTCTGTTTTGTAGAGTTGTTTCATATTCTCTGTAAATTGCTCTAAAGCTTGGTGTAGGGATGAGTCAAAGGTCAACTTGACATTGGCTTTTGAGAGAACTCTGTAGAAATCCACTGTTACTGCCAATATTAGATGTTGAATGTATTTTCAATGTAATTGAATGGTGTAAGTATGTGTAGCTGTCTGCACTGTAAAGACAAAGGGCTAGATCATAGACAATGGGCTAGATCATAGATAATAGGTCAGATCAGAGACAGTGGGGTGGATCACAAACATTGGGTCAGATTGTAGACAGAGGGCCAAATCAATTATTTACCACTGTTTCTAATCAACTATATTTTTTCAATTAGAAATACATATTTCAATTTCTATAATTTTCGAATGTCATTGAATCTGTTGAACGTGATTGAAATCATTGAAAGTTTTTACGGTTCACACAGAGGAAGGCTCTCAGACAGTTGTAAAAGGCTGCCAGTTGCTTTACTTGGGAGGTAGATTCTGGCACGGGGCTCCAGATCTGATGCTGGCCCAACAATTTATCACCAAGCCCATTGCTCATTCATATCGATTTATTTAGAACTGAAAATCAAAAGGCAGCAGATGCTGAAAATCTGAAACAAAGTCAAGGGCGTCCTGGTAGCGTAACAGTTTGTGTCAAGCTTTACAGTGGCAGCAATCTGAAGTTTGGCGTTCAATTCCTGCTGCCGTCTGTAAGGAGTTTGTACATTCTCCCCATGACCATGTGGGTTTCCTCCAGGTGCTCTGGTTTCCTCCTACATCCCGAAGACATTCAGTTTCAGGTCAGTGCATTGGGCCATGCTATGTTGGCACTAGCAGCATAGCTACACTTGTGGCCTGTTCCCAGCACATCCTCGGACCATGTTAGTTGTTTTCACACGTTGTGACTGACTAAACTGAGAACCTGACTTTGAGTATTACATTTAGGGGATGATTAATGTGGCTAAAATTTATTCCAGAAGCTACTGTAAGCACAGAATCCTCTAAATATTGATCCTTGCTACGGTTCAGGATTTGACACACTTGAGAACGTTTCTCCTGACTTTTGAGACAACTTCCTTCGGCAGACTGTGAACCTAAAGTTAACCAAACATGCAAGATGGAGGGAACAGAATAGACAGCTGAATTCTTTGGGGGAGAACAGAAGGCTGCAAGGAGATGTGCTGGAAGTATATGAAATGTTGACGGGCTTCATGGAAAGTGGGAGGTTAGATGTAAAAATTCAGAGTAAGACCTTCCTCTCTCAGAATGTGGTTGGAATCTTGGATGCACTGCCTATAGCTGGTACGTGGATGAGAGAGGTATGGTCCGGGTGCAGATCAATGGGACTAGGCAGATTAATGGTTTGGCATGAACTAGATGGCTCGAAGGGCCTGTTTCTGTGCTGTAGATTCTTCGATGAGATACAATAGAGGCAGCTTCCATTGTGGCTTTGAAGAAGATGTTGAATCAATAAATAGAGGAGGGAGATGCGCAAGGCTGCTGAGAGAGAGCCGGGGGATGAGTGTAAATGAGTGTGTCGTGACCTGAGTCAGCTGAAGGTCCAATTTCCACACTGAGAGGATGAATCTGTCTGTCAATAAGGGGACAGCTGGCCCAGAAGAGAGTAAAGCACAGACACAACATGCTGCAACCATTTTAGGATACTATTAGTGAGAAAATATTTAATTTTCATGTCTCTGACAGTGATACGTTGGTGAGAATTATGGGGTGGGATCCTCTTGACTTTTTGCTGATATTGTGGAACATTAAATGGTAGTGAAGGTCCGTGTCCTGTAAACTGACAGAACGAGGATGAAAGATCGGCTTTTTAGTGCAGTTGTACACTGTAGGAACTATTCTTTATTTTCCTTCCCTGACTCCACGTACTGTCCCCATCTCCAGGCACCTATAGCTCTGAGCAATGCAGCAGTGAGCCTCAAAGACAAGGACAATTAATTTATTACTGTTTATTAATTTCTTGATTTAGTTTTTAATTTATTATTGTCACATGTACTGAGATACAGTGAAGAACTTGTATACTGTTTATACAAATCAGTTCATTACACAGTGCATTGAGGTGGAACAAGGTAAAACAATAACAGAATGCAGAATAAAGTGTAACATTATTATCACTGTCATTGTGTGCCATGTTGTATGACGTGGGTGGTCATAGTCTTCCTTCTGTCATAACCATAGTTGCTCTTAGCAAATTTTCTACAGCAGTGCTTTGCCTTCTTCTGGGCAGTGTCTTTACAAGGTAGGCGACCCCAGCCATTGTCAATATTCTTCAGAGATAGTCTGGCATCAGTGGTCACGTAACCAGGACTTGTGATACCCACCAGCTGCTCATATGACCGCCACCACCTGTTCCCATGGCTCCACGTGACCCTGATCGGGGGCTAAGCAGGTGCTACACCTTGCCCAGGGGTGAGCTGCAGGCTAACGGGAGGGAAGGTGCGCCTTACGCCTCCTTTGAAATGCATCTCTGCCTCGCCACCCAAAGGGTAACAGCGACTGAAAAAGTGATTCTTCTCTCAAATTTAAACATCAGGGTAGTTTTTATCCATTTAGATTTTGGAGGACACTGTTTGATTTACAAAGTATTTGTCAATTAGTATTTTAGTAAGTGTCATAGTTTATTTATTGAACATACTAGTAAATCTATTGAATGATGAAAGGTCCTGATAGAGTGGATGTGGAGAGGATGTTTCTTAGGAACAGAGGACACAGCCTCAGAATAGAGGGACGTCTTTTAGAATGGAAATGATGAGGAATTTGTTCAGCCAGACAGAGGTGAATTTATGGAATTCTTTGCCACAGCCTGTGGAGGTAAAGTCTTTATGTACATTTAACGCAGAGGTTGATAGATCCTTGACTAGTCCGGGCATGAAGGGATATGGGGAGAAGACAGGAGATTGGTGCTGAGAGGAAAATTGGATCAGCCATGAAGAAATGGTGGTGCAGACTCGATGGGCCAAATGGCCTAATTCTGCTCCTGTATCTTATTTTTCACTAATCTCACATACATGCAGTTATCATTGGTAAATGCAGCTATTCTGATGATTTCGAGTTTATCAGGAGTTCCAGCGGTCTGCAGGTGCACACTCCAATTAAACAGTGCTCAGTTCAGGCAGTCAGTTCCTCAGAACCAGCTGAATAATTGAACTGAATTGAACAAGAACCACAATTTAACAGGCAGTCTATCATAGTGGCCCAAGAGGTCATATTTTTACAGATTTATTTATGTAGGAACAAAGTCATCTTTTAATTTACTCATTAAAGTTTCAGTTACACATCAGGTCTGTGCCCTTCTCACCAATCTGCAGCAAGGCCCAGTATAGCTTTACAAGTCTCTATATGCTGATGACATACACTCGTTGGCCATTTTATTAGGTGCCTCCTGTTCTTAATAAGGAGGCCATTGAGCGTACGTTCATGGTCTTCTACTGCTGTAGCCCATCCACTTCCAGATTTAATGAGCTGTACGTTCAGAGGTGCTCGTCTGCACACCACTTTTGTAACGTGTTGTTATTTGACCTCCCTGTCAGCTTCAACCAGTCCAGCCATTCTCCTCTGACCTCTCTCATTAACACGGTGTTTTTGCTCACAGAGCTGCCGCTCACTGGATGCTTTTCATTTTCTGCACAATTCTCTGTAAACCTTAGAGATTATTGTGAATGAAAACCCCAGGAGATCGGCAGTTTCAGAAATACTTAAACCACACTGGTTGTCACCATCAATCATTCCACGGTCAAAATCAGTTAGATCACATTTCTTCCCCATCCTGATGTTTGGTCTGAACAATAACTGAATCTCTTGACCATGTCTGCATGCTTTTAGGCATTGAGTTGCTGCTACATGATTGGCTAATTAGATATTTACATTAACGAGCAGGGTACAGGTGTACCTAATAATGTGAGTGTATGTTTGCAGCGTGGGTTTGGTTGGATGTGTAAAGCTGATTAGAACATAGAACATTACAGCACAGGACAGTGTAGGACCTTTGGCCCATGATGCTTTGCCAACCTGTTAACCTACTCGAAGATCAATCTAACCCTTCCCTCCCACATAGCCCTCTATTTTTCTATCATCCATGTGCCTATCTAACAGTCTCTCTGAAACTTCCCTAATGTATCTGCTTCTACCTTCACCCTGCAGTGTATTCTATGCACCCACCACTCTCTATGTAAAATAGCTTACAAGTTCAACTTCAAATTTAATCGTCATTCAGCCATACACATGAATACAGCCAAATGGAACATTGTACCTCTGGGCCCACAGTGCAAAACATACTACATACAATCACACACAGCGCATAATGCACATATAATTATGATAGCAGAAAAACATACAGTAGTTAAAAAAATAATATATTAAAATATAGCCTGTCCCTGAGTGTCATGGCCTGTAGATTGATGGTGCATGGATGTTGTCCCAGAGCCATGTTTCTGTAAGAACAAGACCGCAGCAGTTCCCCATCTCACCACATGTTTCTGTAAGAACAAGCCCGCAGTAGTTCCTCATCTCACTGCATGTTTCTGTAAGAACAAGCCCTCAGCAGTTCCTCATCTTGCACAGTGCATCTGTGGATGAAGGCAATCCAGCTTGTCTCCCAATGAGTGAACACTGGAGGGCAGCACTGGCGGGATGAGCTCCCTTATCTTTCCTGTCATAAGGTGACCAAAACTGAACACGTTCCTCCAAGTGTTGCGTAATCAGAGTTTTACAGAGCTGCAACATTACCTCGTGGCTACTCACTCCTCCAACTAATCAAGTCCAACACACCGTCCTATTAAACTCTGCTTTAAAAACTCCCTTAAATATTGTCACTAGTTGTGCAACACTCATATTTGACTAGTTCCAAGAGACAGCAGTTTCCATTCGCTCATGAATACCCAGATTACTGTGAAACTTGTGTTAAAGATCCAACCTTCAACCCCCACTCATTGTTTTCTCTGTGAACCCAAGTACATTTGTAGATGTGCCTTTCACTGCCCTCTGTATGGAGACTGGGTCAAACGTCACTCTCAGCTGTCTGGACTAATTTGTTAGCAGTTACCCACACCACAAGAATCTGGATTAAAGAAATCAGAAGTGGATTCACAGAACCAGGAGTGAGATGGGGGTAAGCTTTACTGCACAGTCTGGAATGCATTGCCGACGAAGAGTGAAGACAACTTCACTCTAGTGTTGAAAAGGGAGCTGATTAGGGTAGCAAAATTGTAGTTAGAGTAATGCTTGATGGTACCAGCAATCACGATCAGGGTTCAATTCCCGCTGCCACCTGTATATTTTCCCTGTGGCTGCGTGGATTTCCTCCAGATGCTCCAGTGTCCTCGCACATTCCAAAGGGTTAGGGTTAGTAAGTTGTGGTCAGGCCATGTTGGTGATGGAAGCATGGTGACACTTGCGAGCTGCCCCCAGCACATCCTCAGGCTGTTGGCTGTTGACACAAATGGCGAATTTCACTTATGTTTCGATGTACATTTGACAAATAAAACTAATATTTTCTTTATATTTAGATTAAGTGCCTGAAAAAGAAGGAACTTTCAGGGCACTGGAGAGAGGAGAAGGGAGTGGACTAACTGAGTTGCTCTTTAGGAGAGCTGGCAGAGAAGATGTGAAAGACTGAATGATTTTGTTCTATCCTGTAGCTTGTTGTGGTCCTGTAATTCAACAGTCACCTCTCACTCAACATCTGGTCATCACAGAGGCGTTGGTGGGATCTTAAGGCTGATTTATACTTGTGCGTCAAATGGACGCCGTAGCATACGCAAGTGGCCTACGTATGTTGTGAGCATTTATACTTGTGCGTTAGTGTGTCTGCGTCGCTCTGCAATTCAGGCATGTCGCGCATGCGCACACACCTGCCCGTACAAGGCTTCATGGTCATGGTAGTCTTTCTCGTGGTAAACAAGTTTAAAGCGAGCGTCTTTTTTCGTAAAAGCGAAATGAGTCCTCCATAATTTCGGAGGTCTGTAAAGCTAGTTGGAAAGCATTGCAGCCAGAGTTCCTTCCCTGCCCTTCAGTCGCCCAATGGGAAGCTATTGCAGCGCAGGAGGAAATGCGATACTACCAGGCGGACCAATCACAGTTGTTCGTTCTGCGTTGCCGCGACGCGTAGTTACATTTTGGGGGAGGTGAGCGTCAGGCTACGGCGTAGGGATCCGCGTAGGCTCTGCGTAGGGTTCGCAGCGACGCCGTACTTACTGCGTCAAGTTGACGCAGAAGTATAAATCAGCCTTTACTCTTCACAGATTGGCTCCCCGATGACAACAGTGACTAGGCTTCAAGATATTCATTGGCTTCGATTGTTTAAGGATGACTTAAAAGTTGCTTCGGTGATATATGTACAGTAAATTCTTCTAGATATTGAATGAAACATTGAAGTATAATCACAGACACTGTTGGAACAGAAATCAGAATCAGGTCTGTTTACTATCATTGTCTTAGATTGCATGAAATTTTAAACACAAGACACTCAGCAGATGCTGGAAATTGTGAGCAACACAGAAAGTACTGGAGGAATTAAATTTGTTGTTTTGTGGCAGCAGTACAATGCAATGATATAAAATTACTATACAACACAAAAATAAGCAAATAGTTCAAAAATAGGTAGTGTTCATGGTTCATGGACCATTCAGATGGCAAAGGGGAAGGAGTTGTTCCTGAATTGTTGAGTGTGCACCTCATCATTAGAAATTAATCCTTTCACTTTTACAATCTGGAATCGAATGTGCTCAGGTGATGAATAAGATCTTTGTTCTATCTGATCATTTCCAGAATTCCAAATGGAACCACTTTTGATTGCATTCATCCAGTTCCATTTGGTGTGAGTCTGTCACATAAAACTGCCAGTAATTTACATTAATTGCCTCTCACACTCAGAGGTGGACACGTATGTAAACATTCTATCAGTTTAGCAATCAAATACTCCAAAGGTGTGTTCGGGGATGATTTCTGGAATTCGAGTAATTAATATTCAATGTTGTTTTTGGAGACTTTCAGCTAAGCTCAACTATTGCAAGGTTAGGCTTCTGATCTTTCTATGGACTTACTTGACTAAACACAGTTTGAAATAATTTGTGAAAAGCACCATTAGTCAGATAAGTCAATTTTATAAATCTTCAGAATCAGGTTTAATATCGTTGGCATATGTCATGAAATTTGTTGTTTGCAGCAGAAGTAAGTTGCAATACATAATAATAAAATCTATAAATTACATTAAGTATATATAAAAAAGAAAATAAATAAATAGTGCA
This sequence comes from Mobula birostris, assembly GCF_030028105.1. Classification (NCBI taxonomy): domain Eukaryota; kingdom Metazoa; phylum Chordata; class Chondrichthyes; order Myliobatiformes; family Myliobatidae; genus Mobula; species Mobula birostris. The sequence goes on along the minus strand of NC_092392.1, from coordinate 28,414,850 downwards.
AAAAGAGAGGGAAAAAGGTGAGATAGTGTTCATGCGTACATTGTCCATTGAGAAATCAGATGGCAGAGGGGAAGAAACTGTTCCTGAAACATTGAGGTTGTGTCTTCAGGCTCCTGTACCTCCTCTTTGATGGTAGCAATGAGAAAAGGGCATGTCCTGGGTTATGGTGGTCCTTAATGATGGATGCTGCCTTTTGAAGATGACTTCAATGCTGGGGAGGCTAATGCCCATGATGGAGCTGTCTGAGTTCACAAATTTCAGCAGCTTTTTCCCACCTTGTGCAGTAGCACTCCCATACCCGACGGTGATGCAACCAGTTCGAATGCTCTCCACAGTACATTTGTAGCCATTTGTGAGTGTCTTTGATGATGTGCAAATTCTCCTCAAACTCCGAATGAAATATAGCCACTGTGTGCCTTCTTTGTAATTGCATCAGAATAGGTCCTCAGAGACTTTGACACCCAGGAACCTGAGATTGCTCACCCTGGGTGAAATGCACATTATTTACTTGGTCTCACAGCTTCCACTGTCCATCCTTGGACCATTGTTTCTCTATAGCTATTTACCTTTGTGGTCCACAGAATATTTCTTCTGGACGTACATAGAACATAGAACATAGAATAGTACAGCACAGTACAGGTCCTTCGGCCCACAATGTTGTGTTGACTCTCAAACCCTGCTTCCCATATAACCCCCCACCTTAAATTCCTCCATATACCTGTCTATTAGTCTCTTAAAATTCATGAGTGTATCTACCTCCACCACTGACTCAGGTAGAGCATTCCACGCACCAACCACTCTCTGAGTAAAAATCCTTCCTCTAATATCCCCCTTGAACTTCCCACCCCTTACCTTAAAGCCATGTCCTCTTGTATTGAGCAGTGGTGCCCTGGGGAAGAGGCGCTGGCTATCCACTCTATCTATTCCTCTTATTATCTTGTACACCTCTATCATGTCTCCTCTCATCCTCCTTCTCTCCAAAGAGTAAAGCCCTAGCTCCCTTAATCTCTGATAATAATGCATACTCTCTAAACCAGGCAGCATCTTGGTAAATCTCCTCTGTACCCTTTCCAATGCTTCCACATCCTTCCTATAGTGAGGCGACCAGAACTGGACACAGTACTCCAAGTGTGGCCTAACCAGAGTTTTATAGAGCTGCATCATTACCTCACGACTCTTAAACTCTATCCCTTGACTTATGAAAGTTAACACCCCATAAACTTTCTTAACTACCCTATCTACCTGTGAGGCAACTTTCAGGGATCTGTGGACGTGTACCCCCAGATCCCTCTGCTGCTCCACACTACCAAGTATCCTGCCATTTACTTTGTACTCTGCCTTGGAGTTTGTTCTTCCAAAGTGTACCACCTCACTTTTCTCTGGGTTGAACTCCATCTGCCACTTCTCAGCCCACTTCTGCATCCTATCAATATCTCTCTGCAATCTTCGACAATCCTCTACACTATCTACAACACCACCAACCTTTGTGTCGTCTGCAAACTTGCCAACCCACCCTTCTACCCCCGCATATCCAGGTCGTTAATAAAAATCACGATAAGTGGAGGTCCCCAGAACCGATCCTTGTGGGACACCACTAGTCACAACCCTCCAATCTGAATGTACTCCCTCCACCACGACACTCTGCCTTCTGTAGGAAAGCCAATTCTGAATCCACCTGGTCAAACTTCCCTGGATCCCATGCCTTCTGACTTTCTGAATAAGCCTACCATGTGGAACCTTGTCAAATGCTTTACTAAAATCCATATAGATCACATCCACTGCACTACCCTCATCTATATCCCTGGTCATCTCCTCAAAGAACATTGATGACATCAGATTATAGTGGATAGTGTAACACTGTTACAGTGCCAGCAACCCAATATCTGTAAGGAGATTGCATGTTCTTCCTGTGACTGCATTGATTTCCTCTGGGAGCTCTGGTTTCCTCCCAGAGTCCAGAAATGTACAGGTTAATAGGTCAATTGGTCACATAGGTTTAACTGGATTATATGAGAATGAACCAGATGGGCTGTTAACATGCTATATTGCTAAATAAACAAACCCAAATTGATCTATTTTTAATCTACAATTTATTTTCAATCCATCTTCGCACAGCTCTTCTCTATTTGGAGAATCTTTAATCCGAAAGGATCATTGTGGTTGGCGAGATGGATCCTTAGTGAGTGTGGGGACACAATGCTGTTCAGACAACCTGACACACAGACCACAGACTTCTCTTTGTAGCTGGTGACAGCACAGCACTGTAGTGTAGTAGTTAGAGTAATGCTATTCACAAGCTGTAGGATCATGGGTCAATTTCCACCATTGTCTGTCAGGAGTTTGGACATTCTCCTGGTGACCCCGTGGGTTTCTTCAGGTCCTCTGGTTTCCTCCCATATTGTAAGGATCTGTGGTTGGAGTTAGTGAGGTGTTGCCATGATGTGCTGGTGTTGGAAATGTGGCAACATTTGCGGGCTGCCCAGCACGATTCCTGCTGATTTGATTTGACTGAAGCGATACACTTTGCTGGATGTCTTGATGTATATGTGACAAATAAAGCTAATCTTTAAGATCTCTAAATCTAGTTGCATCATCTGTGCCTTCAATAGTTCGAATGTTTCATTTAATATCAGAGACATGTATGCAATATATTCCCTGAAATTCCTTGTCTTCGCAGACATCCATGAAAACAAAAGAATGAGAGACAGTAAAAACGTTAGAACCCCAAACCGCCAGGCCGGCTGGTGGCACACTGACATCAGCACCGGACTCTGGAACAGAGGTTCCCGGGCACGAACGCAGTCGGATCTGTTCCCGAGTATGCTCTCCATCCGTGCTGGGTTGAGTGTCGAGATCGCAACTTGACCTTGTAAAATAAAGGGAAAAATACTGTGAAATGTCTGTGTGAGGAGTGGCGCGCCACACAGTCTCTCTCTCTCTCTCTCCTTCGCTCTGCACCTTGTAAAGGCATGAAATAGACATTGTCCTGCCAACATCGCACATGCACGCACGCACGCAGACACACACGCACAGACGCACACACACGCACACACCAAAACAAAAAAAGAAGAACCCGAAGGGCCCCTACGCCCCCTCCCCACACACAAGCAGCAGCAAAGCAACAACCCTCTCCTCCCCCATTTACTTCAGGAAAAAAAACATGAGCACCCTCCACCCACCAGACATACAACAGCAAAGCTCCCAAGAAAGACCATGATCTGCAGTACAACAAAAGCTAATCGTTCACCGGACAATTCGACACAGCATAGGCTCTCTCTCGCTCTCTAATAATTCATGTCTTCCTGCATCTGCATAGTATAAAAATTGAAGAACAGGCTATAGAGACACGCCCATAATATACATGCAAACATATACGATCATTCTTCAACTTGATTGGTGATGATGGAAATTTTGCGGCGTCACCAAATTTCGATTTGTTTTCTACTGTTTTTTTTTATCAGCGTGGCTGGTGACCAGAGCAGTAAGAAAATATTTTGTTTAAACTGCCATTAACTATGATCCATCAACCGACAGACAAGAGGCAAATTGGAGCATTTCAGATAACAAACTATCACTCCACAGCATTGTTGTAATATTCTTGTTTTCAAAGTTCAAAATAACTTTATTATCAAGTTATGTGTATATCACCATACACTAGCCTGAGATTTATTTTCTTGCAGGCATTCACCGATCAATGAATCAATGAAAAACTACACACAAAGGCTGACAAATGTGCAAAAGAAGACAAATTGTGCAAATACAGAAAAAGATACAAATAATAAGAATAAATAAGTATATAAATAAATAAATAATACTGAGAACATGAGTTGTAGAGTCCTTGAAAGTGAGTCCATAGGTTGTGGAATCAGTTCATTGTGGAGGTGAGTGAAATTATCCACGCTGTCTTGCTTAGAGCTGAGATCTCCACTCTGTTCTTCCACAATGACCTGTTGATGGAAGTTTAGGGATGATTCTCCAAATGATCAATGTTTGCCAGCTTCAAAGTGTGCACACATTGCCAATATGCTAATAATTCAGATTAGCAGCGGGGAATGTACAAATGTTTACAGGAATAGGACTGGGCACTAGTGGAGGCAGAAGGGATTTGGTTATGTCATTATGGGAACCTGAATCAGATCATGATCAATGTTGATGATGAATCAGATCCCGATCACTGTTGATATGATCAATGGATCAGAACCTGATCACTGTTGATATGATCAATGGATCAGAGGGGATAACTTCACTCACCCCATCACTGAACTGTTCCCACAACTTATGGACACACTTTCAAGGACTCATATAATTTTCTCAATATTTATTGCTTATTTATTTATTATTATGTTTTTTTTTTGTATCTGCAGAGTTTGTTGCCTTTTGCATATTAGTTGTTTGACTTGTCCTGTTGGGTACAGCCTTCCAGAGATCCTATTGTGTTTCTTGGACTTATTGAGTATGCCTACAAGAAAATGAATCTCAGGGATGTATGTGGAGACATATACAGTATATTCTTTGATATTAAATTTACTTTGGCCATTGATCACCATTGAAACTTCAATGAATCAGGGTGCTGATCATAAACACAAGAAATTCTGCAGATGCTTGGAAGTCCAGAGCTACACACACTAAAAGCTGGAGGAACTCAGCAGGTCAGGCAGCACCTATGGAGAGGAATAAATAATTAATATTTTGAGCCAAGACCCTTCACCAGGAGGGTCATGATTGATAGTGACAATGAATCAGATCCTGAATATCATTGATACCACTTCTCAGCTTTGTTCTAAAGAGAAAAGCAATGTTGGTGTAATATTAAACAACAGGCTTGTGATAGAATGAGACAGAGTTGCTAAGGAGTTTCCTGTTTACTGTGCTGAGTAACAAATTGGATAGAACCATCAATTCAACTTGGTGAAACAACCCTGGAAAACGTGGACTACTTTCCATATCTTGGAAGTCACTTCTCCAATGTTGACCTTAATGATGAGATCCAACGTCGTCTTAAATGCGCTGGAACAGCTTTTGGACGTCTCCGAACAAGAGTCTTTCATGATCGTGACATCTGAACAGGCACCAAAATGTTAGTGTACAAAGCAGTGGTAATCCCAACGCTCCTGTATGCATCAGAAACCTGGACAACATACCGACGACATCTGAAGGCACTTGAGAAGTTCCATCAACGCTGTCTTCGAAACATCTTAAATATCAGCTGGGAAGATAGAAGAACCAACGTCAGTGTGCTAAATGAAGCAAAAACAACAAGCATTGAAGCCTACGTCATCAAGAACCAACTAAGATGGAGCAGTCATGTTGTTCGGATGAAAGATGAATGTCTGCCGAAACAAATCTTCTACTCCCAGCTTAAAGAAGGCAAACGTAAAAGAGGCGGACAACAGAAGAGATTCAAAGACGTGTTAAAAGCCAACATGAAGAAATGTAACATCGACATCAACAATTGGGAAACCAATGCCAAGGACAGGAAACTCTGACAAGTCATCATCTGAGAAGGAACAGCAACTTTCGAAGCCAACAGATGTACAGAATTAGAGGAAAAGAGAAGAAAATCGAAAGAGAGGCAGCAACAACCAAAGGCTGATCTGCCATCTGGAACTACCTGTCCTGAATGCAGAGGAACTTTCAAAGCCAAGATTGGACTCACAAGCCACTTAAGAGCCCATAAGTAGATCAACAGAATGAAGACCATCATCCTCGACCTCGAAGGATAGCCACCACGACGACCGGCTGAGTAACTGATAGACTAATAAGGTAAGTTAGAGAACAGAAAGTTAATAACAGGAGGCGTTAAAGCCGTAAGGCTCTGGTCAGAGCAGTTGCAGAGAAAGAAATGTGTAAGGAGAAGGTTAGAAATGCCCAGTTGATTTGGTGAAATTATATATGGGACATTGATCACTGAAGAGTACAGCGCAGGAAGAGGCCACTCAACCCATAAAGTTTATGCTGACCGTGATTCCAATTTCAACTCACATCTGCTTGCACATGGCCAATGTTCACCAGTGCCTTAATTAATTTGCAGAGATTTGGCATTACACCTAAAGCTTCCACAAACTTCTATAGTGGTGTAATGGAGAGTTTTTTACTGGCTGCATCATAGCCTGGTATGGAAACACCAATGCCCTTGAACAGAAGATCCTACAAAAATTAATAGATATAGGCACATTTTACACGAATCGTTGTGCAGGACAGCATCATCTGTCATCAAGGACAGCTACCATCCATGTATATATGTATTTTGATAATAAATTGACTTTGAACTTCAAGCTTTTAACTGATATTCTCCATTCCCTGCCAGTGTGTGTATCTGTCAGAACACCTCTCACACATCGCCGTCATAATTGCTTCCACTATCTATTCAGCAAAACATTCCATCACCCTCTGTGTAAAGATTCGTGTCTCACACAGCTCATTTAAAACAGACCCTACCCCCCCCCCCCCACTTCACCTCACCTTAATCCTCTCTGGTCTTGTATTTGACACGTCCACCCTGGGATAAAAACTCCCTCTGTTAAACGCTGTGGCGGCACAGTTGCACAGTGGTGAGCACTTTGCTCTAGCAGTGACTGGAGTTTGATTCCTGCTGCTGCCTATAAAAAAATTCACCCCGTGACCAAGCGGCTTTCCACTGGCTGCTGCAGTTTTGTCCCACAGTCCACAGAGAGGCCAGTTGCTAGTATAAATTAGTCATTGTAGATTGACCTGTGATAAGGCTACAGTTAAATTGGAGGTTTCTGGGCAGAAAGGCTCAATGGGCCGGAAAGGCCTGTTTGGCACTGCATCTCAATAGTAAAAATAAACATTTAAAAAAATAACTAGAAAACTGTGGAAGCTTGTCTGTGACAAGAGGCTAGGTTATCCTAAATAACCTGCCCAGATATTTATTCCATAAGACACTGGAACAGAATTACGCTACTCGGCCTATCGAGTCTGCTCCAACATGCCATCATGGCTGGCTTATTTCCCCTCTCAACCCCATTCTCTTGCTCTCTCCCCATAATCTTTGACACCCTTACTAATCAAAAACCGACCAACCTCTGCTTTAATTAACCCAATGACTTGGCCTCCGGATCTGCCTATGACAATGAATTTTAAAAATTCACCAGCCTCAGCCTACAGATATGCCTCCTCATCTCTGTTCTAAAGGAACATGAGTCAGAGGGTGGTAAATCTGTGGAATTTGTTGCCACGGGTAACTGTGGAGGCCAAGTCATTTGGTGTATTAAAGGCAGAGATAGATAGGCTCTTGATTAGCCAGGGCATCAAAGAATATGAGGTGAAAGCAGGGACTGGGGGTGACTGGAATGAATTGGATCAGCCCATGATTGAATGGTGGAGCAGACTCGATGGGCTGAATGGACTACTTATGGTCTTATGGTCTTATGGACATCCATCTATTCTGAGGCTGTGCCCTCTGGTCCTAGACTCACCCACTATGGGAAACATCCTGTCCGTGTCCATTCTACTGAGGTCTTTCAATATGCGACAGGATTCGATGAGATCACCCCCACCTTTCTTCATTGACCATCTCACACAGGACATTGAGTTCACTGATAACAAAACCAAATGTGTGTAGTCCAAGCAATAGGGAAAGGGCAAGAATTCCTAACTTTTTTAAAACCACGAGTGATTCTGCAGATGCTGGAAATCAAGGGTAACACATACAAAATTCTGGAGGTACTCAGTAGGTCATGTAGCATCTATGCAAAGGACTAGAGAGCCAACGTTTCAGAGCTGCTTTCTGAGTACTTCATTTTATTTAGCCGCACCATTCAGCGACCCACCTATTCAACCCCAGCCTAACCAGAGACAATTTACAATGTCCAGTTAACTGACTAACCGATAGGCCTTTGGACTGTGGGAGGAAACCAGCGCACCCGGAGAATCCCATGTGGTCAAGAGAAAGGTGTACTAACTTAGACCATAAGACCATAAGTGGAATTAGACCACTTGTCCAATTGAGTCAGCTCCACCATTTCATCATGGCTGATCCATTTCCCTCTCAGTCCCAATCTCCTGCCTTCTTCCTGTAACCCTTAATGTCCTGACTGATCAAGAACCTACCAGCTTCTGCGTTAAGTATACCCAATGACTTGGCCTCCACATCTACCTAAGGCAATGATCTCACAGATTCACTACTCTCTGGTTAAAGAAACTCCTCCTCATCAATGTTCTAAATAGCCATCCATGTATTCTGAGTTTGTACCTTCTGGTCCCAGACTCCCCCACCATAGGAAACATCCTCTCTACATCCATTCTGTCAAGGCCTATCAGCATTTGATAGGGGTTTCAATGAGATTCCCTATCATTCTTCTGAATTCCAGGACCAGAGCCGTCAAACATTCCTCATATGGTAACCTATATGATAACTTCTTACAGAGGACGCCAGAAATGAACACCCTTCTCCAACACCCCAAGCTGTAATAGCAATGTGATAACCACTACACTGCCACGTATATAACTTTACTTCCTTATAATAACTACAGAAAAAATGTCTGCAAGTTTTAAAAGTAAATTTTTGAATATAGAATATAGAAACATAAACATTTAGTTTGCGGTTCCTTTCTATGGATTAAGGTATCATATTTACTCTAAACTGCAAAATTTGCCATCCTTCTCTAAAAACTTTTCTTCTAAAGACGCGACCACTACAGGAAACATGCACTCCATGTCCAATCTGACCTTTCAATATTCAATTAGTTTCACTGGATAAGAGCTAACTTCTTTCCAAGTTTTTTTTGCTGTAATTTATCATTATCAATTATTTATAAAGGTTCCTAATTAACTATATTTTTTCAATTAAAATAAATATGTATTTTTAATTACTTACTTCAATTTCAGTAATTTTCAAATGTCATTGAACCTTTGAAAGTGATTAAAAACATTGAAAGTTTTTACATTTGCATGGGGAATTGGTCTCGGACATTTAGAGAAGGCTCTCCTTTCATGCTTTATTGCTTTTGTTAAAGCCAGAATGAAAGAAAGATAACACTTTGAAATTCTCTTGTTAATGCATTGTCATTGCACTAATTTCTTGCCAAGTAATGTAAGTGATTATTTCAGAACTGTTATAGTTGCAAACTCCATTTCTTGGCAAGTAACACACAACAAATATAGCAGAAAATAATGTTTAAGTGGTAAATAAATTTCCTTCCTTTGGATTACAGAAGGTCCTGATTTGTTTCTTTACATCTCTTGAATTTACAGATTCCCACCCCTCGTGCTTGCACGTCTTCTTACCACTTGGCCAGTATTACATAGAACATAGAACTGTACAGCACAGGAACAGGCCTTTCGGCCCACAATGTTATGCTGATCCAATTAAATTAGTAATCAAATGGCCAACTAAACTAATCCCCTCTGCCTACACAATGTCCAATCCTTCCATTTTCCTCACATTCATGTGCCTATCTAAACGTCTCTTAAAAGTCGCTCATGTATCTGCCTCTACCAGCAGCTCAGGCAGAGCATTCCACAGACCCACCACTCTGTAAAAAAACTTGCCCCTCACGTCTCCTTTGAACTTACCCCCCTCTCACTTCAGATGTATGCCCTCTGGTATTAGACATTTCAACCTTGGGAAAAATATTCGAGAGATTCAAGAGATTCAAAAAACTTTATTGTCATTCTAACCATACATCAGCTCTGCAGGGCAGAATGAGACAGCGTTTCTCAGGAGCAGTGCAATCATAACATAACAAATGCAACACTAAATAATAAACATAACAATAAATAGTAAAACACAACAGCCACATGTCAGTTAAAATCAAGTTATAAGTGTCCAGTGCAAGTTAAAAGTGCCCAAAGCAGAGTCAGGTGGAGCAGCTATTTAGCAGTCTGACTGCCTGTGGGAGGAAGCTGTTTAGTAGCCTTGTGGTTTTAGTTTTGATGCTCCTATAACATTTGCCTGATAGCAGAAGAACAAACAGTTCATGGAGAACTCTGAAAGAGGCCTTGGACAGAAAGTAGGGAGACCCCAATAACCTTCTCTGCTCCCCTAACCACCCTCTGCAAGGCTTTTTTGTCGACAGCACTGCAGCTGGAGTACCAGGTTGTGATGCAAAAGGTCAGCACACTCTCAACCCCGTCTCTGTAGAATGTAGCTAAGATGTTAGTGGGGAGTGATGCTTGTTTAAGCTTCCTCAGAAAGTGCAATCTCTGCTAGGCCCGTTTCACAATCGCAGTGGTGTTCCAGGACCAGGTGAGATTGTCCGAGATCTGCACCCCAAGGAACTTGATGTTTTCCACTCTCTCCACTGTGGAGCCGCTGATGCTGAGGGGTGTGTGCTCAGGCTGAGACCGTCTGAAATCGACGATCATCTCCTTGGTTTGTCTGTATACTGTCTGTCTACCCTATCTAAGCTTCTTGTAATCTTATCAGGTAAAAATAATAAAAGCTATTTTTTTTAAAATCAAAGCCGAATTCAATGAGATGGGACAGGAGGCAGAGGTTCTTGTGCAGATGGCAGGAGGGGGGGTGGGATAGGAGTTGGTGAATGATACCAAAAAAAAGAACTGAACAGTTAAGTGCTGCTTTAAAGAAGCCTAAACACCACTTCCTATGAATCTTCTATCTGGAGTAAAATACTGTTGCTTCACCTGCTTCCAATGGCTGCAGGGACAAATCTTAGTGTGGGTTGTAGCTATTCTGATGATACCCACATCGTGGTGCTTTCTCTATCAATGTTCAAAGTGCATTTGTTATCGAAGTATGTATACTATACAGCTTTCAGATTTGTCTCCTCACAGGCAGTCACAAAACAAAGAGACCCAATTAAGCATTAAAAAAGACCATCAAACACCCAATGTGCAAAAAAAAAAGTTGTGTAAACAATAAAAATAAGCAAATAACATTCAGAACTCAAGTTCTCAAAAGTGAGTTCACCAACAGGAAGCCAGTCCAGGAGCCCACTGGTTGCAAGCCTCAGCCTCAGTTCTGCACATAGATGAGTATCTCCCCTCAGCCTCCACCAGCCCAGAGAAAACAACCCAAGTTTGTCCAGACTCTCACTATAGTGCTCTGGCACTGGTGAATAGCTGCCTGTCAATCAGACCTACCACAAACATCTGTTTGTGTAAAACATGTGGCAGGTCTGTGAGGAAATCTGTGATTTGTGGTCTTATAGTTTTCCTCCGGCATGCAGAGAAACCCCGGAGTTTCTGTGTATGATACACAGAGAGATTACAGGCAAGTGAGGCAAATAGTTAGGAAGAAAAATGATATCTGGACCTCCCAGTCATAGAGGGAAGTGGGACAGGCTGGGACTTTATTCAATGGAGCACAGAGACTTAGAGGTGATGTAATACATCATGATGGCTGCAGGTAGGGTGAGTGTACTCAGTCTTTTTCCAAGGATTTGTGAATCAAGTCTAGAAGGCACAGGTTTAAGGTGAGAGGAGAAAGTTTCAGAAGTGCCCTGAGGGACAACATTTTCATCTAGAGGATGATCAACTATCAGTAGAAGTGGTGAGGCAGTTACTGCAATGAGTTCTTCAGGCCTGTGCAGGGAACTGGAGAGCATTGGGCTCCAAGGTTTTTAGAACAGCTTAATTAGTTAATTGTTGTTTAATAACAGCTATTAATCGTTTTGAGTTCCTTATGTTTTTCATGAGCGACTTGATCCTTGTAATGTGGTCTCCTGATGCTTTCTGCTTAAGTTTATTTTTGATAGGCTCAGGGATCTGTGTTACTTGTATTATTTAAGCGGATGCCTGTTTAGAGCTAATCGTGGGGTCCTAGTTTTGAGAATATTACTTCTCGGGGTGTCACTCAGCCAAGCCATCAATGTTCTTTTTTAAATTATTATGAATAAACTCCTGTCGCCATCTCTACATCAGTGTTAGTCTTTCCTCTGCACTTGGGTTCCGACATTGCCTGCGCACGTTGCGACGGTTACAATAGCAGCTCTGAAAGGTACTTGGAGAGGTACACGGATAAGGAAGGTTTAGAGGGATACGGGCCAAAGTGAAGACAAATGGGTCTGGCTTAGCTGGGTATCTTGGTCAGCATGGACCGGTTGGTATGACTCTGTAACTCTGAATTGGTGTTTAGTCTTTTGTTCACAGGTGGCACATTGTAAACACAATTTCTGCATCATCACACTGAACCGTCGCTAGAAAAAAAAGTTTAAGAAGCAGATGATAGTCCGCAGCAGAAACCACACAGAGGGTTTGAATGAATGCTTCAAGTTTCATAAAAGTAATTATTTAAGAACATTCTTTTAACAAGCTATCCATTTTCTTTAAAAACAAATGAGATAGAAGAAAGCCCTTTCCAATGTGAAAATTCCTCTGTGTCCTTCATTACTCTGTTCAGGAGGAAACAAGTTTTCTCAAGAATGATGAACCAGCCAGTTCAGATTGTGTTTGTGAAACTACACACCTCCTGTTCTGGTCATCACACTGAAAGGCCCAGTAAATCATTGAATAGTTGACAGGTTCCAGAGCATATTTGCTTGGTCTTGGACAAACCAAACAAATAGCATTCAAGTTCAGCTGTGCTGGTGCTGAAAACAAGTGAGTGAATAAGATAAGTGTGACATTTAGCTTTGCAAACATTCTCAATCAATTCTTTGACTTTGACTGCGCTTTGGGAATTCATTTTGACACTCGGGTTTTAAGGGCTCAGATGTCAATGCACAAATTAGCCCATGAAACCTTGTCCTCTCTGGAGAGAAGATGTCAGATTTGGTCAGGGCTGTGCGGCCAGAACACTGTATTTTTTTTTAAGCTGGTCAGGCTATCACTGAAATGGGACGTTGCAGCTCCTGGCACCTCCCTCGCCGCAGGACGGGCAGAACGGTTTCATCTGGCATGTGCGGATGTCTATGTCCCCATGTGCATTATCCTTCAGGAGTCAGGAAGTCATATCGCAGCTGTAGAAAGTCACTTGGAGTCCTGTGTGCTGCGATACAGGATGGGTGTGCAGGATTTGGAGCGGATGCAGAAGAGGTTCACCAGCATGCTACCTGGATTAGAGGGTATGATCTATAAGGAGAGGATGGACAAACTTGGGTCAGAGGCAGAGGGGAGAGCTGATAGATGTCTATAAAATGATGAGGGACAAAGGTAGGGTGGATAGTCGGAAGCCTTTACCCACTGTAGAAATGTCGAATATTCGAGGACACACATTTAAGGTGGGGGGGAGGTATGTTTAAAGGAGATGTGCAGGGTAAAAAACCCTCTGTTTTTCACACAGAGGGGTGTGGATCTGTGGAATGCTCTGCCTCAGAAGGCAGTGGAGGCCAATCCTCTGGATTCTTTCAAGAAAGAGTTAGATAGAGCCCTTAAAGATAGCGGAGTCAAGGGATATGGGGAGAAGGCAGGAATGGGGTACTGATTGTGGATGATCAGCCATGATCACAGTGAATGGTGGTGCTGGCTCAAAGGGCCAAATGACCTACTCCTGCACCTATTGTCTATTGTCTATTGTAAGTTATTTTACCTGGAGTGGTGGGTGCCTGGTTTGGCTGCCAAGAGTAGAGGGGGAAGCTGATACAATAGTGACATTTCAGAGGCATTTAGACAGACACGTTGTTATGTACCAGCAGCAATAGATCACAAACTGAGTCAGGTTTTAATGTTAAAACCACTAACTTTATTAATATCTACTCAAAATATAGAAACTTAAACAAAATAAACAGAAGTTAACACTCTTATGCATATATATATATATATATATGTGTGTGTGTATGTGTATATATATATATATATATATATCTATGTGTGTGTGTGTGTGTGTGTGTGTGTGTGTGTGTGTGTGGTTCCCAAACAGTCAAGTTTAGGAACAGTTCTTAAAGTGTTAAGATGGCAAAATAGAAAAGGTTCAGTAATCCATGGAATAAATGAGTGAAGGGGGAGATTTGTAAAGTGTAGAGAGAAGGTGATTACGAAGAAATTCCACAGGTTCCATGCTGAGTAAACGAAGTAACAGTCGCCGAAGATCTTATCTGTTGAGTCATTCCGAAATCCACTTAGAAATATCACCAGGTGACAGTCACAGGAATATCGTCTTCAAGTGGTTACTACATAACACCCCGATTCCAGGTAAGGGCCGACAAAAGTGATACCACAGGATACTCCAGCATATCCACACATATGAATTATACGAAGTGACAGTCACACATCCGTTGTACACTGCGTGCGGACGATCACCTCAATATTTTTGGGCATAGGAGAGTTCCAAACCATAGCAGTGACAAGCTGAAGTTCCAACAGAGTGTGTCTCTCTCTCCTCCTCCTCCTCCTCCTTCTCTCTCTCTCTCTCTCTCTCTCTCTCTCTCTCTCTCTCTCTCTCTCTCTCTCTCTCTCTCTCTCTCTCTCTCTCTCTCTCTCTCTCTCTCTCTCTCTCTCTCTCTCTCTCTCTCTCTCTCTCTCTCTCTCTCTCTCCCTCTCTCTCTCTCCCTCTCCCTCTCCCTCTCCCTCTCTCTCTCTCTCTCTCTCTCTCTCTCTCTCTCTCTCTCTCTCTCCCCCCCCCCCCCACTTACTGAGCAGCTGCGGTTGCCTGCAGCTTGTTATACTGACATCATAGTCCCCTCCTCATCCAGGTGTCTCTTAAAGTGACAGTCAACAAAACCTGTGGTCACGTAACATCATGTAATGGCAGGGAATAGTTGATTTATAGGTCATAGGGAGGCTGGTCGGTTGTTTAAACTGACATCATGGTCAGTCCGGGCATCATGGGCTGAAGGGCCTACTCCTGTGCTGTACTGGTCTGTGTTCCATGATGTTCTGATGAAAGTGCCTCTTCATCTGAGGCAGTCTCTGGGGATCGAGGATGACTGTACTCACTGCAGCTCTGGGGGTCTTGAGGTGACTAACGACACACATCTTTGTCTTACATGTAATGTCGGTGCTGCTGGGCCCACATCAGCCAGACAACTTGATTCAAAAAAGAGCAAAGGATTAACAGAAGTAACAAATACTTTGCATTATTGAATTGAATTGACTTTATTACTTGCATCCTTCATATACTTGAGGAGTAAAATTCTTTACGTCTAAATGTGCAATGTGCAATTTATAGTAAATTATAATAAATAGTATGTACAACAGGACAATTAATATAGCATGGAAATACAGTGTGAACTGATCAATCTGAAGGCCTGGTGGAAGAAGTTGTCCCGGAGCCTGTTGATCCTGGCTTTTATGCTGTGGTACTGTTTTCTGGATGGTAACAGCAGGAACAGTTCGTGGTTGGGGTGAGTTCGGCCCTGCAATTGAGGGGAGTACTGTTCCCATACTAGGCAGTGATACAACCAGTCAGAATGTTCTCAATTGTGCTCCTATAGAAAGTCCTTAGGATTTGGGGGCCCATACCAAAACTCCTTCAACCATCTAAGGTGAAAGACATGCTGTTGTGCAGTCAGCAGGTTAATCCTTTCACATCGGTGATCAAAGTGAGGTTTCCTGGTTAATATTAAACTTCACCATCTGAGATTTCACATTACAGTGAACATTTGCCAATATGCAGGTTACTGAAGGTACCTCTGGTTGGAAAAGAGGGGCTGTTCCATTGATGATAACAACTGCTTTGTTAAATAACCATATAATCATATAACAATTACAGCACGGAAACAGGCCATCTTGGCCCTTCTAGTCCATGCCGAACGCCTACTCTCACCTAGTCCCATCTACCTGCACCCAGCCCATAACCCTCCATTCCCTTTTTGTCCATATACCTATCTAATTTTTTTTAAATGACAAAATTGAACCTGCCTCAACCACTTCTGCTGGAAGCTCGTTCCACACAGCTACCACTCTCTGAGTAAAGAAGTTCCCCCTCATGTTACCCCTAAACTTTTGCCCCTTAACTCTCAACCCATGTCCTCTTGTTTGAATCTCCCCTACTCTCAATGGAAAAAGCCTATCCACGTCAACTCTATCTATCCCCCTCATAAATAAGCCTTATATCTGTTCTTCCAAAGCTTTTTAAATTGGTAAATTGTTGTATTATTGTCACACATTCTGAGATAGACAGACTTTGTTTTGCATGCCATCTGTACCTTTATTACAACAGTATATTGAAGTCGTACAAGGTAAAGAATATGATAGAAAACAGAATGAAGTGTCACCATTACAGAGAAAGTGCAGAGCAAGTGGATAGGGTTGTAAAGAGAGCTTTTGGCACATTGGCCTTCATAGCTCAGAGAACTGAGTACAGGGGTTGAGATGTTATGTTATAAGACATTATAATACTCCATTATAGTCCATAAGACATAATTTGTAGTACTATGTGCAGTTTAGGTCACCTGCCTACAGGAAAGATGTAAATAAGGTTGTAAGAGTACAGAGAAATTTTACAAGGATGTTGCCAAGACTGGAGGACCTGAGTGAAAAGGAAAGATTGAGTAGGTTAGGCCTTTATTCCTTGGAATGTAGAAGATTGAGGGGAGGTTTGATAGAGGTGTACAAAATTATGGAGGGTATAGATAGGGTACATGCAAACAGGCTTTTCCACTGAGGTTGGGTGGGACTGCCACTAGAGGTCATGGGTTAAGGGTAAACACAAAATACTCTGCAGATGCTGGGGTCAAAGCAACACTCACAACACGCTGGAGGAACTCAGCAGGTCGGGCAGCATCCGTGGAAACGATCAGTCAACATTTCGGGCCGGGACCCTTCGTCAGGATTGAAGAGGGAAGGGGCAGAGGCCCTATAAAGAAGGTGGCGGGAGGGTGGGAAGGAGAAGGCTGGTAGGTTCCAGGTGAAAAACCAGTAAGGGGAAAGATAAAGGGGTGGGGGAGGGGAAGCAGGGAGGGGATAGGCAGGAAAGGTGAAGAAGGAATAGGGGAAAACACAATGGGTAGTAGAAGGAGGCGGAACCATGAGGGAGGTGATAGGTAGCTGGGGGAGGGGGCAGAGTGAAATAGGGATAGGAGAAGGGAGTGGGAGGGAATTACTGGAAGTTGGAGAACTCTATGTTCATACCAAGGGGCTGGAGACCAGCCTTCTCCTTCCCACCCTCCCGCCACCTTCTTTACAGGGCCTCTGCCCCTTCTCTCTTCAGTCCTGATGAAGGGTTCCGGCTCAAAACGTTGACTGAGCATTTCCACGGATGCTGCCTGACCTGCTGAGTTCCTCCAGCGTGTTGTGAGTGTTGCCATGGGTTAAAGGTGAAAGGTAAAAAGTTTAAGGGGACCATGAGGGGCAGCTTCTTCATTCAGAGGATTGTGAGAGCGTGGAATAAGTTCCCGGTGCAAGTGGTGCATGCAAGCTCAATTTCAACATATAAGAAAAGTCTGGACAGCAGGGATGGTAAGAGTATGGACGGTTATGGTCCCTGTGCTGGTTGATGGGAGTAGGCAGTTCAAATGGTTTGGCACAAACTCAATAGACCGAAGGGCCTGTTTCTCTGCTGCACTTTTCTATGATTCTATGACTCTAGGTACATAATCAAGTTCAGGGGCTATAACAAGGTATGAAGAGCATAGAACAGTACAACACAATACAGGCCCTTTGGCTCACAATGTTGTGCCAATCTTTTAAACTACTCTAAGATCAATCGAACCTCGCCCTCCTACATAACTGTACAACTATATGTCAAATAAATAAAAGCACGCACTTGGTGGAGAGTTAACTGGTGGGTTCACTTTGCAGAGAGAGCAACAAATCAAAGCACATGCTTAAGTTATCAGTTAATAATTAGTGCCATGGGAAGTCATTGCACTAAAAGAAATAGATCCATACACTACAAAAACCTTCAATTTTTCTTTCATTCACTTGTCTGTCTAAGTGTCTAGTAAATGTCCCTAATGTCTCTACCACCACCCTTGTTTTACGCACCCACCACTCTCTGTGTAAAAAAAAACCTCTGAGATCTCTCCTGTTCTTTCCTCTAATCATCTTAAAATTTTGCCCCCTCATTTTAACCATTTCTATCCTAAGGATAAGTCTCTGGCTATCCACAAGGTAGATTTGGATATCAAGAGTTCATCTTTTAATGCATGAGAGGTACAGTCAATAGCCCAGTAAGAGTGGGATTGAAGCTATCTTTGAACCTGGTGGGACGTGCTTTCAGGCTTTTGTACCTTCTGCTCGATGGGAGCGGGGAGAACAGCGAATGTCCAATTTACTGTCTGTAACAATGGATAAAATCATTACGTGTGTATTTAATGTCTTCAACATAGCAACACTTTGATTCACTTCCTTTGGAATTTGTTTTTTACTCTACATAATTTATTTCAATACCTTTATTCCAACCAGAACCCAGGCCTCTTACTAGATGGCACATCATTAATAAGACCAACAGTAATATATCAAAATGTGATAGGTTTGTAACATAGGGCTCCATGCATGAGGGGTTTTTAAACAATCCAGAGTATTAATTATATAAAATTGTTGGAGTTCTGATTGAATGGTTGCTGCAAGAAGGTAACACCTGTTAGCTGAACAACAGTGAAATGAGAAGTTCTGCTGTAATTGTTGCTCCATAGGAAAGGTGTGGATTCGAAATTCTGGCTGCAATGCAGTTTTCTCCAAGCATAACCAGTGAAATCACAGAGCTTTGCCCTACCTGTGTCATTGTTTAGAAAATACTCAGACTAAACACATTACTATTTCATGATTAGTCAGGCATCAAAGGATATTGAAAGGCCTAGATAGAGTGGATGTGGAGAGGATGTTTCCTATCGTGGAAGAGTCTTGGACCAGAAGGCACAACCTCAGAATAGAACAGGGCTTCCTAGCCTTTTTTATGCCATGGACCCCTACCATTAACCGAGGAGTCCTTGAATCCCAGGTTGGGAACTGCTGGAATAGAAGAATGTCTCTTTAGAAGAGAGAAGAGGAGGAACTTCTTTAGACAGAGGGTGGTGATTCTGTGGAATTTATTGCCACAGATGGGTGTGTAGGCCAAGTCATTGGATATACTTAAAGCCAAGGTTGATAGGTTTTCACTTCATCAGGTCGTCAAAGGTTAAGGGTGGAAGGTAGCAGAATGGGGCTGAGAGGAATAATAAATCAGCCATGATCAAATGGTGTTTTCCCCCTTCTTTTCTCATCCTGATGAAGGGTCTCAGCCCAACACATTGACTGTTTATTCATTTCTATAGATGCAGCCTGATCTGCTGAGTTCCTCCAGCATTTTGTGTGTGTTGAGTCAAATGATGGAGAAATCTTGATGGGCCATATAGCCTAATTCTGCTCCTATGCTTTATGGTTTATGGTCTTATTAAAATTCCCTGGAAAATGAGGTGGTTTTGACCTGGCTCGTTCCTGAACTGTTGATTCAGTTGATAAGGTAATGTGGACCTGATCAGAATGTGCAGCCACGTTGAATGAGAATTGACAGCTGCCAGGAACTTGTAGAGGTTTTGACTGGGTTAGGATCAGAAACATAGATTCATAGAGTCATAGAATACCACAGGCCATTCAGCCCATGTAGACCCTGATGACTGAGTTTTCTGCCTTGGACATGCACCATAGCACACACCCCCATACCACTCTCATCCAATTTGAACAATGTTCGAAACACTGCTTCTGCTGTGACCTCACCTGATGCAGCTTCCAGACAAACCTGTGAACAGTTACTTCTACTGCCCTCCTGACTTTAACACGCATATCTTAAAAGCAGCATTGTTAAGAGCAGACCAGGTAGTCACCATAACACGTGTTTTCCCAATGAAGACTTTATGGTATTTTGTCTAGCTATCCATAATCTCAACCTGGTCTCTGCAGTAACTTAAGGAGATGGGTTACGAGGTAAATGTACATGGAAATCAACTCCTGCTGAAGGGTCTCGGCCTGAAACACTGACTATTCACTCTTTTCCATAGATGCTGCCTGTCTTACTGAGTTCCTCCAGCATTTTGTGTGTGGTCTGGGGTTATTTGATGTTTTTTCTTGACAATGCATCATTGAATAGGAATACTATTCAGAAAACTTTTCAGCGGTCCTAAATCCTGTGTTTCTTGATTTTTTTGTGCTTTTAATGAAATTTTACAGATATAACCCATTCTGTGCTATACTTAGAGGAGTATAACACTGAACACACTATGTACTGGGTGAGGGGGTGGAGACACATTGCTTTTAAAGGAGGTGTAAGGTGCTGCTTCCCTCTGCTAGCCTGAAGGTCACCCTTGGGCAAGGTGTAGCACCTGCTTAGCCACCTCCCCCCGCGAACAGGGTCACGTGAGGCCATGGGAGCAGATGGTGGATGGTCATATGAGCAGCTGGTGCGTATCACAAGTCCTGGTTATGCCACCACTGTCGCCAGGGAGACAATCTCCAAAGAGTATTGATAATGGCTGGTGTCATCCATCTTGTAACGACACTATCCAGAAGAAGGCAATGGCAAACCACTTCTGTAGAAAAATTTGCCAAGAACAACCACGGTCAAAGATTATGTTCACTCACGTCATACTGATAGTGATGAGTACTGAATAACACTTGAAGTTTTATGTTCAGGTTTGGTCACTTTATTATAGGAAGAATGTAGAAACATGGAGCCTAAAAGCAGCTGATGAAAAGAAGTTGACTGCATCTGAGATGTGGACATACAGAAGGATCCTTAGCTTATCACACATTGAAAGGAAATCCAACAATTTCATCCTAGAAAAGATTGGCATGAAACCAATGCTTCTGGAAACTGTTATCCAAAGAAAACTTCGGCATTTTGGACGCATCTCAAGAACTGATAACACACTGGAATGCACTGCGCTTGAAGGCAGAGTAGAATGAGACAGACAGAGGACAACCTAGATCGACAACATCAAGAAGTGGTCCAACCTCACCGCCAGAGATGCAAGTTTCTGTCAAATCAGCGAGAATTGTGCTCCTGTGCAGTCTCATTACAGATGGTGTTGTTTCTGTCAAATCAGCGAGAATTGTGCTCCCCTGCAGTCTCAGAACAGACAGTGTTGTTTCTGTCAAGTCAGTGAAAATTGTGCTCCTGTGCAGTCTCATTACAGATGGTGTTGTTTCTGTCAAATCAGTGAGAATTGTGGTAGGCAACACCATACGTCCAGCACCAGCGTAGCACTTCCAAAACCCAGTAACCCTAACCCATATGTTTTTGGAATGTGGGAGGATTCCGCGGCAGAGTAGCAGACTCCCTAGTACCCCCACTGATCAGAGGATTCAGTACACACCCTGTTATATTTTTATTGTTGGCTGAATGATTAGGAACAGAGCATTAAGGGTTTCTGTTGCAGCAAGATCATAAAGAATTAATTTATAATCTCACTACAAAGAGCAAACAGAGGAGACTTCAGCCACTTTGGCAGTAGGGTGAGGATGAGTTGTATGGAGATGAGGTCGAGTACAGGGCTACTGTAGGAAACTTTGTCACATGCTGTGAGCAGAATTATCTGCAGCTTAATGTGAAAAAGACTAAGGAGCTGGTGGTAGACCTGAGGAGAGCTAAGGTACCGGTGACCCCTGTTTTCATCCAGGGGGTCAGTGTGGACATGGTGGAGGATTACAAATACCTGGGGTTACGAATTGACAATAAACTGGACTGGTCAAAGAACACTGAGGCTGTCTACAAGAAGGGTCAGAACTGTCTCTATTTCCTGAGGAGACTGAGGTCCTTTAACATCTGCCGGACGATGCTGAGGATGTTCTACGAGTCTGTGATGTCCAGTGAGATCATGTTTGCTGTTGTGTGCTGGGTCAGCAGGCTGAGGGTAGCAGACACCAACAGAATCAACAAACTCATTCTCAAGGCCAGTGATGTTGTGGGGATGGAACTGGACTCTCTGACGGTGGTGTCTGAAAAGAGGATGCTGTCCAAGTTCCATGCCATCTTGGACAATGTCTCCCATCCACTACATAACGTGTTGGTTGGGCACAGGAGTACATTCATCCAGAGACTCATTCCACCGAGATGCAACACAGAGCATCATGGGAAGTCATTCCTGCCTGTGGCCATCAAACTTTACAGCTCCTCCCTTGGAGGGTCAGACACCCTGAGCTAATAGACTGGTCCTGGACTTATTTCCTGGCATAATTTACATATTACTATTTAACTATTTATGATTTTATTACTATTTAATTATTTATGGTGCAACTGTAATGAAAACCAATTTCCCCCGGGATCAATAAAGTACGACTGTGACTATGACTATGACTAGATTGAGTTGACAGCCAGCATACTTTTCCCAGGATAGAAATGGCTAAATCGAGGGGGCATAATTTTAAGGTGTTTGGAGGAAAGTATAAAGGAATGTCAGAAGTAGTTGTTTTTTACACAGAGATCGTGGGCGTGAAATGCCCTGCTGGTGTGGTGGTTAGAGGGAGTTACGGTGGGGGCATTTAAGACCTTCATCACCCGGGCAGTAGTGAGTCATTGGAACGTACTGCCGTGGGGCGAGTGGTTAAAAATGAACCTCTGCCTGCATTGAAGAAGTGTTGCTGTAGCAGAGATGGCAAACGGCCAGCAGCTGGGAGATGGGGTTAATATGGAAGCATGGGTGTAATGGGCTGAACAGTAGTGTAGCAGTTAGCGCATTCACTTTACGGCATCTCTGACCACCGACCGGGGTTTAATTCTCACCGCCGTCTGTAAGCGGTTTGTACAATTTCCCTGTGATTGTGTGGGTTTCCTCCAGGTGCTCTGGTTTCCTCCCACATTCCAAAGACGTACGGGTTAGGGTTAGTACATTGTCAGCATGCTATGATGCTGCCAGAAGTGTGGGGACACTTGTGGGCTGCCCCCAGCTCATCCTAGGACTGTGTTTGTTGTTGCTGCAGCCTTCCTCCACCTTTGCCGCCGTTATGATGCGTCATCATCTTCCGCCAGCTCCACCACTGAGGTTTCGTCTGGGTCGCGCTTTGTCTGGAACCTCCCCCTTGTCCTTATCGCCATACGTGACCCTACCAGGAGCTGAGTGCCAGATGGCTAAACTCCAGGCAGCAGCACTCTCGGGACATCAGGAACTCACAAACCACTCCTCCATGACGAGGCGATGATCCTCAGAGGAATCAGAAGTAATTAACCTTGACAAAGTGTGCACAAGCTGGAAACTATGTACTGTACATTATCATTTACTGGGAGTGCGGAACAAAGCATTAGAGATGCTTGGGGGAGATCTGACATGGTATAAACTGTACCTCCTGCAGAGCTAAATAGAACAGAATGTAACACAGGAACATACCCTTCAACCTACAATGTTGTGCCAAAATAATTTAACTGATGATGCCTAATTATAAGCACAAGAGATTCTGCAGATGCTGGAAATCTTGATCAACACACACAGAATGCTGGAGGAATTCAACAGGTTAGTAGCTTCTGTAAGGGGAATAAACAGTCAATGTTATGGGCCAAGGCCTTGATGCTGATGCTGATAAACAGTCTCGGCCTGAATCATCGACTGTTTATTCCCCACCATTGATGCTGCCTGACCTACTGAGTTCCTCCAGTATTTTGTGTGTGTTGCCTAATTGCACTGATCACCTCTGCTGGCACATGGTCCATATCCGCTCCATTCCCTGCACATTTCTGTGCCCGTCTAAGAGCCTCCTAAACACCTCAAATATCACACTCTCCTCATAACCACCTGGGTCTCCGCCAGGTGCTCCAGCCTCCTCCCACATTCCAAAGACGTACAGGGTAGGATTAGTAATGTTGGAAGCATGGCAACACTTGTGGGCTGCCCCCAGCTCATCCACAGACTGTGTTGGTTGCTGACACAAAATAATGCATTTCACTGAATGCCTTAATGTACATGTGACAAATAAAATTCATCTTTATCTCTTTCTTTAACGCTGGATCGTGGTCGGGTACTTCCAATGCATCGACATTTGTCAGTGCTTGGAGGTCTATGGCAGAGAAAGTTTCTCCCTTCTGCCGCCTGCTATCGGGTACTATCGGGAGTCGATCGGAATTTTGAGACTTTTTTTAAACGTTCCCATGGTCTGCTCCTTATCAAATTATATTATTGCTTTGCACTGCTGTAACTATATGTTATAATTATGTGGTCTTGTCAGTGTTAGTCTTTGGTTTGTCCTGATTTTTTGTGATATCACTCTGGAGGAACACTCTATCATTTCTTAATGCATGCATGCATTTCTAAATGACAATAAATGAGGACTGAGTGTCCTCATAATCTAATCTAATCTAATCAACTGGTAAAAGGTCAAAAATTGAAGAGGCTTAAGAGAATAGTAGACTTTTGATTGGGAATTCAGTGGTGCGGATTTTGGTTATTTGGGATTTGAAAGGAACAGAGAGAGGGGTCACTAAACTCCCTTAGGATCTTCTGTAATTGAATAACATCACATCTCATTCCTCTGAATCCAAGAAATATGGATCAAATTGGCTAGCTTTTATTGATGGAACACCCTCTGGAGACTTTCATCTGCAGACTGGCGAACATTGGTGAAATATTTGAAGCTGAATGTTATGCATTTAATATTTCAGTAATTGTGGAGTAATATTGTAGACATATTGTTTGATTAAGAATTCTTGATTCATTTAAATAATTCATTATTATGGATTATATGTAAAAGTAAGTGAATGGCATATGTCATCACGCCACCACATCATAAGCGTGTGTGTTGCGAAAGCAAAGGTGAACTAGACACTGATTCCCAGCTCCTTGCTTCCTTTCATTTAATTTTATGTTTTGGAGTTACAAAATATAACACAGGATTTTATGCAAGGCTTGTGATAATTGAGCTGACTAACCGTGAACAGTAGTGTCAGGGTTATGCAGCAAAATAATAAACCAAGAACATCCAATCATGGGGTATTTAAGTTCACTTCATTACATTTTAAATGTGGCTTTATTTGTCGCAAGTACATTGAAACGTCTAAGCATACAGGGAAGTGTGCTGTTTACGTCAACGACCAACGCAATCCAAGGATGTGCTGCGGCAGCCCGCAAGTGTCGCTATGCTTCTTACATCAACATAGCACATCCACAACTCACTAATCCTAGTCATACACCTTTGGAATGTGGGTGGAAACCAGAGCACCAGGAGGAAACACTCGTGGTCACGGGTAGAACGTACAAACTCCTTACGAACAGCGGCGGCAATTGAACCCAAGGCGCTGCTGCTGTAAAGTGTTACACTAATTGCCACACTACCGTGCCATATATATTTATATACGAAACAGAACCAGAGAAGGTGACCATGAAACCTCTGTATCGCTTTTCGATTATATCTGGTTCATTGATGTTTTTTTACTTACCATGGAGAAAACTCTACCGGCTCTTCGAGCCACTCTGCCCCAGCAACCCAACAACCCCAATTAGCCTTAACCTAATCACAGGATAATTTACAATGACCATGGAGCCTGTGAGCTACATTTTGGCAGTGAGCTTTTGGGCTGATTGAGTAATCTGTTGCTTTGCTGTCTCTGAGGGAATTCGGTGAGGTTTCGAGTGAAGTGTATAGACTCGAGGCCAAGAAGCCTGGAGACAGGGTGTGACTCCATTTCTCACTGATCTCACCGATTATAGCATCGAGGAAGATTGAAATCATCGAGGTGAGTGCAGAAGGTGAGTGACAGTTCAGAACCATCTACCAGCCTCTCACTCTCTGCTGCCAGAGGAAGGTGTCTGTGTGTGACTCTCCCTCTCGCTCACCACTCCTGGTGAATGGTCCCTGTGTTTGAATGGTCTCGCTCTCTCCCTATGCTGTCGGAGAATGGTGTTGGGCAAGGTTTAATCAACACAGTTTGTGAATTTGACTCTAGTTCACATTATAATGTGTTTCTGCTTTCCGCTCACTCCTTTTTTGCTGCTATTTTGTGTGATTTTGAATCGAGGCAGCCTACAGATAATGAAATCTAAGCTGAACTGAATTATGCCTGAACTCATTCAATTTTGTGTTTTATGCTCGTTTTTTCGTTGCTGTTTGCGCAATTTGTTTTTTTTTTCATGTTGGGAGGGGTTGATGTTTTTCTTTGAATGAATCCCATGGTTTTCTTTGCTTTCTGGCTGTGGGAAGACAAATCTCAAGGTTGTATACTGCATACATACTTTGAAGTATTTTGAATCTTGAAAGATTGTTTAAATCTCTGTTTCTTTCATTCATTCTCAACCACAAAATACCTTTCTCTTTCTACTCAATATGAGTACACTGTGCCCGATCACCCAGTCTCTTGCTTCATCATTCTGTGGTTCCTCTTGTGCTCTTGGCTGCAACTTCTCCCTGATCCACAGAGCATGAGTCATTCTATCCACTGAAATCCCATTGACCTTCCACATTCAACCTGAACTTTTTACCCGAGTTGTTATACACTCACTGGCCACTTTATTCAGTACATCTGGCAGAAACTCAAAGCATAAAAGCATCTAGAAGTTTAGTACGCCCCCCCCCCCCCACAAATTCTAAGAACTTTCTATAGGGGCACGACAGAGAGCATCCTGACTGGCTGCATCACTGCCTGGCATGGGAAGTGTATTCCCTCAATTGTAGGTCTCTGCAGAGAGTGGTGTGGACAGCCCAGTGCATCTGTAGATGTGAACTTCCCACCATTCAGGACACTTACAGTGACAGGTATGTAAAAAGAGCCTGAAGGATCATTGGAGACCCAAGTCACTCCAACCACAAACTGTTCCAGCTGCTACCATCCGTGAAACAGTACCACAGCATAAAAGCCAGGACCAACAGGCTCCGGGACAGCTTCTTCCACGAGGCCATCAGACTGATTAATTCATGCTGACACAATTGTATTTCAATGTTAAATTGATCATCCTGTTGTACATAATATTTATTATAAATTACTATAATTGCACATTGCACATTTGAACTGAGATGTAATGTGAAGATTTTTACTCCTCCTGTATTTGAAGGATGTAATTAATAAAGTCAATTCAATTCAAAAGGTTCAGTTGTTGTATATGATAAAGGGTCTGTACTGTGCTGCAGTGTTCATTGTTCTAATCACCTTTACACATCCAGTCAAACCCACACTGCAAACATACACTCACTTTACTAAGTACACTTGTACCCTGCTCGTTAATGTAAATATCTAATTAGCAAATCATGTACCAGCAACTCAATGCATAAAGGTATGCAGACATGGTCAAGAGGTTTGGTTGTTGTTCAGCCCAAACTACAGAATGGGGAAGAAACGTGATCTAAGTGATTTTCACCATGGAATGATTGTGGGTGCCAGCTGAGTTGGATTGAGTTTCTCAGAAATTGCTGATCTCCTGGGATTTTCACACACAACACTCTTTAGAGTTTATGGAGAGTGGTATGAAAAAAGAAAATCATCCAGTGAGTGGCAATCCTGGGGGTAAAAATGCCTTGTTAATGAGAGGACAGAGGAGAATGGCCAGAGTGGTTCAAGCAGACAGGAAAGCGACAGAACTCAAACAACCATCTGATGCAACAGTAGCGTGCAGAAGAGCATCTGTGAACTCACAGCACGTTGAGCTTTGAAGTGGATGACCTACAGCAGGTTCTACTCCTGGACCTAATAAAGTGTCCACTGAGTGCATATCATATAGAAAATTTCCTATCATGGGGGAGCCTTGCGCCAGAGGCACAGGCTCAGAATAGAATGATGTTCCTTTAGAACAAGGATGAAGAGGAATTTCTTTAGCTAGATGGTGGTGAATCCATGGAATTCATTGCCACAGATGGCTGTGGAGGTCAAGTCATTGAAGATATTTGAACCAGAGGTTAATAGATTTTTGATTAGTCAGGGCATTGTTGGTTAAGGGGAGTAGGAAGGAGAAAATGGGTTGAGTGGGACTTTAAATCAGGCATGATGTAATAATGGAACAGATTAATGGGCTAAATGGCCTAATTCTACTCGGATGTCCTATGGTCTTATATAATATCACCAGCAGAAGAGATGATACAATTGATGGATTTGAGGATATTCTCTCCTGCCCTCTTTGTTGAGCTGTCTAGCTGTTTATAGGGTGCTGACTTGTCATGTGGAAAGTTGGCTTAAAACTAAGCAACCTGTTCTTTAATGAATGAATAACTCACTCTAATTAGGTGGTGTTCAATTACTCCAGACCTTTTCAGAAATAATGCAATTGTATGTTTGACGTTATAGAGGTCTAATAATAGTCATTAAAGGAGCGTATTTTTGTGGTCCAATTTTTATTAGTATTTCTGGAGTTGATTTGGACCAGCCTGGCCTTTTGTAGTAGTTACCTCACTTGAAGACTTTGGAAACGATTGTGCTTTTCTATGGCAATGACTGGATTTTTGGCAAACTTTCAGTAAATGTGAACACGAGGCTAAATTTAGAATCCGTGTGTATTCATTTTCACAGGTAATCATTTGACTTTTCCATTCACAGCTTTTTACCGTTCACTTCACTTAAGTGCCTTCCTTCCTTTAGAATTGGTTCGTGCTGAAGTAAGGCTCAGTGGGCAATGATCATCTTCTGCAAACCCCCACCTCCCCCCCGCCACCGTCTGCGTCTAGACAGCAACCATTGCCGCAGTCTGTGGGAGCTGTGGACTTGCCAATGACGCTACGTGCTGTGAATGAAAGGAAAATAGAAGTGTGTTTATGCTTCGTCAGGTTATACATATGTTGCTAAAATCAAACAGCAAATTGAAAAGCTGCTCACTGTTCCATTAATGAGGGTTTTTTTACAGATCCTGAAAGGCCTAGATGGAATGGAGGTTGAGAGAATGTTTCCAGTAGTGGAAGAGTCTAGGACGAAGTTTCTCAACCTGGGGTCCACAGACTCTTCAGTTAATGGTAGAGATCCATTAAGATAGACATAAAAATGGTTGGGAGTCAATGGTCTAGGATCAGAAGACACAGCCTAATAGTACAAGGACATCCCTTTAGAACAGAGTTGAGAAGGAATTTCTTCAGCCAGTAAGTGGTGAATCTGTGGAATTCATTGCTACAAACAGTTGTGGAGGCGAAGTCATTTGGGTATATTTAAAGCAGATGTTATTAGGTTTCTTGATTAGTCAGGGAGTCAAATATCACAGGGAGAAGACAGGAGAATGGAGTTGAAAAGGATAAAGCCATGATGAAATAGTGGATCCAGATTCAATAGGCCAAATGGCTTAATTCTGCTCCTTTGTCTTATGTTCTTGTCTTTTGAAGATGGCTGTTAATGAGTCCACATTTTGTGTGGAGCAACAGAGCGGTGGACTGTCAAAAGTGTGGCAGTTGATTTGGAGGTCGAAAAGGTTAAAAAGGACATGGAAGTGACAGGTCGGCTTGTGGTGAGATGTTTTTAATACAGTCAAAATCGTAGAACACTACAGCACAGAAGTGGCCCATCTAGTAAATCCTGAACTGCTATTGTGCCTAGTCCTACCTGCACCATAGTCCTCCATACCCCTCCTTAAGTGTTGCAATTGAACCCGTGCCCGAACTGAATGAGCTGGCAGCTCATTCCACACTCTCACCACCCTCTGAATGAAGAAGTTGCCCCTCATGTTCCCTTTAAATGTTTCATCTTTCAGCCTTTAACCCATGACCTCTATTTCTAGTCTCTCCCAACCTAATGGAAAAAGTCTGTTTGCATTTACCCTACCAATATACCTTATTAATTTGTATACCTCTGTAAGATCTCCTCTAATCCTCCTATGCTCCAGGGAATAAGGTCCTAACCTACTCAGCTCAGCACTGATCCTGCCAGCAGTCAAATAAAATCTTTCGTACTAGTTTATATCCACATTTATATGTTAACGGGAAGTTTTACAGATAAACAGTCATTGATAAATTGTCTACCTTAAACCTGGAGCAATATAAAACCTGCCTACAGGGAGGACGTCAATAAGTTTGAAAAAGAACAGAGAAAATTTACAAGGATGTTGCCAGAACTTGAGAACCTGAGTTACAGGGAAAGGTTGAAGAGTTTAGAAATTTATTCCCTAGAGCATAGGAGGATGAGGGGAGATTTGATAGAAGTATACAAAATTATGAAGGCTATAGATAGGGTAATTGCAAGCAGGCTTTTTCCACTGAGGTTGGGTGGGTCTAGAATGAGAGGTCATGTGTTAAGGGGTGAAAGGTGTCATGTTTAAGGGGAACACAAGGAAGTACTTCTTCACTCAGAAGGTGGTGTGGGTGTGGAATGAGATACCAGTGGTAGTGAGGGAACTGGGTTCGATTTCAACATCTAAGAAAAGTTTGGATAGGTATACGGATGGTAGGGGTATGGAGGGCTATGGTCTGGGTTCGGGCTGATGGAGCTAGGCAAAATAATAGTTCGGCCCGGAGTAGATGGGTCAAAAGGCCAATTTCTGCGCTGCAGTGCTCTGTGACTCTGTGAATCTATAATAAATGAAACAAATGCTTAAAACTAAATTTTGATTTCATCTGTCAAAATTAATCAAATTATTTCCTATACTAAGCCACAGTGAGACATGGTCTCTGCAGAGGGAATCCAGAACTCTTTGAAGTGTCACTGTCTTTAATCACATGGGCTACACTTTTCGGTACCATTGAAGTCTTTCTTTAGCCACCGACTTCTACTTAACCGAGCTGTTACTTAAATATATGTCAGCTCTTTCGAATGACAGCTCCTTGATATTCTCAAGCTTTCAGTCACACTCAAAGCAAACATTTTTACAGTCCGCACAGGTTTAAACCAGCCTGCACACTTTAAAGAGTTTTTCCCCCTGAATAAAGAGTTTATTGATCCTTTTAGTAAAGGGGTTTTACAATGAGATTGATGTTGTGCAGGACACTCCCAATACAAACTAACTTTCTGATACAATCCTTCGTGTGTGCTCAGGCTGATGGCGCTGTGATGTCATTTTGAAAAATAAATATGGAGAGCTTGAGGCTTAAGGCCACAAGAAAAGCAGAAATCTTCACTTCTAAACATTTAAGTAACCTCCACAAGGGGTCAGAAAGTTTGAGGTCAGTGGGATTGAAAGGAGCATTGTTTTTATTAAAGCTGTTGGGTGTTTCTGAACTTGTGCAAATTTCAGTTTAAGGCAGAACAGAGGTTGCAAATCACAGCAAAATGTTCAATTCAAGTTATGCAGAATAGAAACAGGCCCTTCAGCCCTTCTCATCCCTGCTAGCCAGGCTGTCTACTTGCGCTAGTCCCATTTTCCCGCATTTGGCCGATCTCCTTCTAAGCCAGGGATCCCAACTTTTTTTTTGCCATGGAGCCCTACCATTAACTGAGGTTGGGATCCCCTGTTCTAAACCTTTCTCAGACCTTACTCTTTAACACTTGTAACTCATGATAAGTGCAATTGCTTCATCAATCACTTCAAAATAAAAGAGAATAACCTTCTCAAATATTCTAATTGAGCTGACCCTGTGGCCTATGGCGTAAGCTAGTGTGCATTATATAAAAGTTAAAACAATAGAGATTCAACAGATGCTGGAAATCCAGAGTAACACATACAAAATGCTGGAGGAACTCAGCAGGTCAGACAGCATCTATGGAGAGGAATAAACAGTCAACCTTTTATGACTATTGTCACAGGTACTTAGGTTCAGTGAAAAATTTGCCTTGCATTCTGTTCAGACACATCAATTAATTACACTGTGCATTGAGGTAGACCAAGTTAAAACAGTAACAGAATGCAGAATAAAGTGTAACAGTTAAAAGGAAAGTGCAGTGCAAGTAAATGATAAGGTGTAAGATCATAATGAGGTAGATTGTGAGGTAAAGAGAACACCTTATTGTACTAGGGAACCATTTAATAGTAGAAGCTGTCCTTGAGCCTGGTGGCACATGTTTTCAGGCTTTTGTATCTTCTGCCCGATGAGAGAGAGGAGAACGTTCAGGGTGGGCTGGTCTTTGATTTTGCTGGCTGCTTTACTGAGGCAGTGGGAAGTGTAGACACAGTCTATGAAGGGGAGATTAGTTCCTGTGGTGTGCTGAGCCCTGTCCACAACTCTCTGCAGTTTCTTGTGGTCATGAGCAAAGCAGTTGCCCTACCAAGCCGTGCTGCTTCCGCAGAGAATGCTGTCTATGATGCATTGATAAATATTGGTAAGGTTTAATGGGGGCACACTGCATTTTATTGTTAGCTTGGAATTATAAATAAATTGGATAATAACTTTGAACTTTGAACTTTGAACTATATATGTTTCCCAATGCATATTTTATGCCATAAGACCATAAGACATAGGAGCCAAATTAGTCCACTCAGCCCATCGAGTCTGCTCTACCATTCCATCATGGCTGATCCCGGATCCCACCCAACCCCATACACCTGGCTTCTTGCCATATCCTTTGATGCCCTGACCAATCGGAAAATGATCAACTTGTGCCTCAAATATACTCACAGACTTGGCCTCGGCCGCAGTCTGTAGCAGACCATTCCACAGATTCACTACTCTCTGACTAAAAAAATTCCTCTTTACCTCCGTTCTGAAGGGTTGTCCCTCAATTATGAGGCTGTACCCTCTAGTTTGGGTACCCCCACCGTAGGAAACATCCTCTCCACATTCACCTTATCTCGTCCTTTCAATATTCAGTAGGTTTCAATGAGATCCCGACACGTTCTTCTAAGTTCCAATGAATACAGACCCAAAGCTGCCAAATGCTCCTCATATGTAAACCCCTTCATTCCTGGAATCATCCTCATGAACCTCCTCCGGACTCTCTCCAATGACAACACACCCTTTCTGAGATATGGGGCCCAAAACTGTTGACAAGACTCCAAGTGTGGCCTAACTGGTGTCTTACAAAGCCTCAGCATTATCTCCTTGTTTTTATATTCGATTCCCCTTGAAATAAATGCCAATGGCACTACAAAGGCAGAAGGTGTTTGTAAATCATCTGCTTCAATTTAATCATTTTTGAAGGCAGTTTATGGATTTTTCATTTTTGAATGCGAAGTGCAGAGAAATTATAGATATCTGTAAACTTGTACTCTCAACAAGTATTCCTGCAGAGCCTGGCAACAGTGGCTGGAAGTTTTAATATTTTAATTTCTATGAACTTTTGTGCTAATCATTTATCCAGCTTTGCTAACAGATGGATTTAATGTCTCTGCTGCAAGATGAGTGGAATGTCTCAGACAAACACATTGAGTATTGGAATCTCTAGCCCTCTGAAAGCTTTTTAAACGTAATTATTATCCAGCATAAAAGAATGAAGTGCTAATTCTCTGATTTGTAAACCATTCAGGCAAATTGTCAGCACTTAAGTGGAATGTGTGAGTGCCAGTAATATCCATAGCAACTATATAATCAGTACTGCAGTTCAACAAACAGTTCCAGGCATGTTTGAAAATGCTTCTTTCTACATTTTAAGTTGATAATTGCTGAAAATTTCTTACTCTTCAAATCCACTCTTACGGGGTCTATAGCTGTCTTCAATGGTGTTGCTTATGCCTGTTTTTGGAAGATGCATATTGTTGGAGATGTGCAGAATGTGGCGCCAAGCCAAGCTGTTGGACGATTGATGCTAATGAGGGAGATAAGAAAGACAATGGAGAAATATTCAAAATGCTAATAAGAGAGAAGACAGGGATTAACAGAAGAGAAATACAATTCAGAATATTGACAGACCAGTTGCTTTGAACCTGAACTGTTTGAAGTTTGATGGACAGATGATACCCCAGCAGGGGGATAAAAAGAGCAGGTTTGCTAAGGCACGAAACAGACCACAAGACCTCGAGACCCTGGAAAGAGCAGTGTACCCCCACAAGTGGTGGGAGTTTGGAGGTCCGGTTCACGGGAACCAACCAGCGGTTCACAGGGTGTGAAGGTACGATCGGTGGGAACCTGAGGTGTGTGTCCACCCTTGCCTGGGTGCTGGGTTCACCACAGAAGAATGATCGTATCCGGAATGGAGGGGTCACAGTCGGTGACCACAGCAGGGGATTAGAAGACATAAAAGGGTCTGCCCGAAACCAACTGCAAAGACATCAAAGGTCTGCCTGAACCAAATTGCACCTCTCTCTCTCTCTCTCCAACGGTACCACAACAGCGATTACTGCGAACTGCACTAAACTGAACTGAACTCTGCTTCACTTAAGACTGATCATTTTATCCCTAGACTGCGATAGAGCTTGGTTGATTCCTATTACCCTATTTCTGTGTATATGTGTGTATTATCATTGTTAACCCGTTACATTGATATCCTTACGATTAGAGTACTGTATTACTTATGTCTTTAATAAAACTTTGTTAGTTCCTAGTAATCCAGACTCCAACAAGCATTCCATTTCTGCTGGTTTGGCAACCCAGTTACGGGGTACGTAACAAGAAGAAGAAGAAGAAAGCCCTTAACTCCAAGTGGAGTCATTGGGACGCCGTCCTGACAGCGTTTTTTTAGCAGGCTTTCTTATTTTTACGAGGTTGGGTTGCTAGCTCGATGCTCAACCCAGCACGGATGGAAAGCGTGTAAGGGAGCCAGCTGGATTCGAACTCGGGAGCCTTCGCTCTGAAGTCCGGCGCTGATGCCACTACGCCACCAGCCAGCGAAGATGAGCAGTACTTGGGCAGTAATGGTATGAATGAGACCAATTTCAGATTCAGATTAAGCGCCATGGTAGTGTAATGGTTGGTGTGACACTATTGCAGCATGTGGCATTAGAAATTGGAGTTCAATTCCTGCATCCTCGGCAAGAAATTTGTCTGTCCTCCACATGGAATATGTGGGTTTCCTTGGGGTGCTCCGGTTTCCTCTCACAGTCCAAAGACGTATCCGTTAGTAGGTTAATTGGTCATTGTAAATTGTCCCGTGATTGGACCAGGATTAAATCTGCAGCTTGCTGGTGACACAGCTCAAAGGACTGGATCAACTTATTCCAACTGTGTCTCTAAGTAGAATAAAATCAGATTCAGATTTATATATTGCATGCTGATCGAAACATGCCTTGAAATGTGTCACTTGCATCAATGAACTATAGAACATGCAGGAGGCAGCCCGCAAGCATCACCAGCATAGCATTCCCACAACACTCAGCAGAACACCACAGAGCACAACCAGCAACAAAACAACAACTACAGAATACGCCCTTTTCCTCCCTCCCACCAACCCACACACACGCACAACCCTCCAACCCCAGGCTTCCGGTCTCAGCCAGTGAGAAATGGGTAGGTGTCAGAACAAACACTGGGGAACATCAATGAGACTCGACTCAGGTCCAGCTCTGCCCAGTGTGCTGCCTCTGGACCAGGAGACAATGTCCAAAGTGACAGAGGCAGTAACTTTATCTACGGCTCCAAGAGGATATCCTGGCCAAGGGATGAGCAGGAGTGAGTGGACGGCGAGCAGGGAATCCACCCGATCAATTGGAACAACACACACAATATGCTGGAAGAACTCAGCAAGTCAGGTAGCATCTATGGAGAGGAATAAAGAGTTGACATTTCAGTCTGAGATCCTCCATCAGGACTGACATGTTCCACTCTAATGATGCTGCCTGACCTACAGACACAGGAGGAGATTTAGGCCATTCAGTCCATCGAGTCTCTCTGTCACTCCATCATGGCTGATTTAATATCCCTCTCAACCCCATTTTCCTGCCTTCTCCCTCTGACATTTGATGCCTGGACTAATAAAGAACCTGTCAACTTCTGCTTTAAATATACTCAATGACTTGGCCTTCAGAGCTGTCTGTGGCAATGAATTCGACAGATTCACCACCCTCTGGCTAAAGAAATTCCTCCTCATCTCTAAATGGATGTCCCTCTAGTCTGAGGTTGTGCCCTCTGGTCCTACACTCCCCCACAATAGGAAACATTTCTTCCACATCCACTCTGTCTAGGCCTTTCAATACTTGACAGATTTCAGTGATACCACCCCCCCCCCCATTCTTCTAAATTTCAGGCCCAGAGCCATCAAATGTTCCTCATATGTTAACCCTTTCACTCCTGGAATAATTCTCGTGAATCTCCTCTGGACCCTTTCCAATGCCAAAACTGCTCACAGTACTCCAAGTACTATCTGACCAATGCCTTATAAAACCTCAGCATTACACCTTGCTTTTATATTATAGTCCACTTTGAATGAATGCTGACATTGCCTTTGCTGTCCTCTCCATAGACTCAACCTGCAAATTAACCTTTAGGAAATCCTACGTCAGGATTCCCAGGCCCTTTTGCATCTCTGATTTTTGAATTTTCACCATGTTTAGAAAATATAGTTCCTCCAACATTTTTGTGTGCATTGCTTAGGGTTTTCAGCATCTATAGAGTCTCTTGAGATTACGATAAATTGGAACGTGTCTTCTCTCTTTTATTCATCTTTGTCATCAGTTTGTAGACCTGTACAGCACAGAAGAGAGCCTTTTCAACCTCACCTCGCCATACTGACCATAACACCTATCTACAGTAATCAGATTTGTTCACATTAGAATCACATCCCTTCACTCCTTTCCTGTCCAACTACCTGTCTCAATGCCATTTAAACACAGTTAATGTTTCTACCTCCACTATCCCCTCTGGAAGTTCGCTCTAGATAACCACCACCCTCTGTGTGAGAAAATCACCCCTGAGGTTTCCCTTAAATCTCTCCCTCTCGCCTTAAACATACACTGTAGGGCTCTAGACTCTCCCGCTCTGGGAAAACTATCTGTGGAAAATACACCTCAAGAAAGCAGCCAATATAATCAAGGAGCCCTCCCGCACCAGACATTCTCTCTTCCTCCACCGCCTATCAGGCACACGTGTTGAGAAGTATGAACAGACTGAAGGACAGCTTTCATCCCACTGTTATCAGAATCCTGACTGGACCTCTTGTACGAAAGAGAAGAAGAATTGATCTCACAGTCTGTCTCACCAAGGCCCTTGCATTTTATTTGTCCACCGGCATGGCACTTTGTAACTGTGACACGACATTCAGTACTGTGATATTGTTTTCTTTTTTGTACTTCCTCAACATATTTCCACATGGTATCTCTGACAATCATAATCCAATTTCCAATAGCTGTCTCTTTTAAACCATTGTGATGTAGATCATTGGGACTTATTGTCATTCAGTCTCACTACCTTCCCTCATATGTTTCTATAACCAGCTCTAATTTTCTTCAGTTCTCCATTCTCACTCTACCTCTGGCGCTCCCATATCCCTAAGTGTTCATTATCAGTCTATGTGCACACACCAGTCTTTGGGACTCTTCAGTTCCTTTTGTTTATTGCTCTAGAGAACTTTGGTACTCCGGAAATGACCAGGGCACGGTAGTGTAGTGGTTAGCACCAACTCGTTACAGTACCAGCCACTGGGGTTCAATGCCTGCCACTGTCTGTGAGGAGTTTGTACGATCTCCCTGTGACCACAGGGGTTTCATCTGGGTTCTCTGGTTTCATTTCACTGTCCACAGATGCACCGGTTGGTAGATTAATTGGTCATTGATTAGGCTAGGATTAAATCGGGGGTTGCTGGGTGGGGTAGCTCGAAGGACCAGAAGTGCCTATTCTGTGTTGTATCCCAATGCATCAATAAATAGCTTATAATTAACACTAATTTTCTTCAATTCTCCATTCTCTCTTTACTTTGGCGTCTCTCATAGATATGTGACATCATCTTCTCTGCAGACAGACAGAACGTGAATGTTTAATTCCTCTGCTGGTTTCATTATAACTTGCTCTGTCTCTCTCTCTCTCTGAGGGAAACACATTCATCCCAGTGAGTGTTTTCCTTCTAATGCTCTTCATTTGGAAATGAGGACTGTTTTATTCTCACACACCCTTCACTGAATAAGTACACAATGTGTCAGCCATTCATGACCAATTTCAGTTACCAAGAAGTGTCTAACTCAGGAGTTCCCAACCTGGGGTCCACAAACCCGTTGGTTAATGGTTGGGGTTTATGGGCATGAAAAAAAGCTGGAACTCCTGGTATAACTCATACACATGAGGTGGACATATAGCGTAGTGATTAGCACATCACATTACACTGCCAGCCATGGGGGTTCAATACCTGTCACTGTCTGTAAGGAGTTTGTACGTTCTCCCCGTGACTGTGTAGGTTTCCCTTGGCAGGTCCGATTTCTTCCAACATTCTGAAGACGTACAGATTAGGGTTAGTGAGTGTGGCTTGCTATGTTGGTGCCAGAAGCGTGGTACTACTTGCGAGCTGCCCCAA
Organism: Mobula birostris; assembly: GCF_030028105.1. NCBI lineage: Eukaryota > Metazoa > Chordata > Chondrichthyes > Myliobatiformes > Myliobatidae > Mobula > Mobula birostris. The sequence goes on along the minus strand of NC_092392.1, from coordinate 28,376,944 downwards.
CATAATTTTGGCTGATTTGATTTTGACATAAAAGACATATTTCACTGTATGTTTCGATGTACGTGTGACAAATAAAGCCAATCTCTTTACAAGTCATTAAAAGAGAAACAATTTCTGAAGAAAGGCAAATTAATCATTAGTGTAATGTTCTTTGAGTGAGAGCCACAGGGGGTACCCACTAAGTACATTGGTTTTAAATCCCAGCATGGGAGCATATGTCAAAGCCCCGAAGACATAGGAGCAGAATTAGGCCATTCAGCACATTGAGTCTGTTCCCCCTTCCACCATGGATAATTTATTATCCCTCTCAACCTCATTCTACTGCTTACTAATCAAGACTCCTTACTAATCAAGACTCTATCATCGAAATCACCAATATAGATGACAAACAGCAAAGGACCCAGCACCGACCCCTGCGACACACCACTAGTCACAGGTCTCTGGTCTGAGAGGCAACCATCTCCTACCACTCTCTGGCTTCTCCCATGAAGTCAAAGTCTAATCCAATTTACTACCTCATCTTGAATGCCGAGTTGCTTAGGGACTTTTAAGGGATGTTTTAGATAGGACAATGAATGTGAGGTAAATGGAAGTATATGGATATTGTCTAGGCATAAGGGATTAGTTTAGTTAGCTATCTGATTACTAATCAGATTGGTTCAGACAACATTGTGGGCCAACTAGCCTGTTCTTGTACTGTACTGTTCTATGTCTATATGCTATGGAGCTTCCAATCTGTTTCTCATAATTTACAATCATACCAGATGGTTAGAACTAGTCAACATATATTGATTTACAAAAGGGAAGTCTTTGCTCAGACTTGGCATCTATGTTCTGCATGGGCATTCATAAAATGTCAAAATATATTTCATTTGCCAATTTAATAAGTTTGTTTACTAAACCTTGGAAAGGTTCAATTACAAGAGATTCTGCAGATGCTGGAAATCCAGTGTAATGCACACAAAATACTGGAGGAACTCAGCAGGTCAGGCAGCATCAATGGAGGAAAATAAACAGCTGCGGTTTCAGGCCGAGACCTTCGTCAGTACTGGAAAGGAAAGGGGAAGAAGCCAGAATAAGAAGGTGGGGGAGAGGAAGGAGTATAAGTAGGTGAAAGAGTTGTAATGCTTTATATTACACTTTGGAATATATAGAGTATTTGTACAAATGCTGAAGTCTGTTTCCATGCCAAACTCTGGCAAGTATTGCCTGAGGCGACATTGTTCCTGAACCAGCATTTTTACCTCGTGTTTAACTTGGTAGCCAGAAACAAGGTTCAAGATGCTGGACTGATTACTGCCGTAATTGTTCCTTTTGGTAATATATTGGATTAGACTGAAGGTAAAATGGCTGAACATTCAGTGAGAGTGCTCGGTAATCGACATCCTGAACCCTGGCACACCACGGTAATATGATATTAATGACTTCATTGTCTTCAATCTGATAGTTATAACAGCTTGACACCAAAGCAAAGGTGGTGGGGAAACTGCTGGAGTCAGTTATCAAGGATGAGATAACAGCACATTTGGAAAGCGGTGAAATGATCGGACAAAGTCAGCATGGATTTGTGAAAGGAAAATCATGTCTGACAAATCTCATAGAATTTTTTGAGGATGTAACTAGTAGAGTGGATAGGAGAGAACCAGTGGATGTGGTATATTTGGATTTTCAAAAGGCTTTTGACAAGGTCCCACACAGGAGATTAGTGTGCAAACTTAAAGCACACGGTATTGGGGGTAAGGTATTGGTATGGGTGGAGAATTGGTTAACAGACAGGAAGCAAAGAGTGGGAATAAACGGGACCTTTTCAGAATGGCAGGCAGTGACTAGTGGGGTACCGCAAGGCTCAGTGCTGGGACCCCAGTTGTTTACAATATATATTAATGACTTGGATGAGGGAATTAAATGCAGCATCTCCAAGTTTGCGGATGACACGAAGCTGGGTGGCAGTGTTAGCTGTGAGGAGGATGCTTAGAGGATGCAGGGTGACTTGGATAGGTTGGGTGAGTGGGCAAATTCATGGCAGATGCAATTTAATGTGGATAAGTGTGAAGTTATCCACTTTGGTGGCAAAAATAGGAAAACAGATTATTATCTGAATGGTGGCCGATTAGGAAAAGGGGAGGTGCAACGAGACCTGGGTGTCATTATACACCAGTCATTGAAAGTGGGCATGCAGGTACAGCAGGCGGTGAAAAAGGCGAATGGTATGCTGGCATTTATAGCGAGAGGATTCGAGTACAGGAGCAGGGAGGTACTACTGCAGTTGTACAAGGCCTTGGTGAAACCACACCAGGAGTATTGTGTGCAGTTTTGGTCCCCTAATCTGAGGAAAAACATCCTTGCCATAGAGGGAGTACAAAGAAGGTTCACCAGATTGATTCCTGGGATGGCAGGACTTTTATATGAAGAAAGACTGGATGAACTGGGCTTGTACTCATTGGAATTTAGAAGATTGAGGGGGGATCTGATTGAAACATATAAGATCCTAAAGGGATTGGACAGGCTAGATGCAGGAAGATTGTTCTCGATGTTGGGGAAGTCCAGAACGAGGGGCCACAGTTTGAGGATAGAGGGGAAGCCTTTTAGGACCGGGATTAGGAAAAACTTCTTCACACAGAGAGTGGTGAATCTGTGGAACTCTCTGCCACAGGAAACAGTTGAGGCCAGTTCATTGGCTATATTTAAGAGGGAGTTAGATATGGCCCTTGTGGCTACGGGGGTCAGGGGGTATGGAGGGAAGGCTGGGGCGTGGTTCTGAGTTGGATGATCAGCCATGATCATAATAAATGGCGGTGCAGGCTCGAAGGGCCGAATGGCCTACTCCTGCACCTATTTTCTATGTTTCTATATTTCTATCTTATCTCCTACTTTGTTCGATGGATCTCAGATTTTTCTAACAACTTTAATGATTGAATATTACCTGGCAAGTGTGGCTAAGGAGAAGAAAATTTAGCTACGGATTAAAAGTTGCGTTCACCAGCAACTTTTAAAAAGGATCTCCCCCTCCTCCTCCCACTTTAAAATCTCTTACTATCTCTTCTTTCAGTTAGTCCTGACGAAGGGTCCTGGCCCGAACAGTCGACTGTACCTCTTCCTAGAGATGCTGCCTGGCCTGCAGCATTCACCAGCAACTTTTAAGTGTGTAGCTATGGATTATTGTTTTTTTTCTGGATTACTGTATATATCTTATAAACTTTGCTATTACTTTACAACAAGCATTTCTGTTTGGATTAATTTTGGGGTCAATATTTTATTACAGTTTGTTAACAGTAAATTCAAATATGTTGTGTATCAGCTTATTATTAGTCTGGAGTTTAGCTGTCTGGCACTTAGCTCCTCATGGGTCACCCATGGTGAGAAGGTCAGGCGGAGGTTTCCAGACAAAGAATGGTCCAACCAAGATCTCAGCAGTGGAACTAGTGGAAGGTGATGGGAGAACATAATGGCAGTTAAGGCAGAGGAAGGCTGTAGAGGTGAAGTGTCCCCATTCCATCCTGCTGGTCCCCAACCCCAATCCGTCAAGGACCGTGTGGTGACTGCCTGTGCTTTAGCCTTGCCACGTTACACAAAGTCACGCACGGGCGTTATCCATTAGCAGAATCCACCCTAACAGCCTGGTTGTATAAATCCCAGAGTGGCCTCTGCAGCCACCTCAGGATCCCTGATAGACAACTCCTTTGGAGAACATTGTACTTGACCCAAGTGACCACTACTACATCCTGCACCGATGGTCTGAAGTGCTGAGGAAGTACTTGAAGGCTCATGGCTGCAATTAGTGCAGATTACAGGGACAGAGACCATTACACCATGAAACATAGGACCAGAATTAGGCCATTCTGCCCATTAGGTCTCTTCTGCCATCCTCATAGCTAATTTATTATCGTTCTCATCCCATTTTCCTGTCTTCACTCCATAACTTTCGATGCCCTTATTAATCAAGGACCTATCAACCTTTGTTTTAAATGTACTCAATGATTTGGCCTCTACAGCCATCTGTAGCAAAGGATTCCACAGATTCACCTCCCTCTGGTTAAAGAGAGTCCTCCTCATTTCTTCCCTCTATTCTGAGGATGTGCTCTCTGGTCCTAGACTCCTCCACTATAGGTAACATCCTCTCCACATCCACTCTATCTAGGGTTTTCGATAATTGATAGGCTTTAATGTGATCCCCCCCCCCAATTCTTCTAAACTCCAGCAAGTACATTAAACAGTCCTCATACATGTCCTCTTGGAGATGTCCTCAATGGCGGGGAGGGTGCTAGATTCAAGTTTTAAGTTCAAGCTTTTATCTGTGCCTTGAGCACATTTCCCTGATTCCCAGTTTAATGCAATTCTGAGGGAGGGCCACAGAGTCTTCAGCAGGATCTCAGCACCATCGGTGGGTGGGAGAGGAACTGTCGAGATTTGGGGTCGAATCCCTTCATGGGGGAGTGGTGTCGTGTTACAGCCCCCACTCTAAAGGAGACGTGACACATGATCCTGAAGACCCCACTACCTCCTGCTGTGGGTCTGCTGAATGTTAAATGTTCTACCGTTTAGAAAACTAACAAAAGCCTGACCAGAAGCTTCAAAGGTTTTTGACAGCTGCTAAAAGAAAATACTCAATCGTTTGCCTTATTCCCGTGACAGCTCAAAACACCAAGTGTGACTTTAGGCACTGCTTTGTGTGGTAATCTGACATGCTTTCAATCAAACTGCGCTGGGGAGAAATAAATCCTCAGAGACTATAGATGTTTAACACAGGAGATTTATTTGTTCGAGAGAAGTAACTGGGAGCCACAGCCGTCAATACCTGATTTCTGACACACACTATCTGTCACTTGTGCTGGTGAACTCAGAATCAGAATCAGGTTTAATATCACTGGCATATGTTTCTTGTTATGTGGCAGCAGTAAGTTGCAATACATAGTAAAAACTATAAATTATAATAATATCATCATCATTATGTGCCGTGTCTCATGACCATGGCTGTTCTTGGCAAATGTTTCTTCAGAAGTGGTTTGCCATTGCCTTGTTCTGGGCAGTGTCTTTACAAGACTAGTGAACCCTGCCAATATTGATACTCTTCAGGGATTGTCTGCCCAGTGTCAGTGCCCACATAACCAGCTGTGATGTGCACCAGCTGCTCATCTGACCATCCACCACCTGCTCCTATGGCTTCATGTGACCCTGATCGGGGGGCTAAGCAGGTGCTACACCTTGCCCAAGGGTGACCTGCAGGCTAGCGGAGGAGAGGAGCACCTTAAATAAGTACTGTAAAAAGAGAAAAGAAATAAAAGTAGTGAGGTAGTGTACATGGGTTCATTGTCCATTCAGAAATCTGATGGCGGAGGGGAAGAAGCTGTTCCTGAAACTTTGAGTGTGCGTCTTCAGGCTCCTGTGCCTCTTCCTCAACAAGAGAAAATCTGCAGATGCTGGAAATCCGAGCAACACACACAAAATGGTGAAGGAACTCAGCAGGTCAGGCAGCAGCTATGGAAAAAAGTACAGTCGACATACAAGTAGGAAACATCGACTGTACTTTTTTTCCATTGATGCTGCCTGGCCTGCTGAGTTCCTCCAGCACTTAGAGAGTGTGCCTCTTCCTTGATGGTGAAATGAGAAGAGGACATGTCCTCGGTGATGAGGGTTCCTAATAATGGATGCCGACTTTTTGAGACATCGCCTTTTGAATGTGTCCTGGTTGCTGTAGAGGCTAGTGCCTACGATGGAGCTGACTGAGTTCACAACTTTCTGCAGCTTATTTCAATCCTGCACAGCAGTCCCTCCATACCAGATGGTGATGCAACCAGTTAGACCGCTCTCCACAGTGCATCTGCAGAAATGCATCTTCCCACTGGAGCAAGCACCATTTTCATGTCAGAAAGTACTTTATTTTAAACATTTCTTTCCAAGGCAGCCAGTGTTCCAGTATTGAGGTACTTTTTCTGAGATTTCCCTGTTTTGGACAAGATTTCCAGTGTCACTGGAGTGCACAGGGCTTCAGAGGCATTATCTCCGATCCAGGCCGATGGATTGAAGTCACACCAGGCAAAGAGGAAGAGCAAGGACTCACTCCACTTACTCCTGAAGAATATAAGTATGTTTCTCATCTCAGAACCTTGTGCATGTTCTACATTACAACAGGGACTGTACTAGGATGTATGGAGCAAAGAATATAAAACACAGAACAGAACTGCACTCTTTAAGAACAAACTCTTTGCTCCACGATGTCTGTGCCAAATGCAAATGACAAATTTAATTCGTCTGCCTGTACATGATTTATATCCATTCATTCCCTGCACGTGTCTCTCTAACTACCTCTTAAATGCCACTTTCATACCTGCTTTCACCGCTTCTCCCTGGTCGCCTGCTCCAGACACCCACCACTCTCTCTATAAAAAGAAGTTGTCCTGCACAGTTCCATTAAACCTTTGCCTCTCATCTTAAATGCCTGTACATGAGTACTTCCCATTTCTAACCTGCGGAAAAGATTCTGACTGTCTACCCTATCCATGCCTCTTATAATGCGATAAACTTCTACCAGGTCTCCCCTCATCCTCCGTCGCCCAAGAGAATTGTTGTTAGAACTGGTTTATTATGGACCATTACCCTGTACATTGAGATAGAACACGATAAATCAGTAACAATGAAGTGTAACAGTTACAGAGAAAGTGCAGTGCGGGTAAATGATAAGGTGCAGGGCCATAACAGAATGCAACTCAAGTTTGTCCAAACTCTCCTTGTAACAGATCCCCTCCTGTCACCCCGTCCATTCCTTCCTGTAGTGGGGCAAACACTGTTGTATAAAATAGTGGTGGAACGCAGCAGGCCAGGCAGCATCTATAGGAAGAAGAGCAGTCGACGTTTTGGGCCGGGACCCTTCGTCAGGACTAACTGAAAGAAGAGATAGTAAGAGATTTGAAAGTGGGAGGGGGAAGAGGAGATCGAAAATGATAGGAGAAGACAGGAGGGGGAGGGATGAAGCCAAGAACTAGAAAGTTGATTGGCAAAAGGGATACAAGGCTGGAGAAGGGAGAGGATCATGGGACAGGAGGCCTAGGGAGAAAGAAAGGGGGAGGGGAGCACCAGGGGAAGATGTTGCTTGAATTTCCAGCATCTGCAGATTTCCTCATGTTTGCATGTACAAAATACTTCATGTGCAGCTTGACCAAAGACTTATACAGCTACAACATGGAATCTTGACTCCTATAATCAATGCCCCAATGACATGTGCCTGGGTTACTGTGATAGACTGAGCTTCTAAATCATCTCAAACTCTTCACCTTAATTTGTGATTTAAAGAGTCCTAAATTCATTGGCTGGGGGAACAGCAATGTCCTCTGCCAAGTTCCGTTCCTGTACCCAACATCCTATGTCCACCGACACCTGTTTCCAATGGCTGTAGTGAAGGGGGTAGAAACATAGAAACATAGAAAACCTACAGCACAATACAGGCCCTTTGGCCCACAATGCTGTGCCGAACATGTACTTACTTTAGAAATTACCTAGGGTTACCCATAGCCCTCTATTTTTCTAAGCTCCATGTACCTAACCAGGAGCCTCTTAAAAGACCCTATCGTATCCACCTCCACCACTGTCGCCGGCAGCCCATTCCACGCACTCACCACTCTGCGTAAAAACTTACCTCTGACATCTCACTGTACCTACTTCCAAACACCTTAAAACTGTGCCCTCTTGTGTTAGCTATTTCAGCCCTGGGAAAAAATCGTTGACTATTCACAGGATCAAAGCCTCTCATCATCTTATACACTCTCATCATCTTGTACATCTTATGAAGCTGTGTGGCAATCTCAGGGACAATGTCTGCCTGTAGTGAAGGGTGTGTGTGACATTTTCAGGGACACCTACGGCCTGTAGTGAAAGGTATGTGTGACATTTTCAGGCTTAGGCTGTACTTGTAGTGAAGGGTGTGTGTGACATTTTCAGGTTCAGGTTGTACCTGTAGTGAAGGGTGTGTGTGACATTTTCAGGCTTAGGTTGTACTTGTAGTGAAGGGTGTGTGTGACATTTTCAGGTTTAGGTTGTACCTGTAGTGAAGGGTGTGTGTGACATTTTCAGGCTTAGGCTGTACTTGTAGTGAAGGGTGTGTGTGACATTTTCAGGTTCAAGCTGTACCTGTAGTGAAGGGTGTGTGTGACATTTTCAGGGACACCACCTGCCTCTTCTCTCATATTTTGACGGTTTCTACCACCAAACTCAAGGACACGGTAACTCTCAGATCCAGGAAATTGGCGACTGATCTCTGCCACCTCACTCTGTCTGCATACGAAGGCTCAGAACCATGCAGTACCAGTGAGGCTCACTGGCCCATCGAGTCTGTGCAGACCATCAGACACCCACTACTCTCATTCCCCACTGTCCCATTTCATTCTCCCCATTTCTTCATCAATAACCATCATACCACCTATTATACCACCTATCCACGTACCAGGGACAATTTACAGTGGCCAATCATCCTCTCAGTCTGCATGTTGTTGGAATGTGGGAGGAAACTAGAACATTCTGGGAATCCCACACAGTCACAATGTGAACTTGCAAACTCCACACAGACAGCACTGGAAGCCAGGATCGAACCAGGTCAGTGGCTCTATGATTCAGCTACAATATTAGATACCCCACTCTGCCCTCTTCGTCATATTGGAGATACCAGGACTCTTGCTGGAATTCTTCACTCTGAGGTTGCTACTCCACATAGAAGAAGAATGGATGAATTAGGCAGAAGAAACAATGTCACATTGGAGGTCAGATTCATTTATTGACATGGCAGTCATGGCATCAGTCACATTGCTTCACAGTTTTGTCCCACATTATAGCAAGGCAGTCATTTGTCTTTAAAAAAGAATCCCTCAGTATCCTGCAGCGATCAAGGATTTCCTCAAATACCACTGAAATTAAATGTATGACCTTAACAATCACAGTAGGTGAGGCATTTCAGAGTATGTAGCACAGCTAGCAGTCACCACACCAATGTGATCTACCTCTGCACGCTGAAAGATCTGGATGAACTGAACTCATAACTGAATGTCTGTGGTGTCTTAAAATGCATTATTAATTAAACAAGATTAAATAGTGAATAAACTGATAATCATGCCCTTGGACTTTTGTTAGTCATACAGGTGCCATTCCCTTTTGTAGATGCACCTTGCTGTTCTACTATTGTGTTATGATGCTTTCCTCTCTGTCTACAGATAACCTGCTCCAGTTCCTATGTGACTTCACAAAAGCTGTTGAGTTTTTGGGAAGGGGGCTGTCCTTTTGAGGAGCGTTTAGGAGACTGGGCCAATTGTGTAGAAAAATGAAACATAAAAACATTGACATGTGAATGCAAGGATGATGTTGTCCCTGGTTGGAGTATCCAGAACTAGGTGTCACAGACCCAATAAGACACTGACCATTCAAGGCACCTCTTCACTGAGAGGGTGGTGAATCAATGCTCCACTCAAGAGGGGTTGTCAAGGTACAGTTATCATATACATTCACGAAAGAGTGAACAAACATTTGGAGTGGAAGGAATGTAGTATTGTGGAAGTAGAAGAGGTCCTGGTGTGAGGTCTCAGCCTGAAACATTCACAATTCCTCCTTCCTCGTAGATGGCTAAGAATCTTTAGAAGGTTTAGCTTCTAAACTTTAGAGCTTGAGTTCCCAACCTGGAGTCCACCGACCCCTTGGTTGATAGTAGTGGTTCATGACATAAAAAAGGAGGGAAATCCCTGGTTTCAAATGTTTAAACTCTAAACTTAGAAAGATATGGGTTATACAGTGGCACATGGGGCTGGCTCATTTAGACAGCCGGGTTGGCAGAGACAAGTTGGGCTGAAGGGCATGTTTCTGTGCTATAAATCGCTACAGCTCTATGACCTACTGTGTTCCTCCAGCAGATAGTTTGTTGCAAACAATATGGGGTGCTGAGCTAATCAAATAGCCACAATCCTATGGAATAGTAGAGCAGCATGAAGGGCTGAATGGCCTTCTCCAGTTTCCACTTCTTATGTACGTGTCCTCATTTAGTATCCAAATCAGACCTCAGTCAAGGAAGGTAGCAGGAAAAACCTCTGAAAATATTGGTGCAAAGTGGTAGTATTGGAGCCGATGAGGATTATCTGAGGCGTGATGATTTAATTATTTATTTCGAGATTCAGAGTGGTATCGGGCCCTTCTGGTCCAATGAGCCAACGCCACCCAAAAGTACACTCATGTGACCAATGAACCTACTAACCATATGCCTTTGGAATGTGGGAGGAAACCAGAGCTCCCGGAGGAAACCCATGCGGTCATGGGGAGAAAACACAAAACTCCTTAGAGACAGCAGTGGGAATTGATCCCAGGTTGCCAGTGCCGTAACAGCATTGCACTACTCTGCTACCCATCAGCTTTATTGTTTATTGATAACTTTTCCCAAGTTTATCTATGATGCGCTGGATATTTAGCAAAGAGCAAGATGTGATGAGTCGATGGGGGAAATGGTCAGGTTAAACAATTCCTTGCACAGTGGGTAAAATTAAAAGGACAATTGATGAACGTGGCGATATAATGGTTGGCTAAAATGGCTCTTCGCTTCATTAGTTTCAGCTGCAGTAACTTTGCTGTAGGCACTAATGACCAAGGAAGTCGAAGTTTAATTCCACCACCATTATACAGCTATTACTGACTTGGTTTAAACACTGTCCCAAAGTACCAGATTATTCTAAGCATGTCAAAGTGGTGTGGCATTCCATGTTGTTGACAGATCTAACTAAAAAGCATAAAAAGTGAAGTTTAAACATACTTCTTAACACTCTCCAGACACTCTTTTGGTAGCAGTGTTTACTGTTGAAAAATATACCAAAATGTCAGTGAACAATCAGGCTTTGCATACTTTGAATTTATTACTGAGGTTTAGGAAAGGTTTTTTTTTCCCTCTTTGACTTTCCTGCCTCTCTGGTTTAGAATGTGGGTCAAAAGTGCAATTGAAGCTTTATAGGGAAAGTCAGAACTTACACTCATGACACTTGGGTTCAGATGTTTAAAAATGAGATTCGTTTCAAATGACCAAGACTCTCAAAAGAAATTAGCTATCACTTGCTCCTCAAGTAAGTATAACTGATCAAAGTTTATCCCAAGTCAATAAATTGTTAATTTCCCGAAGAATCAAACTGAAAAGCAGGGAAGTAATGCGAACTCTACATGATGCATAGCTGGATCACAGTATAGTCGTAGAGTTGGTAGCATGGGAAGAGCCCTTCAGCCCATACTTGTCCATGCTGACGGAGATGTATATTCAAACTAATCCCATTAACCAGCACTAGGTCTATATCCCTCTGAGTTGAAGTTCAAGTTGAGTTTACTGCCATTCAACTGTACATGAAACAACGTTCCTCCGGATCAGAGTGCACAACACAGTACCTATAACTCACCCGCATAACGCCATTGAGCATAATAAGGGCCCTGCGTACGCTGTGCTTCTGATAAGTGCTGTACCTCTGAAGAGTGGACGAGAGACCCAGGTGATGATCTCAGCAGTCCTTTGTAGGGATTGCAGTCACATGCCTTGCAATTCCCAGGTCAGACAGTGAAGCATCTGGCCAGGACACTCTCGAAGTTGGTTAGAATGGGTGCAGGGATTCTCAATCTCCTCAGGAGGTGGAGACTCTACATCACTCCCTTGTCATCCATATACAGTATCTATCCACAGACTTCTTAAATATATCTACTGTACCTGCCTCATCTACTTCCTCTGTCATCTGCTTGCACATATCCACCACCTGTTCAGTTAAAACAAACTGCCTCTCAGATTCTTTCACCTCTAACCTTAGTCTGTGTCCTCTAATTCTTAATTCTCCAATCCTGGAACAAAGATACTTGTCATATCTACACCCCTGATGATCTTTACCCCTCTGAGATCACTATGCTCCAAGGAGTAAAGGCCCAGCCTGTCCAGCTGTCCCTATTGCTCAGTCACTCCTACCATCTATGAGATCCTGCACAGTTCTCTTGCATTGCTGGCAACCCAGGTTCAATTCATGCCTCTGCCTGCAAGGAGTTTGTACGTCCTCCCGGTGATTGCTGTGTGGGTTTCTTCCGGCTGCTCCGGCGCCCCTCCCCACACCTCCCCGCAGTCCAAAGATTTACTGGCTACTAGGTTAATTGGTGATTGTAAATTATCCTATGGTTAGGCTAGGGTTAAATCAGTGTGTTACTGGGAGGTGTGGCAGCAGCTCTGTATCTCAATAGAAATAATTGAATAAGTAAGTATTAACTTAACAGAGAATATTGACGGGCTGGAGAGAAGGTGCGTATTTCTTGTCAGAATTACAAAATTCAGACAGGGCTCGGCAGGGTGGATGTGTGAAGGATGATTCACTGGCTGTGGAGTCAGGAAGAGGGTGTTAGAATATTTGACAATTATTGGATGCACTTAGAACATAAAACCTTCGAATATTACAGCACATTACAGGCCTTTCAGCCCACAATGTTATACCGACCTATTAACCTACCCTAAGATCAATCTAACCCTTCCCGCCCACCTAGCCCTCCATGTTTCTATTATCCATGTGTCTATCTAAAAATCTCTTAAATGTCCCTAACGTTTCGCCTCTACCATCATCCATGGCAGTGCGTTCCACACACCCACCACTCTCTGTGTAAAAAAGACACAGACATACACCCTATACTTTCCTACAATCACCTTATAATTATGCTCCCTCCTATCAGCCATTTCCACCCCGGAGAAAATGTCTTGGTTGTCCCCTCAACATCTGGTACACCTCTATCAAGTCATCTCTCATCTTCCTTCGCTCCAAAGAGAAAAGCATTAGCTCACTCAAGCTATCCACATTAGACATGCTCTCTAATCTAGTCAGCATATTTGCTGATCCTTAACATAAATACAGATGAGGTAGGGATTAAAGCATGGATTTGAAAGGTGTTTAGGAGCGAGATAGATCACCTGGCTGAGTGGTGTTGCAACAGCAACCTTGTACTCGATTGATTGTTAACTTCTGGAAGGAGAAGTCAAGGGAACACACATCAGTCCTCATCGAGGGATTAGCAGTGGAAAGGGTGAACATTTTCAAGTTCTTAGGTGTCAACATCTCTGAGGATCTATCCTGGGCCCAACACTTTGATGCAGTTACAAAGAAGGCACGGCAGTGGCTATATTTCATTAGGATCTTGAGGAGACTTGGTACGTCACCAAAGAAACCTGTAAATTTCTACGGAGGTGTCGTGGAGAGCATTCTAACTGGTTGCATCACCATCTGGTATGGAGGGACCACAGCACAGGATCAGAAAAGCTGCAGAAAGTTGTAAGCTCAGCCAGCTCCATCATGGGCACCAGCCTCCCACCTTTGGGGACATTTTCAAAAGGAGGCAGCATCCATCATGAAGGAGCCCCACCACCAATTACTTTATACTTTATTGTCGCCAAACAATTGATACTAGAACGTACAATCATCACAGCGATATTTGATTCTGCACTTCCCGCTCCCTGGATTACAAATCGATGGTAAATATTAAAAATTTAAATTATAAATCATAAATAGAAAATAGAAAAATGGAAAGTAAGGTAGTGCAAAAAAAGCGAGATGCAGGTCTGGATATTTGGAGGGTACGGCCCAGATCTGGGTCAGGATCCGTTCAGCAGTCTTATCACAGTTGGAAAGAAGCTGTTCCCAAATCTGGCAGTACGAGTCTTTAAGCTCCTGAGCATTCTCCCGGAGGGAAGAGGGACGGAAAGTGCGTTGGCTGGGTGGGTCGTGTCCTTGATTATCCTGGCAGCACTGCTCCGACAGCGTGCGGTGTAAAGTGAGTCCAAGGACGGAAGTTTTGTTTGTGTGATGTGCTGCGTCGTGTTCACGATCTTCTGCAGCTTCTTCCGGTCTTGGACAGGACAACTTCCATACCAGGTTGTGATGCACCCTAGAAGAATGCTTTCTATGGTGCATCTATAAAAATTAGTGAGGGTTTTAGGGGACAGGCCAAATTTCTTTAGTTTTCTCAGGAAGTGAAGGCTCTGGTGGGCCTTCTTGGCAGTGGATTTTGCTTGGTTGAAGCAAGTCAGGTCATTTGTGATATTGACCCCAAGGAACTTAAAGCTTTTGACCTGTTCCACTTGCCCACCACCGATGTCAATTGAGTCGTGCGGTCCGCTACTCCTTCTGAAGTCAACAACCAATTTCTTTGTCTTGCCGACATTGAGGGATAGGTTATTGTCTTTGCACCATGCCATCAGGTTCTTAATTTCCTCTCTGTACTCCTGTACTCAAACTCATCATTACCCGAGATAAGGCCTATAATTGTTGTGTCATCAGCAAACTTATATATTGAGTTTGATGGGAACTTGGCCGCACAATCATGGGTGTACAGTGAGTACAGCAGGGGGCTGAGTACACAGCCTTGTGGGGCACCGGTGCTCAGAGTGGTTGTAGAGGAGAGCTTGTCCCCTATTTTTACAGCCTGGGTCCTGTCTGTGAGGAAGTTGAAGATCCAGCTGCAGATCTGAGTGCTAAGGCCCATGTTCTGGAGCTTAGGAATCAGTTTATTTGGAATGATGGTATTAAAGGCAGAGCTGTGGTCAATGAAAAGGAGCCTTATGTATACGTCTTTATTCTCCAGGTGTTCTAAGGAGGAATGTAGGGCCAGAGAGATGGCATCTGCTGTTGACCTGTTGCTCCAGCAGGCGAATTGCAAAGCGTCGAGGCTGACCGGTAGGCTGTGGTTGATGTGTGCCATAACCAATCGCTCAAAGCACTTCATAGTAATTGATGTCAGAGATATCACAGGTTCTCTCTCTCTCCCTAATAAGGGGAAAAGGGATGTCCTCGTTTCACAGCAAGAGGGGAAACATAACGGAAGAGGTGAGAGGAGGTGAGTTTTGTGAGAAGAAGGAAACAATTGGGGAATGAGACCTAGCTAAATGACGTGGAGTGAAGAACTGAGTAGATTCCTCCTCTACTGATGCTGAGACTCAACTGCCTTTGTGAAGTTATTTCTGGGAACAGAAGACCTCAGTATAAAATTCCTCTGTTTTAATTGCTCAAACCTACAGATTTTAACTGGGTAAACTCACCCATGAAGCAGTGAGGAATTTAGTGTGACTGAGTCCTCACACACACTAGTGCTGCTGACAGTAATTTCCAGTGTGGAAATTGAAAGTAGCTGTCCACTTATTGCCAATTAGTGTCTCGGAGGAGCTGAGCAGTTGGATTCAGGCCAACGAGGAAACGATTGAGACTTGCCAAACAATTTCATGGAGAACCCTCCGGTCATCAGAGAGGAAACTTCGATCCCCTTCAGATCTGAGTGGGCTCCAGAGAGGAAAGGACAATTTGAACAAACGTACAGAGATGTAAAGTGTGCTCTGTTAATATAACAGCTCCCACTGCCTCAGTTATTCCATTTCTGTGAAATTGAGGGAGGCAGCGTTAAGAAAACAGCAAGTGGGTTTCTTCCAGTGAAGTGCTGATGTGATTTTTAGTGAAAGACTGAAATGGGAATGTGCACACTCAAGTCTATCTGCATGGTGAGTGAGTTTCACAGTGGCTAACGCATTCAATGTTGTGTTACAGATGAGGAGGTTGGCCGGTGAGTGTTTCACAGAGCAGTTCAAGGAAGGGACCATCAGCCAAGCCTGTTTACTGAAGATGGGTTCCAGCTGGCCAAGCTTCTCTTGGCTGCCCTTTGACCTTCTGTCCACACTGGTACCATATTCCTGGGTTAGGCCAACCAGGCAAAGGGAACAAAGTGGACAGTTTAGGGAAAGCTCTTGGAAATTCCCCTGAATTTGTAAACCAGCAGAGGATCATAAACCATAAGATATAGGAGCAGAATTAGGCCATTCAGCCCATTAAATCTGCTCTGCCATACCACCATGGCTGACTTTTTATACCTTTCAACCCCATTCTCCTGCCTTCTCCCCGTAACCCTTGATGCCATTACTAATTAAGAACCTATCAACCTCCGCTTCAAATATATCCAATGATTTGTCCTCCACAGTATTTGTGGCAAGGAATTCCACAGATTCACCATCCTCTGTCAAAGAAAATCCACCTCATGTCTGTTCTAAATAGACGTCTTTGTATACTGAGGCTGTGCCCTCTGGTTCGAGTATCCCCCACTATAGGAAACAACCTCTGCACATCCACTTTATCTGGGTCTTTCAATACTCAATAGCTTTGAATTAGACCCCCCCCCCATTCTTCTAAAGTCCAGTGAGCCCAGGCCCGAAAGCTCCTCAAACATTAACCCTTTCATTCCCAAGATTATTCTCATGAAACTTCTCAAGTTCAAGTTTATTTTCATCTGACTACATATCTTCAACCAAATGAAACCGCATTCCTCTGGACCACTGTGCACACACAAAACATATATCACACACAGAACATAAAACAAAATATTATACTACTAAATACAGTGTCATGCAAAAGTTTGGGCACCCCCAGTCAAAATTTCTGTTACTGTGAATAGTTAAGTGAGTAGAAGATGAACTGATCTCCAAAAGTCATAAAGTTAAAGATGAAACATTCTTTTCAACATTTTAAGCAAGATTAGTGTATTATTTTTGTTTTGTACAATTTTAGAGTGAAAAAATGAAAGGAGCACCAAGAGATTTGAACTCCCAGATAACTTTTCCCAAGCTCTCAGACCTTAATTAGCTTGTTAGGGCAAATGGCAGTTACAGGAACGGTGGAGGCCAAGTTGAGGGCTGGAAGATCAAGAAAGCTTTCCAAGAGAACTGCTCGTAGGATTGCTAGAAAGGCAAATGGATACCCCCGTTTGACTGCAAAAGACCTTCAGGAAGATTTAGCAGACTCTGAAATGGTGGTGCACTGTTCTACTGTGCAGTGACACCTGCACAAATATGACCTTCATCAGAAGAAAACCTTTCCTGCACCCTCACCACAAAATTCAGCGTCAGAAGTTTGTAAAGGAACATCTAAACAAGCCTGAAGCATTTTGGAAACAAGTTCTGTGGACTGATGAAGTTAAAGTAGAACTTTTTGGCCGCAATGAGCAAAGGTATGTTTGGAGAAAAAAGGGTGCAGAATGTCATGAAAAGAACACCTCTCCAACTGTTAAGCATGGGGGTGGATCGATCATGCTTTGGGCTTGTGTTGCAGCCAGTGGTACGGGGAACATTTCACTGGTAGAGGGAAGAATGAATTCAATTAAATACCAGCAAATTCTGGAAGCAAACATCACACCGTCTGTAAAAAAGCTGGAGATGAAATGAGGATGGCTTCCACAACAGGATAATGATCCTAAACACACCTCAGAATCCACAATGGACTACCTCAAGAGGCGCAAGCTGAAGGTTTTGCCATGGCCCTCACAGTCCCCTGACCTAAATATCATCGAGAATCTGTGGATAGACCTCAAAAGTGCAGTGCATGCAAGACGGCCCAAGAATCTCACAGAACTAGAAGCCTTTTGCAAGGAAGAATGGGTGAAAATCCCCCAAACAAGAATTGAAAGATTCTTAGCTGGCTACAAAAAGTGTTTACAAGCTGTGATACTTGCCAAAGAAACACACACAAAATGCTGGTGGAACGCAGCGGCTCAGGCAGCACCGATAGGAAGCACAGTCAACGTTTCGGGCCGGGACCCTTCGTCAATGAGATTTTTAATCTCCCTCCTATATGCTGATTCATCACCACCCTTGATTTGGCCTACGATGGTGGTGTCATCAGCAAACTTAAATATGGCACTGGAGCTATGCTTCGCCTCACAGTCATAAATGTAAAGAGAGTAGAGCAGGGTGCTAAGCACACAGCCTTGTGGTACATCTTTGCTGATGGAGATTGAGAAGGAGATGTTGTTGCCAATTTGAACTGACTGGGGTCGGCAAGTGAGTGAATCAAGATGCAATTGCACAAGGAGGAATTGAGGCCAAGGTCTTGGAGTGTATTGATTAGTTTTGAGGGGATGATAGTATTGAATGCCAAGCTATAATTGTTAAAGAGCATCCTGATGTTTGCATCATTTTTGTCCAGAAGTTCCAGGGTAGAGCGAGGAGCCAATGAAATAGCACCTGCTGTGGACCTGTTGTGCCAATAAGCAAACTGGGAGCAAACTGGAGCAGATCCAAGTTGCTTCTTAGGCAGGAGTTTGTGTGTTCTATCACGAACCTCTCAAAACATTTCATCACTGTGGATGTAAGCGCTACTGGACAATAGTCATTTGCCTCTAGGACGTAATCATTAATGGGGGCTGCCCTGAATGTACAGGGACAGTGGACTGTTTCAGAGACAGATTAAAGATATCCATAAGATCTTGGTTAGCTGGACTGCACTGGCCCTCAGCACTTGACCAGGAATGTTGTCCAGCTCTTCAGCTGACCAGGTATGAGTTTACCTGTCTAGGGTCCTCCTCACCTCGGCTGCTGCCAGACAGGGTACCTATTCCTTTGGAAGAGAGGGGGCAATCATTCAATTGGTCAAAGTGTGCATAGAAAGTATTCAGCCTGCTAGGAAGGGAAACATCACTGTTGTTGATACGCAGGGTGGTTAGGGTTTGCATACTGTACCTTGCCACTTGCATCGCATGCCCCTGTGGTTAAGTGCCTTGCCCAAGGACACAACACGCTGCCTCGGCTGGGACTCGAACTCATGACCTTCGGATCACTAGTCAAATGCCTTAACCACTTGGCCACATGCCCACACATTGTAAATACCTGCTGGTATTTATCTATTTATACACATTTTATTCCATATCTGTACTTTGAGCTTTATTTTCATATAATTCTTTATTCTTTATATGCTGTTATTATTCACATGTCAAATGTTGTTTTTTGTTGCATGTCGTGCCCTGACCAACACACCACAGCAAATTCCTAATACATGTATGTACATGTATCTGATGAATAAAGTTGATCCTTGATCTTTGAAACTGCAAAAAGTTGCGGACACATCTTAATACATCACAAAAATCAACCTTCCCTCAATGGACTCTGTCTACACTTCTTGCTGCCTCAGTAAAGTAGCCAGCATCATCAAAGACCCACCCACCCCAGACATTCTCTCTTCTCCCCTCTCCCATCAGACAGGAGATACAAAAGGCTGAAAGCCCGTACAACCAGGCTCAAGGACAGTGTCTATCCGACTGTTATCAGACTCTTGAACAGACATCTTGTATGAAAAGGTATGTGACTCTTGGCCTTACAATCTACCTTGTTATGATCTTGCACCTTGTTTGCCTGCACTGCGCGTTCTCTGCAGGATTTACATTTCATTCTGCATTATCGTTTTACCTTGTTCTACCTCAACGTATGGTGTAATAATCTGATCTGTATGAACAGTATACAAGACAAGCTTTTCCACTGTATCTCAGTACATGTGACAATAATAAGGTGCTGGGGAGTAGGTGCAGAGGAGATGTCAGGGGTAAGTTTTTTACACAGAGAGTGGTGAGTGCGTGGAATGGGCTGCCGGCGACAGTGGTGGCAGATAAAATAGGGTCTTTTAAGAGTCTCCTGGACAGGTACATGGAGCTTAGAAAAATAGAGGGCTATGGATAACCCTAGGTAATTTCTAAAGTAAGGACACATTCGGCACAGCATTGCGGGCCGAAGGGCCTGTATTGTGCTGTAGGTTTTCTATGTTTCTATAAACCAAATCCAAAATCCTAAAAATGACCATCTAGTTCAGGGATCAGGCCATGCCTTCTTCTTGATGCTACTATCAGGAAGGAGGTACAGGAGCTCAAAAGACCTACACCTCAAAGTTCAACAACATCGTCTTCCCCACCGTTATTAGGTTCCTGAACAGGCCTGAAACATCCTGAAATAACCTTGAACTGTATTTTTTTTACTCTTTCTAAACTTGCAATAATGCCATTGCGTTTATTTTGTTTAAGTTATGTACAGCATAATTTATGTCAATTTATGTTAATATTAATGTACAATTTATAATGTACTGCATTGCTGCTGGCAAAATCTAATTTTCATGGCATTTATACCCGTGATAATATGCTTTCCCATGACAACAAACTTCAACTTGACAGGTGAACCTTGTTGGCAGGAACTTGCTCCGGCCTCCGTAAAAGGAAATCCATGGCCCCCTTCCCACTTCATCTTCCAGCTATCAATCTCTCTTTCCTCAGTTTTCCAACAGTGAATTTATTCTTATTCTGGGGTAATTTGCTTCTACCTTTTGCCATGGAGATCTATTCTAATCCTACATGCCTGTATTAATTCCTTCGACCTCTTTGCCCTTTCAAATATTTATCCAGATGCCTCTTAAATATTGTTACCGTTCCTGCCTCCACCACCTTCCCTGGCAGCTTATTCCAGATATCAGCTTTCCTCTCACTTCTCCGCTCTGCCAGGAGGCAGAAGGTACTAAGGCCTGAAAGCACGTGGCACCAGGATGGAGGGCAGCTCCCATTCCACTGTTATCATACTTTTGAACGGTCCCCTAGTACAATAAGATAGACTTTGGATCTTACAATCCCATTATAATCTTGTACCTTACTGATTACCTGCACAGCTCTTTCTCTGTAACTGTTACACGTTACTCTGCATTGTTATTGTTTTACCTTGTCCGACCTCAGTGCACTGTGTACAGAGCAGAATCTGATCCAAATGAACAATATTCAATACACAGGTTTTTCACTGTATTTCAGTGTATGTGACAATATTAAGCTAATTCCAATTCTAATTCTAATCCCAGCTCGTCTGTGTGTTAAAAAAAAAGTACCCCTCCGATCCCATTTACACTGACTCCCTCTCACTTTAAACCTATGTTTTCTAGTTTTAGACTCTCCTACCATGGGCAACAGGAACTATCGGCTCTATCTATTCCCCTCATAATGTTATATGCACTGATTTGTAATATAAAAACCCCAAAAATTGCACCCAGAGAGGCAAAGAGTAGCACAAAGCTCTACAGCACCAGTGACCCAGGTTCAATTCCCAGTCCTGCCTGGAGGGAGTTTGCACTTCCTCCCCGTGAGCGTGAGGGTTTCCTCTGGGAGCTCCAGTTTCCTCCCACAGTCCAAAGCCCCACCGGTTGCTGGGTTAATTGGTCATTGTAAATTGTCCCCTGATTAAGCTAGGGTTAAATCGGGGGGAATTGCTGGGTGGCGTGTCTCGAAGGGCTGTTCAGCGCTGCATCTCAATAAATAAATATAAGAAACTAACCCTGCATGGGACAGCCCCTTCTCAGATGTGTCGCAGCATGTGAGCTGATCGCCTCTTCCTGTGCAGTCTGATCCGACACCTCCTGGCAGCTCTCCTACCTCTGAACCCAAGTTTTATGTGCAAGCAGTGCTGTCATTCTAAAGATGATCTGTATTTGTCACACGTACATCGAAATGTATGGTGAAGTGTGTGTACTTACTCATTGAAATACAGCGATGAGCAGCCCTTCTGGTCCTTCGAGCCGCACTATCCAAAATCCCCTGATTTAACCCTAGCCTAATCATGGACAATTTACAACGACCAATTAATCTACCCATCGGTACATCTTTGGGACGTGTGAGTATACTAGAGCAACTGGAGGAAGCACATGTGGCCACAGACGGCGTTGTTTCTGTCAAGTCAGCGAGAATTGTGCTTCTGTGCAGTCTCGTTACAGATGGTGTTGTTTCTGTCAAATCAGTGAGAATTGTGCTCCTGTGCAGTCTCCTTACAGATAGTGTTGTTTCTGTCAAGTCAGCGAGAATTGTGCTCCTGTGCAGTCCCATTACAGACAGTGTTGTTTCTGTCAAATCAGTGAGAATTGTGCTCCTGTGCAGTCTCATTACAGGTGGTGTTGTTTCTGTCAAATCAGCGAGAATTGTGCTCCCATGCAGTCTCATTACAGATAGTGTTGTTTCTGTCAAGTCAGCGAGAATTGTGCTCCTGTGCAGTCTCATTACAGATGGTGTTGTTTCTGTCAAATCAGTGAGAATTGTGATGGGCAACATCATACGTCCAGCACCAGCATAGCACTTCCAAAACCCAGTAACCCTAACCCATATGTTTTTGGAATGTGGGAGGATTCCGCGGCAGAGTAGCAGACTCCCTAGTACCCCCACTGATCAGAGGATTCAGTACACACCCTGTTATATTTTTATTGTTGGCTGAATGATTAGGAACAGAGCATTAAGGGTTTCTGTTGCAGCAAGATCATAAAGAATTAATTTATAATCTCACTACAAAGAGCAAACAGAGGAGACTTCAGCCACTTTGGCAGTAGGGTGAGGATGAGTTGTATGGAGATGAGGTCGAGTACAGGGCTACTGTAGGAAACTTTGTCACATGGTGTGAGCAGAATTATCTGCAGCTTAATGTGAAAAAGACGAAGGAGCTGGTGGTAGACCCGAGGAGAGCTAAGGTACCGGTGACCCCTGTTTTCATCCAAGGGGTCAGTGTGGACATGGTGGAGGATTACAAATACCTGGGGTTACAAATTGACAATAAACTGGACTGGTCAAAGAACGCTGAGGTTGTCTACAAGAAGGGTCAGAGCTGTCTCTATTTCCTGAGGAGACTGGGGTCCTTTAACATCTGCCGGACGATGCTGAGGATGTTCTACGAGTCTGTGGTGGCCAGTGCTATCATGTTTGCTGTTGTGTGCTGGGGCAGCAGGCTGAGGGTGGCAGACACCAACAGAATCAACAAACTTATTCGAAAGGCCAGTGATATTGTGGGGATGGAACTGGACTCTCTCACGGCGGTGTCTGAAAAGAGGATGCTGTCTAAGTTGCATGCCATCTTGGTCAATGTCTCCCATCCACTACATAATGTACTGGGTGGGCACAGGAGTACATTCAGACAGAGAGTCATTCCACCGAGATGTAGCACAGAGCGTCATAGGAAGTCATTCCTGCCTGTGGCCATCAAACTTTACAACTCCTCCCTTGGAGGGTCAGACACCCTGTGCCGATAGGCTGGTCCTGGATTTATTTCATAATTTACTGGCATAATTTACATATTACTATTTAACTATTTATGATTCTATTACTATTTATTATTTATGGTGCAACTGTAACGAAAACCAATTTCCCCCTGGAATCAATAAAGTATGACTATGACTATCCAACATAAAGCACTGTCCTCAGCGTGATCATTTCAGCATCCTGGTGATGGATCAGCAAACTGGCAGAAGGCCTAGTTCATAACCCTGATTCATAGCCCTGTCCCACAGACTCCATAGCCCTTCCCTTTCCAGCTGAGGGTGTACAAAATCTGATTAAATTAGCTTTAATTGTCTCATGTACTTGAAATCACAGTGAAATGCATTGTTTGGGTCAAATCAAATCAGCAAGGATTGTGCTCGGCGTCAGGTCTCAAATAACGCCATGCCTCCTGCACTGGCATAACGTGCCTACAATTTACGAACCCTAATCTGTACATCTTTGGAATGTGGGAGGAAACTGCAGAGAACCCTCACAGTCAAGTACAAACTCTTTACAGGACAGCAGTAGGAATTGAACCCTGAGCTTACAGCTGGAACTGTAAATCATTATACAAACTGCTACATAACTGTGACATCCACATAGATTCTTTAATCATTACACTAACCGCTACGTTAGCACAATGCTCATATTGATTAAGATCAAGGTGGCACCTGTGTACGATGCTCCCTTGGTCAACATCTTCTGGATGGAGCATGAAACTATTTACTTCACTTCTTTTACATCTGCTTTTCATAGTAAATGTGTTTCTGAAACTGTTAAAGCCTACAATATACAACTTGAAGATCAATGGAGTAATCCAGTGCTCTGCCGTCTCCAAGACGATTCCAGGCTCCGAGCTCAACCCGTGATGCCTCGAGCTGAAGAAACTTCGAGACAGGATATGAGCCAATGATCAACTCCGTTTCGCCAATGAAAACTTCCATTATTCACTGTTTAAAGCGACAAGGAAAATTGAAGTATCGAAGTGAATGTGGAAGGCGGGCTAGTGTGCGGCACCGGCTACCTACCTCTCGATCCCTCCGCTGTTGGAGGAGGCTGAGTAGCTGATTGCCATACCCGGAGGCTAGGCCTCTGCACTCTCTCTTTCCATGATGTTGGGGGATGTTACTAAGGTTCTGTGTTTATGGATTTGGACCATGGACTATAGACTTTTTCAGTCTTATATCTTCTATATTTTGCATTTTCCCCCTTTCTTTCTCATTTTTTTTGGTGTAGGGGAGGGGAGTTTGGGGGTTTGGGAGTTGATGTTCTTGGTGTGCTTTTGTGTGGGGGAGGGGGTTGGGGGCTGATATCCTTGTGCGTTTTCCTTAGTTCTTGTATGGAGGAAGGGACTTGGGTGTCAATGTTCTTGTTGCGTTCCATGTGGGCAAAGGGTGGTTTGGGGGAGTGTGGATGATCGTGCTGCCATCCCTTTTTTTTTGTGCGGGGGGCTGGGTTTGCTGTTTCTCTTTGAATTTACTTCCATGGTTTTTCTTTGTTCCATGGCTATCTGGAGAAGAAGAATCTTGGAGTTGTATATTGCATATGTACTTTGATAATAAATGAATCTTTGAACCTCTGAACCTTTTATAATCTTTGACAATTTAATCACACTACGTTACTGTGATACTCTTGTTGATTATTCAATCATTACACTAACCACACAGAGGAAGAATTTGATGATTAATAACTTAATTCATTACAAATATAAGTTCACAATGAGTTTTAAAAGAACCACAGAATCACAGAATCTTATTTTGCTCTCCTTTAGCACTACTTTTTTATTTTATTTATACAGTTGGCCCTCCGTATCCGCGGGGGTTTGGTTCCAGAACCCCCCCAAGGAACCAAATTCTGCAGATGCTCAAGTTCTGTATATAAAATGGCGTAGTATTTGCATATAACCTACGCACATCCTCCCGTATACTTTAAATCATCTCTAGATTACTTATAATACCTAACAGAATGTAAATGCTATATAAGTAGTTATTATACTGTGTTGTTTAGGGAATCATGACAAGGAAAAAAAGTCTGTACATGTTCAGTACAGATGCAACCATCGTAGCCCTTCTGGGAACGCTGATGCTGCCTCAGTATCAACCGATGCTGATTCTTCCGTGATCTTTAAGTTCTTGAGGCTGTAGCACTTTACATAGCTAGCCAGCCATCCCTTACTAGCCTTAAACTCCTTCTTCTCGCTCACAACACAAGTAGCGAACGAATGAGACGCGAGGCGAACAACGCTCAAACAGCGAGTGCTGGAGAGAGAACCTCTGGGGCTTTTTTCGATCCCGATCTGCGGTTGGTTGAATCCCCAGATGCGGAACCTCCAGATACGGAGGGCCGACTGTATTTCTTACTGTATTTTATCGTCATTTTTAATGTGGATTGTACTGTACTGCTGCTGCAAAGCAACAGATTTCAGAACACATGTCAGTGATGTTAAACCTGATTCTGATTCACAGAACCAGATCCTTTTGACCCACCTGGCCCATGTCAATCGTGACATTTTTAAATAAAGTACAATTACAGGATTGTACAGCACAGAAAGAAAATCTGTAACAGCCTTGCTAATAATTGCACTGAATTTCTGGGAATTGAAAACAAAAACATTTCTGTTGAAATACCAGCAATCTCTGGAGGAATTTTTCTTTCTTTTTAAAGCTTAAAAGAGTTTTTGAATATACTTCCAGAACTTAAAATTATTTTATTTAATTATCTGCTGTTGTGCAGAAACTTGGCAAAATAGCAAATTTGCAGACAATAAGACCGAGCTTAATCCTTGTAGTTTGATGGAAAAGAGTGCCGCAGTGAAGTAGAGGTTAGCATGGTGCTATTACAGCTCGGGGTATTCTGGACTTCGGAGTTCAGTTCCGATGGTGTTTATATGGAGTTTGTACACTCTCCCCGTGACTGCATGGGTTTCCTCCGGGTGCTCCAGTTTCCTCCCACAGTCTAAAGACATACTGATTAGTTGATTTGTTGGTCATTGCAAGTTGTCCTGTGATTAGGCTGGTGGGCTGCTGAGTGGTGCAGTTTGCTGGGCTGGAAGGGTCTGTTCAGTCTTGAATCTCAAAATAAATATAAATAAACAAAAACCACACTAATCAGAACAAAAGAGTTGTACTTCTGTAATCATAGTATTCATTTGTTAAGTTGCTGCGCTTGAGGTACCAATCAAAACACAATAGGCTTGAGTGAACTGGAAACTTGCTCCAAACTTTTTCAGGAGTATCCGAACTCTTCCCTCTTACAAGCAGTTACCACACCGGTTCTCAGTTCCTACCCTGCTGGGTACCCCTGTAAAGCCATAAACACAAGAGATTCTGACGATGCCGGAAATACAGAGCCCCCCCGTGATCAACAAGTGGTGAAGGAGGCAGGGCTGTGAGATCTGGCTGAATTCAGGATCGTGGTGTTGGGTTTACACTGGGCAAGTGAAGGAGAAGAAGGGTGGTTACTTGTCCGCACTGCACCAGAACATATGGATCCTGGTTCAGCCTGTACAGCCTCCTGAGGACCCAACAATAGAGAACCCCTCAGGAGAACATCATACTCAACCTGAGTGATCACATTAATAGTGTGAATCTCCAAATGTATGTGCAAGAAAGCATTGTCTATGTACCACGTCACAATGAACTCAGCTCTGCAGAGGGTGAATAGGATGCCCTGGACAGTAACTCTCTGCGACAGAAAGCTTATTGGTGTTGAGATAGTCTACTGGAGAGGGGAAGATGAAGGAAAGTGTTGGAGCAATGACAGACCCTCAGCTCACTCTGCTCTGCTCTGAGGATGGATCCGTTGTGCATCTGCTGTTAAGGTCATGACTTGCATTCCTTTAAGAGG
Organism: Mobula birostris; assembly: GCF_030028105.1. Taxonomy (NCBI): domain Eukaryota; kingdom Metazoa; phylum Chordata; class Chondrichthyes; order Myliobatiformes; family Myliobatidae; genus Mobula; species Mobula birostris. The sequence goes on along the minus strand of NC_092392.1, from coordinate 28,350,235 downwards.
AGTCTGTGAGATGGAGACATATTCCTGCAGAAAGGCAGGTGTGAGCAGGAATCTCCGTGGCTTTTATGAACATAGAACATAAACCAGTAGAGAACAGCACAGGTCCTTTGGCACACAATGCTGTGCCGATCCTTTACCCTTCTCCAAGATCAATCCAATCCTTCTCTCCCACGAAGCCTTCTATTTTCTTTCCCTCCATGCGCCTGTGTCAGAGTCTCTTAATTGCCACTAGTGCATCTGCATCTACCACCACTCCTGGCAGGGCATTCCATGAACCCACCACTCTCTGTGTACAAAAGCCTAATTCTGACATCCCCACTATCCTTTCCTTCAATCACTTTAACATTATGCTCTCTCATATTAGCCATATGGGAAAAAAGAGTCCCTGGCTATCTGCTCTATCTATGCCTTATCATCTTTTACACCTCTATCAAGTCACATCTCTATCTCCTTCGCTCCAAAGAGAAAAGCCTTAGCTTACCCAACTTATCCCCATAAGACCCCGTCTCCATTCCAGGCAGCATCCTGGTAAATCTCTGCACACTCTCTAAAGCTTCTACATCCTTCCTATAATAATGCAGCCAGATTTAAACACAATTCTCCAAATTAGGCCCCACAAATGTCTTATACAATTTCATCAAAACTTCCCAACTCCTGTATTCAATACGTCAATTTATGAAGGCCAATGTGCCAAACCTCTAGTTAATGAACCTATTGACCTGTGACGCCGCATTTAAGGAATTATAGATCTGTATTCCCAGATTCCTCTGTACTCCCGCTCTATTTACCATGTTAGTCCTACCCTGGTTTGTCCTTGCAAAGTGAAACACCTCACATTTCTCTGCATTAAATTAAATCTGTCATTTTTCAGCCCATTTTTCCATCTTGCCTGTACACTCTCTTTGCCCGTCTCGCAACAGTACTGTCTGCTGTGCGCACACAGTGGACCGTGTACAACAGTACCGCCTGCTGTGTACGCACAGTGTGCCATGTACAACAGTACTGTCTGCTGTGTGCGCATGGTGTGCCGTGTACAACAGTACTGTCTGCTGTGTACACACAGTGCGCCGTGTACAACAGTACTGTCTGCTGTGTACACACAGTGCACCGTGTACAACAGTACTGTCTGCTGTGTACGCACAGTGTGCCATGTACAACAGTACCGTCTGCTGTGTGCACAGTGCGCCGTGTACAACAGTACCGTCTGCTGTGTACACACAGTGTGCCATGTACAACAGTACTGTCTGCTGTGTACGCACAGTGTGCCATGTACAACAGTACTGTCTGCTGTGTGCACATGGTGTGCCATGTACAACAGTACTGTCTGCTGTGTACGCACAGTGTGCCATGTACAACAGTACTGTCTGCTGTGTACGCACAGTGTGCCATGTACAACAGTACTGTCTGCTGTGTACGCACAGTGTGCCATGTACAACAGTACTGTCTGCTGTGTGCACATGGTGTGCCATGTACAACAGTACCGTCTGCTGTGTGTGCACAGTGCGCCATGTACAACAGTACTGTCTGCTGTGTACACACAGTGCGCCATGTACAACAGTACCGCCTGCTGTGTGTGCACAGTGCGCCGTGTACAACAGTACCGTCTGCTGTGTACACACAGTGCACCATCTACAACAGTACTGTCTGCTGTGTACACACAGTGCACCATCTACAACAGTACTGTCTGCTGTGTACACACAGTGCACCATCTACAACAGTACTGTCTGCTGTGTGCACACAGTGCGCCATGTACAACAGTACCGTCTGCTGTGTACACACAGTGCACCATCTACAACAGTACTGTCTGCTGTGCGCACACAGTGCACCATCTACAACAGTACCGTCTGCTGTGTACACACAGTGCACCATCTACAACAGTACTGTCTGCTGTGCGCCCACAGTGCACCATCTACAACAGTACCGTCTGCTGTGTACACACAGTGCACCATCTACAACAGTACTGTCTGCTGTGTACGCACAGTGCACCATCTACAACAGTACTGTCTGCTGTGTGCGCACAGTGCACCATCTACAACAGTACCGTCTGCTGTGTACGCACAGTGCACCATCTACAACAGTACCGTCTGCTGTGCGCACACAGTGCACCATCTACAACAGTACCGTCTGCTGTGCGCACACAGTGCACCATCTACAACAGTACCGTCTGCTGTGTACACACAGTGCACCATCTACAACAGTACTGTCTGCTGTGCGCCCACAGTGCGCCATCTACAACAGTACTGTCTGCTGTGCGCCCACAGTGCACCATCTACAACAGTACTGTCTGCTGTGTACACACAGTGCACCATCTACAACAGTACCGTCTGCTGTGCGCACACAGTGCACCATCTACAACAGTACCGTCTGCTGTGTACACACAGTGCACCATCTACAACAGTACTGTCTGCTGTGCGCCCACAGTGCACCATCTACAACAGTACTGTCTGCTGTGTGTGCACAGTGCACTGTGAGGCTGAGCTGGGGACATCCTGCTCCTCAACATTACATCTGAAATGTCCCATGTACTGTATGTAGCATGACCCCATGTCTTATATATGTGATATGACCCTATGTCCTGTGTAGGTGGTACAGCCCCTGGCCTGTGTATGTAACACAGTCCGAAGTCTCCTGTATGTAACACAGTCTCATGTCTCGTGTGTGGAACACAGTTATGTAACATTGTCCCATGTCCCAAGTAAGTAGCATGCCCCATGGACATAGTGTAGTCCATGGGTTGTGGATGCTGTGCTGGTAGCTGCGACTGTGATAAAGATATGTAGACTTAAAGTGGCTGTGCAATACCCTCAGACCACCGATGATTTCCAGTGGTGAACCAGCCAGTGGTGAACCTTGCTCACCTCAACATGCAGCAACGCCCAGAACAGCAACGTCAGAGTTCCCATTGGATCTTTGAACGCTCCATGAACACACCAACACCACCTTTTTTTGTTCGGTTTGCTTACTTTGTAATTTACAGTAATTGTACAAAACAAGAATTTTCAGCACCAGAAAGTCAATGATAATAAACCTGATTCTGGTTCTGTTTTGGATTTGGATTCCAATTCACACTTCTAATTCAGGCTCCGATTCAGGATTAGATTCTGATTCTGACTCTGATTCTGATTTGGATTCTGATTCTGATCAGATTCTGATTTGGGTACTGATTCTGATTCGGATTCAAACCCTGTGTCCATCTGTAGTTACACCTATACACAATTACCACCAGGAGACTGGCTACTGTTCTCTAGCGTGTTATAGCCCATTGTCTCTCTGATTGAACCCCAATTAGGCATTTAAGCTTGGGGATGCAGCAATGCAGCTTGAAACTAAAAAGCCAAGTTCAATAATTCAATAGTTCCATTTAATATCAGAGAAACGTATACGATATACAATCTGACATTCTTGTTCTTCACAGACGCCCATGAAAACAAAAGAGTGCCCCTAAGAGTCAGTAAAAACATTGGAACCCCAAAGCTCCCCCTGCTTCTTCCCATGCACAAACAGCAGCAAAGCAACAACCCTCCACTTATAAATAAGTCCCCACTTATTTCAGCAAAAAAAAGCTCCACCCACCAAGTAAGCAGTAGCAAAGCCCCCGATGAAGATCTGCAGTACAACAAAAACTAACCATTCACCCAACAATCTTTCATACCACAGGCTACCTTTCTCTCTCCCCGCTTCAGTCGGGGGCTCTGGCATTGAATCAGTTCATCCACAGGGCTGCGGAGCCTTGGAACCCCAAGGCCGCATCCTTGGGATATTGAGAAACAGCCGGTCGTGAGCCCCCAGGAGCTGGGTCCACCACCGCAATGAACCTAAGTCTGAGTGTAACTCCAGGTTAGGGTCTCTGACAGAACCCTATCCACCCTGAGAAGGAAAAAGTGAGACATTAAAGGTAGAAGCTAAACTGTTTCTGAAAATGAACTTGAAGGAGTCGCTGTTACGCGCCATCGTAGCTCTGCCTTGTCATGTACTAATGTATGTTTTCTACAGAATATGTAAAATGATGCTTTTGTGATTTCGTTCATGTATCAAGTGTAAGTGCAGAGTGACCAGCAGAGGGCGAATATCTCCAGTGAGCTGACCAGCTGTGGTCTGACCAAGTCAGAGACCTGGTGAACGCAGACTCTGGGATTTGGTGAATGCAGAGCTTTGGATCTAATGAATACAGATTTGGGGATCTGGTGAATGCAGACTCTGGGATCTGTTGAATGTGGAGTCAGGGATCTGGTGAATGCGGAGTCAGGGATCTGGTGAATGCAGAGTCTGGGATTTGGTGAATGCAGAGCTTTGGATCTAATGAATACAGATTTGGGGATCTGGTGAATGCAGACTCTGGGATCTGGTGAATGCAGAGTCAGGGATCTGGTGAATGCGGAGTCAGGGATCTGGTGAATGCAGAGTCTGGGATTTGGTGAATGCGGACTCTGGGATCTGGTGAATGCGGAGTCAGGGGTCTGGTGAATGCGGAGTCAGGGATCTGGTGAATGTGGAGTCAGGGGTCTGGTGAATGCGGACTCTGGGATTCGGTGAATGCGGACTCTGGGATTTGGTGAATGCGAAGTCAGGGGTCTGGTGAATGCAGAGTCAGGGGTCTGGTGAATGCGGACTCTGGGATTCGGTGAATGCGGAGTCAGGGGTCTGGTGAATGCGGAGTCAGGGATCTGGTGAATGCAGAGTCTGGGATTTGGTGAATGCGGACTCTGGGATCTGGTGAATGCGGAGTCAGGGGTCTGGTGAATGCGGAGTCAGGGATCTGGTGAATGTGGAGTCAGGGGTCTGGTGAATGCGGACTCTGGGATTCGGTGAATGCGGAGTCAGGGGTCTGGTGAATGCGGAGTCAGGGATCTGGTGAATGCAGAGTCTGGGATTTGGTGAATGCGGACTCTGGGATCTGGTGAATGCGGAGTCAGGGGTCTGGTGAATGCGGAGTCAGGGGTCTGGTGAATGCAGAGTCAGGGGTCTGGTGAATGCGGACTCTGGGATTCGGTGAATGCGGAGTCAGGGGTCTGGTGAATGCGGAGTCAGGGATCTGGTGAATGCGGAGTCTGGGATTTGGTGAATGCGGACTCTGGGATTCGGTGAATGCGGACTCTGGGATTTGGTGAATGCGGAGTCAGGGGTCTGGTGATTGCAGAGTCTGGGATCTGGTGAATGCGGAATCTGGGATTCGGTGAATGCGGAGTCAGGGGTCTGGTGAATGGGGACTCTGGGATCTGTTGAATACAGCATCAGGGATCTGATGAATGCAGAGTCTGGGATCCAGTGAGTGGGGACTCTGGGATTTGGTGAATGTAGAGTCTGAGATCTGATGAATATCCACGGGTTGAAGGGAAAATATCACACCTAAAGGTTACAGAACTCTTCTGTTTTTTAGGACCTTGAGTTTTTGAAGTTGCAGACAGATGATGTATCGGGAAGACAGAACATATTTAAAGATCATGCACTGAACTGGTTGGAAACTTCAGTGCGAATTTGAAAAAATATACAAGTTAAAATATATTACACACATATTTCAGAGCTAAGGTAACTGAGTTACAGATTGGTGACAGCATGTATGCCAAATGAATTAAAGTCTTTTGGAAAATACATTAGCATGTCCAAAACAAATTCTAACTGCATACTGTCAGATTAATCTAAACATGTTTTTGTTCCAAAGAAACTCATGCATAAGCTCATGGGGCGCCACGGTGGTGGAGTGGTTTACACAGCGCTTTACAGAACCAGCAACTGGGGTTCATTCCCGCCACTGTCTGTAAGGAGTTTGTACATTCTCCCCATGACTACATGGATTTCCTCTGGGTGACCTGGTTTCCTCTCACAGTCCAAAGACATACCATTTGGTAGGTTAATTGGTCATTGTAAATTGTCCTGTGTTTAGGCTAGGATTGAGCCTGGGGATTGCTGGTGGTGTAGTTTGAAGGGCCAGAGAGGCCTATTCTGCACTGTCTCTCAGTAAATAAATAAAGTCGCAATTTCAGCCCCCCACACGTACACAGCCTGGATTTACAATCATGTGTTTATGCAATCACACATCACACACAGGTACACACACAGCAGTTTTTCACACCTACAGAGAACACAGCTCTTAATAGAGCCCTAACTGTGACGTGGCATGGAATGACACTGAACTGAAGATACAAGCTTTAAGTGCAGTGGGCAAGAGCATGGCATCGGAAGACTTTGATTTCCCCTGAACTTTCCCAAGCCCGGGCTACATAGACGTCCATCATTTCAGAGAAACACATCCAGCAGCAGCAAGCTTACTCCTCTTCTGCAGGCGACTAGAGCTGAGGCTTTCCTCTTTGGAACGAAGGAGGATCAGAGGCAGGTTGGTAGTGGTGGAGAAGATGATAAGAGCCGTTGATAGAGTGGACAACTAGGGACCTTTTTCTCAGGGTGAAAATAACTAAAACAAGGGGGCATAGGGTGATTGGAAGAAAGTGTAGGGGAGGAATGTCACAGATTAGTTCTTTGAGCAGAGAGAGGCTTTTTTACTGTTGTTGTTTTGTCTTATTGTTGTTGTTGTTCTTGCTGCTTGTGTTGTTCTGTTGAAAATGGTTAGCGCCGGAATGTGTGGCAACATTTGCATGTTGTATTGGTTTCTAATGCAAACTATACATTTCACTGTATGTTTCAATGCACATGTGATAGATTAATCGGAATCTGAATCTAGATATTTCTCAGTAAACTCCAGTAGCCTAGCGATCAGTGTGATGCTATTACAGCACCAGCTGTATGACTAGGGTTCAATTCCTGCCACTGTTTGTAAGGAATTCGTACCTTCTCCCTGTGACCGCGTGGGTTTCCTCCGGGTGCTCTGGTTTCCTCCACATTCCAAAGATTTACTGTTAGGGTTAGTGAGTTGTGAGCATGCTACACTGGTGCCAAAAGCATGGCAAAGATTGTGGGATGTCCCAGCACAATCCTCACTAGGTTGATTTGACATAAATTAAATATTGTTTCGGTGCCCAGTACATGTCATAAAGCTAATCTTTAAAAAAAGATCTTATTCTTCATCTAATTTCAGAAAAAGAAAGTGATTGTCCTGGATCATTGCCTGTGTTTCTCTCTCCCCACATGCTGCCTGTACTTTTAGTTGTCTCAGATTTAATTTGCTGGTCTCCAGTATGCCATGTCACTCTAAAGCAAATACCTTTACTCTGTAGGTAGGTGAGAACAGTCGTTCTATAATTCGCGGAACAAGCTGACATTCCCCCAGTCTTCAGCAGCAGCCAGACCATATTGCAATGAAAACTGAATACCAGCTTCTGAATGGGTACTTTAATCATGGTAACATAGTGACTAGTGTAACACTTTATAGCGCCAGTGATCTGGGGTTTAATTACTGCCACTCCTTTACTCCTTGTATACCCATGACTGTATCGCCACCCACAGCTTTAACCTGCTAATTAAATTTGCCGACGACACTACATTGATTGGCTTTATCTCAAACAACAGCAAGGTGGCCTACAGGGAAGAAGTCATCTCTCTGACACAGTGGTGTCAAGAAAACAGCCTCTCCCTCAATGTCGCAAAAACAAAGGAGCTGGTTGTGGATTACAGGAGGAATGGAGACAGGCTAACCCCTATTGACAACAATGGATCTGGGGTTGAGAGGGTGAACAGCTTTAAGTTCCTCAGCATCCACATCACCAAGGACCTCACGTGGTCTGTACACACCAGCTGTGTGGTGAAAAAGGCACAACAGCGCCTCTTTCACCTCAGACGGTTGAGGAAGTTTGGTATGGGCCCCAAATCCTAAGAGCTTTCTACAGGGGCACAATTGAGAGCATCCTGACTGGCTGCATCACTGCCTGGTATGGGAACTGTACCTCCCTTAATCGCAGGACTCTGCAGAGAGTGGTGTGGACAGCCCAGCGCATCTGTAGTTGTGAACTTCCCATGATTCAGGGCATTTACAAAGACAGGTGTGTAAAAAGGGCCCGTAGGATCATTGGGGACCCAAGCCACCCCAACCACAAACTATTCCAGCTGCTACCATCAGGGAAAAGGTATCGCAGCATACCAAGACCAATATGCTCTGGGACAGCTTCTTCCACCAGGCCATCAGACTGATGACCTCATACTGATTTGAGTGTACTCTATAGTATATTGTCTGTTCTATTTATTATAAATTATTATAAATTGCTGTGATTGCACATTGCACATTTAGACGGAGGCGTAACGTAAAGATTTTTACTCATGTATGTGAAGTATGTAAGAAATAAAGTCAATTCAAACCAATTCACTGTCTGTAAGGAGGTTGTACATTCTCCCCATGACCGTGTAGTTTTCCTTTGGGAGCTCCAGTTTCCTCCACACTCCAAAGACGTACAGGTTAGGGTTAGTGAGTTGTGGGAATGCTACTTTGGGGCTGGAAACGTGGCAACACTTGCGGGCTGCCCCGCAGCACATCCTCAGACTGTGTTGGTTGTTGATGCAAAGAACATGTCTCACTGTATGTTTTGAAGTTTCGATGTCCATGTAACAAATAAAGCCAATCTTTAATTATAAACGTGAGGCTTGACTTCTAAACGGTTGTAATGCTGATCAGTTATTTGGGAAAGTTAGTGAGAGAAGGGGCTGGAACAATTGTAGACATTAGACTGCGGATGGATGTTATCTGCAGACAAAGTGAGGTGTTTTTCCAACTTCTCTCTCCTCTGAATCGAGCAGATATGGCCTTTCTGAATCTGCCTTCTTCACCTTCTTCCTATCATGGCTAAATTCAAAGCTAACCAGCTGGAAAGCACTGGGGGCAAACATTATCATACTAAGTAGCAAAGTACACACCAAAGATTCATGGGATTGCTAACGAAGCAACTAAAGGGAATTGACTCTCAGGATTTTGATGTGGTCTCTTGCAGCCAATTTAAAATTGGATGGTTCAGGAACATTAAGGGTGGGAGGGGTCAGAGAGGTGTCCTAACGGAAAGGGGGAGAATTAGATGACCATGTTACAGTGCCAATTCAGTGGGTAGGGATTAACTTCTCACAGTATGCGTATCCCTTGCTTATATACATGCACACATATTGACATGTTTGGTTGGACAAACTTGGGTTATTTTCTCTGGAATATCAGAGGCTGAGATAAGATGTTTATGTAGTTGGGGTCTGTTTCCCAGTGCAGACATTTTGTTTTGCAAGGATGTAAATTTACAAAGACGTTGCCAGGACTTTAACACCTGCGTTATTGGGAGAGGTTGAATAGTACAGGACTGCTCATACGACCATCCACCACCTGCTCCCACGGCTTCACAAGACCCTGATCTGGGGGCTGAGCAGGTGCTACACCCTACCCAAGGGTGACCTGCAGGCTAGCGGAGGGAAAGAGTGCCTTATACCGCCTTTGGTAGAGACATGTCTCCACCCGGCTTCCCATTTTTCCAGGATAAAAATGTCAAAAACCAGTGGGAATAGCTTTATAGTGAGAGGGGGAGTGTTTAAAGAGGATGTGTGAGGCAAGTTTCATACAGGATGGTGCGATGGTGCGTGCCTAGAATGAACAGTTGAGGGTGGTGGTGGAAACAGATATGACAGAGGTATTTTTAACCGGGTTTTATGCAGGCACAATAATATACAAGGAATGGAGGAATATAGATCATGTGCAGGCAGAAGAGATTCAGTTTAATTTGGCATAATGTCCACTAAGACACTGTGGGCCAAAGGCCTGTCTTCGTGCTGTGTTGTTCCCCGGGAGGCCATTTTCCCAACACTTGCTGGTCAGTTATGAGTACTGTGAACTGTTCTGTTCACCACGTGTGTGAATGCACTGGAAAGAGTGCGAGGAGGTTTACAAGGATGCTGTCAGGATCATAAAGTCGTAGCCGTGAGGTCACCAAGGTGCTACGGTAGCGTAGCAGTTAGTGCGACGCTATTACAGCCGAGGGCGTCGGAGTTCAGAGTTCAACCCTGGCATCCTCTGTAAGGAGTCTCTGTACATCTCCCTGTGGAGTCTGTTGGTTTTCCCCAGGTGCTCTGGTTTCCCCCTACAGTCCAATGACATACCGGGTAGGTTAATTGGTCATTGTAAATTGTCCCGCGATGAGGTTAGGGTTGTCAGGGGTTGCTGGGGCGGCACTGCTTAAAGGACCAGAAGGGCCTATTCTGCGCTGAATCGCTAAATGAAAATAAAATAAAATAGCACCTAAGCTAAATCAGATGGGAGATCCTCTGATCCCTTCAGAACACAGTGAACATTTCGCTGAGGTGTAAGAAACAACGAAGCTTAGACTGAGTTAAAAAGGATCCATTCTCTCAGGAGAGGGATCAAAAACCAGGGGCAGTAGTTTAAAGTAATTGGTGCAACACACACAAAATGCTGGTGGAACGCAGCAGGCCAGGCAGCATCCATAGGAAGAAGCACAGTCGACGGACGGCCTTCTTCCTATAGATGCTGCCTGGCCTGCTGCGTTCCACCAGCATTTTGTGTGTGTTGCTTGAATTTCCATCATCTGCAGATTTCCTCGTGTTAAAGTCATTGGTAGAAGGACAAGAGATAAGATGAGATGAGATACAGTACTCAAATGTAAAGACAGTACACTGTTAAGGGCAAGACCCTTACCAGTGTTGATGACCAGAGGGATCTTGGTGTCCAAATTCATAGTTCTGTTGAAGTGGCTACACGGGTTGATAGGGTGATTAAGAAGGCATCTGGTGTGCTTTCCTTTATTAGTTGAGGCATTGAGTTCAAACGTCAGGAAGTTAGGCTGCAGCTTTATAAACCATTCATTGGGCCACATCTGGAGTATTGCATACAGTTCCTTTTGCCCCACTATAGGAAGGATGGCGAGGCTTTGGAGAGGGTGCAGAAGAGACTTACCAGGTTGCTGCCTGGTTTAGAGGGCATGTGCTATAACAAGAAGCTGGATAAACTTGGGTTGTCTTCTCTGGTATAGTGGAGACTGATTGGAGATCTGACAGCGGTTTATAGAGAGTTAAAGGGCAAAAGTTTAGGGGTAACATGAGGTGGAGCTTCTTTACTCAGAGAGTGGTAGCTGTGTGGAATGAGCTTCCAGCAGAAGTGGTTGAGGCAGGTTCGATGTTGTCTTTTAAAGTTAAATTGGATAACTATATGGACAGGAAAAGAATGGAGGGTTATGGGCTGAGTGCAGGTCGGTGGGACTAAGTGAGAGTAAGAGTTCGGCACTGACTAGAAGGGCCAAGATGGCCTGTTTCCGTGCTGTAATTGTTATATGGTTACAAGATTATGAGAGGCATAGATAGAGCAGACAGACGGTATCTTTTTTCCCAGGGTTGAAATGTCTAATACCAGAGGGTGTGCATTTAAGGTGAGAGGGGATAAACTTCAAAGGAGATGTGAGGGGCAAGTTTTATTACACAGAGAGTAGTGAGTGCCTGGTATGTGCTGCTCGGGGTGGTGGTAGAGAAAGATACACTAGAGACTTTTGAATAGCACATAAATGAGAGGAAAATGGAAGAACTGGACATTGTGTAGGCAGAGGGGATTAGTTAGGTTGCCCATTTGATTACTAATTTAATTGGTTCAGCACAACACTGTGGGCCAAAGGGGAGGGTCTGTTCCTGTGGACATACCCACACCTCAAGGACTGCAGCGATTCCAGAAGGCAGCTCACTGCCACCACCTTCTCAAGAGCAATTAGAGAGGGGCGATTAAATGCTGGCTCAGCCCACACCCCTTGAATGACTAAAAAGAATGAGGAAACATGCACTCTGAGACTCATTGCCTGAAGGGAAGGTGGAGGCATAAACCCAGTTAAAACAATCCCTGGGTGTGTACTGGAAGAACATGACCTGCAGGGCACAGACCTGGAGCTGAATGGTGGGATTGGGCTAATATTGTGTTTCTCAAACTTCTGCGCGTGGCCCACTTGTGAGTTTCATTTACCGCTGTGGCCCTCATCCTCCGTCGTCTCCAATAGTTGCTAAAGCTTTTTTGGTCACCGTACTAATTATTCTAATATACAGTCAATATTTGTCTTTGAATGGATTATAGGTATTATTATATGTTAAATATAATGTTACAGGTGTATATGAAAAAAAAACAATTTCAAAGACCTGGATATTATTTTTTTCCTGTGCTCTGTATTTTTATATGTAAAACTAATAATAAAAATATTGGAAAGAAAGCTGAATAGAATACTTTATTTATAATATATATAATATTCTTCCAACTAGCACCAAAGAAGCACTTAATATTATTACAAAATACAGCGCCAAATATTCTTTGGGTATTTAGTGACAGCTGCTACTAGTGAATTTTTGAATATCTGGTTGCAGTTTGGTCAAGGATAATCGAAGATCACCTTTATTCACAACATTAAGACGGTTAGGAGATTTTGATAGCAGGCGAAGAGTTTGACTAAAATCACACTCGCCACCCCCTCCCCCCCAACACACACACACACACACACACACACACACACACACACACACACACACACACAGAGGCTAAGCTGTTTGCTGCTTCATTTGCACCATCCAGCATATTTTCCTTCATTCCATTCAGGATTCCAATTAAATTACATGAATTCATTGCTTTTTTATTTATATATTTTAGTAATATTTCACTAAAACATGAAGGCCCATTCAAAGTTCCAAAGTTCAAAGTTCAAAGTAAATTTATTATCATATTTCATTAAAACATGATGGCCCATTCAAAGTTCCAAATTTCAAAGTTCAAAGTAAATTTATTATCAAGGTACATATATGTCACTGTATACAACCCTGAGATTCATTTTCTTGTGGGCATACTCATGAAATCTATAGAATAATAACTATAATAGAATCAATGACAGACCATCCAACTAGGGCATTCAGCCAGTGTGCAAAGACAAGAAACAAATAAAAATAATAATAAATAAATAACTAAATAATCAATAAATATTGAAAACATGAGATGGATTCTACATCGGGGATGTGAAACTCCTGTGGCCCCTAGTTTCTTGCTTTTTACTGGTGGCCCATACCAAATCCTGCATGGCCCCCTGGGGGGTTACATGACTCACACTGAGAACCACTGTGCTGATAAGCACCTTCTGTGCTGTGAATGGTTGGAGGGACTCTGAGGTATTGATCCACTTGTCTCCAATTCCACTTGTTTTCCTTTGCTTTGGTTTTCTCGTGAGATGAAAGGTCATTGGGATCCAATGTGCTGAGGGAGGGACCTGGGAGACGTTTATTTTTTAAATTATGAGAACCATAGATAGGTTAGAGAGTCATTAACAAATAACTGAGTTACAACAAAATAAATAAATCGTGAGAAAGAGGGCTCGTGAGGTAGTGTCCATGGGTTCCTGGACTGTACAGAAGCCTGATGGCGGAGGGAAAGAAGCTGTTCCTAAAATGTCCAGCATGGGTCTTCAGGCTCTTGTACCTCCGCACTGATGGTAGCAATGAGAAGAGGGCATGTCCTGGGCGATGAGGGTCCTTAATTCCACCTGCAGGAGCAGATACATTCCATCTGAAGGACCCTGTGGGACCCCTCTGCACTGACCAGGGATGGCAGCCTGGGTTTTTATCTGTGCTTGACTCTCTGCCTCGGAGGGCAGAGCACGTTGGAGTGCTCAAATCTGATAACTTGTTGTTATCTCACTGTTTGCAAGGAAACAGAACCGCTGGCAGTCTGCCAGTAACCAGAGGACACAGAGTTAAGATCATTGGCAAAGAGGTACTGGGATTTATTTCAGACGCAGAGACGCTAGGATACCTTGTCCAAGAGGGTGACTGATGCAGATTTAATTAGAACATTATCCTGAAGAGAACCGGATAAATATTTGGGAAATATTTAGTATAGCTCTGGGGGTGGGCAGGGAAATGTGACTAACTGAATGACTTAATGAGCCAGGACAGGCAGAGTGGATCAAAGGAACTCTGCCTCCACTGTTGTGTGACTTTTACCATTGCTCAGGATACCTGTATCCATTGGGAAACACTGCCCAATCAGATTAGAGTGTCCAGATTCCATTTGACCAGGAGAACATTGCTTTCAGGTATGATTTTAAGTAGAAGATTGCAATAAGTGTTTGCCTTAGAACAAGTCCTTAACTAGTGAAGTAACATATATGTGTGTGTGTGTGTGTGTGTGTGTGTCGTTGTTGTCGTGGCTAACCCTCGAGGTCGAGGATGATGGTTTTCGTTCTGTTGATCAAGTGGCCCACAGAGCGAAGATGCCTGTGCGTGTGTTTGTTTAACGTGTACTTGATGTTGCACTCCAAGAAGCACACGATACTTCACAAATCAACCAACTGATTCCAATGGCATGGAAACCACGACGATTGGAGCTGATGGATTTGTTGCAGCCTTCATCCGCCTTCACAGCTGTTGAGTTCAAAGTAACTTCTTCCACCTGTTCCACCGTTGAGGTCTTGGTTGGATTGTTCGTTGTCAGGGACCTCACCCTCGACCTTACCACCATGGGTGACCCTACCAGGAGCGTAGCTCCAGACGGCATTGCTCTCGGGATCTCAGGACCACACAAGCTTCTTCACTACGACAAGGTGACAATCCACGGAGAAGGTGTGTGTGTGTGTGTGTGTGTGTGTGTGTGTGTTACATATATATATATATATATATATATATATATCAGTGAGATTCAATAAAGGGCCTGGAAGTGACATGCCAAGCTCCTGTGCTCCTGTGCCTGGTCTGATTTGGGTTAGCGGTGATAGGGAAGGGAACAATGTGACATCCCCCATGCCCCACACTCGGGGCTGGGCATTGTTCCACATTCCCCAGGGCAAACTCCTTCAGTGAGCTCCTGAGTCCTTAGAGGGGGCAAGTTCCAGAGTCCTGAGGGAGGGGGCAGTTTCCTGGGAAGGGCAGGTTCCTCAGACCAGAGAGGACATGCAGGTTCATGAGCCCTGAGGAAATGGGGTTTCCTAATGGGGTGGCAGGTTTCTGAATCTTCGGGGGGAGAGGCAAGTTCCAGAGTCCCGAGATGGGGGTAGTTTCTGAGGGGGGAGGGATTTCAGAGTGTTAAAGGAGGGGAGACACATTTTTGAGTCCTGAGACAGTGTGCAGGTTCTTGAGTTCAGGGGAAGGGGGCAGTTTCCTGGGGGGAGCAAGCATTGAACTAAATCCTGAGAATGGGATCAGGTTCTTCAGTCCTGAGACAGAGGACAGTTTGCTGGGGGTAGGGGGGGGGGGGAGGGTGGGTGTGGACCGCAGGATTCTGAGCCGCGAGGGGTGGAAGTTTCTTGAGGGAGGGGGCATTTTACTGAGACTTGAGAGGTGGTTCAGGTTCTTAAATCCTGAAGAGGGAGGGATAGGTTCCTGAGCAGGGTGGGGGGCAATTTCCTGAATCTTGAGGGGCGGGGGCAGTATCTTAAAGAGGAGGAGACGTGGGTTTCTCAGACGGGGTGGGGGATGTTTCTGAGGCAGGGAGGGGAGAGGGTGTGCCCGAGACATGGGTGGAGGGCGGAGGTGTTCCTGAAGCGGATCCCGTGCCCTATCCGCACACGGTCACACACTGTACGATGTGGCCGGTTGCAGACTCCGCCGGCAGCTGCGGGCAATGAATGAGCGAGCGGCAGAAGAGCGACCCAAGGCGGGGGAAATCCAAGAGTTCAGCGGGAGCGGGTACACCCCCACAACAACACCCCCCCCACCCAGATTCAGGGTTCCAAGTCCGGGACGTTGGACGGACCGCAGTTAAATACCTCCCCGCCCGCTGATCTCTACAATTAGACAGTTGGGAGGTTGGGAGGTTCATCTGACACTTGGCCGAATCTCGTCCGTGCCCGGCTCGGCGCTGAGCGGAGCAGCTCCCCCGAACACCACGCGGCGGCCGGAGCTCCCCGCACCCTCGCCGGCACGGCTGCCAGGTAATTCCCGGGTGCGTTCACCTCGGCACCAGAGAAAGCGCGGAACTAACTGGCCGCGACAGAGCACCGCTTGTTACAAATTATTGCATGTTTTAAACTGCGGGGGCTGAAACTAGAAATAGTCACTGATACCTGGTGGAGATTCCGGCATTGTTGTTGTAACCATTTGGATTTCAGAACTATTTAAAGTTTATCGCTTGACAGGACGGTATGAGGAGGGAGTGTGTGTAATAAATGTTTGAACCGTGCGGGGAAATCTTGGCTCGTTGGCTGTTGAAATCTCTCATTCCGCGGAATCTTTCGGAAATCGCTTCCCTGGCGAAATTAAAACTCCTTCGGACCGGCTTCTGAATCAGGATTAGAATCAAGTCGGGCAGATAAAACGCCAGTTCATAGCGTGCAGGGTGGGAGGGCGAGTCTGATTCGCGCTCGGTAGTCGCCTCTCCGTCCGACCCTGTCTCGGGTGAGAACGTTCCCCAGTTAGTGCGGGGCTGCAGGGGTCTGGGGTCTGGATGAATTGTGATGCTTCACTTGGCCAAACATCCGCGTTAACCCCTTCACTGCTATATGGCCATTGGGGAATACATAATCGCTTCATTGCTGTATGTCACCCACCGTGTATATGCTACCACGCTAAGGAAGGGACGAGCTAGCTAGACTAAAAGGAGGGTCTCGGAGCCAATTCAGAGACCAGATTCCAGATCTGTAGGCTCTTGAGTCTTCACAGAACAGAAAGTCAGGTTCAGAATCACTGAGTTACCACCGCGCGAAATTTAAGCAACACACATCAAAGTTGCTGGTGAACGAATTCCTCGTGTTTGTGACCGCGCGAAATTTGTAGTTTTGTGTCCTAAAGACATAAAGACGACTATGTAAGAGCAAAAGTGTAAACCAAAAGGAATAGCGAGGCGGTGTTCATGGGTTCATGGTTTGTTCAGAGATCTGACAGCGGAGGGGAAGACGCTGTTCCTGACTCGTTGAGTGTGGGTCTTTAGGCTCCTGTACCTCCTCTCTGATGGCACTGAGAAGAGGGCATGTCCTGCACCTCCTCCCTGACGGTAACAATGAGACGAGGGCATGTCAAGGCTGGCGAGATTCCAGTGTCTGCCGTTACTTTATTTCACTTCTGTTCAAAAGGAACAAATTAGTCGGGGAAATGCACCGTTTCTACTTTAAAATATTTTTGCCGACTCCTTAAAAAATGAGTGGAACATATCTGAGTGACCTGGATGGTGAGGGTCATTAGTGATGAGTGCCGCTTTCCTGCGGCACCGTCCTTTGAAGCTGTCCCTGTTGGTGGAGAGGTTATGCCCACGATGAAGCTGGGAGTGTCTCCAACCCTCTGTAGTCCCTTCTAATCCTGTGTATTGGAACCTCCAAACCAGACTGTGATGCAACCAGTCAGAATGCTTCCCGCTGTACATCTGCAGGAAACTGCTAGAGTCTTTGGTGACACACCAAGCTTCCTCACTGGGCATGTCTACAAATTACAGGATAAATAAATAAAACAAAGGAGATGAATAAGGAGGCGGTGTTCATGGACCGTTCAGAAATCCGATGGTGGGGAGGAAGAAGCTCCTGTACCATTGAGTGTGTGTCTTCAGGCTCCTGTACCTCCTCCCTGATGGTAGCAATGAGAAGAGAGCATGTCCGGATGGTGTGGGTCCTCGTGATATAAAGCTGAATTAGGTCATTTACCCCATCGAGTCTGCTCCACCATTCCATCGTGGCTGATTTAATTTTCCTCTCAGACCTATTTTCCTGCCTTCTCCCCGTAACCTTTGACGTCCTGATTAATCAAGGACCTATCAACCTCCACTTTAAATATACCCAATGACTTGGCCTCCACGGCCGTCTGTGGCAATAAATTCCACAAATTCACCGCCCTCTGGCTAAAGAATAATAGATACCCTGGATTGAACGTACAGAATTTAATAGCCAGAAGCAGTCACATATCTCCTGTCCATATCATATGCCCACCGTACTGAGTGGCTCTGAGGCCAAAATGAATGCGACAGACCTGCGGGGCTAGACTTGTATCTCAACCCGTAGCACTGAAAGACTTTTATAGATAACAGATGGTAGGCAGTGTACAATTGGAGTATTCTCCTAATGCTTTTAATCTGCTTTGAACTGTTTTACTACTCTGGAGTAATTTAAGAATAAAGTCGTCCAAACATCTGAACTGGAAAAGTAACCCAATCTTTCCTCAGCTAAATGAAAAGGAAACGAGTTTTATGTGTAACAGAGTGCAGCGTTATTTCAAAAACTGGAGCTTTAAACCGAAACTATCGCCCGTTAAACGGCGACATGGTTTAGGGAAACGGGGTTAAAATTTTATGCATTGCTTCTGTCTCTCATTTGAACAAATTATTGTGATTGCAGAACCTCGTGTTGTTGTTTTAAAAGGAGCGGTTGAGAAGTAATAGGACTTTTCTCTGTAGCGAAGGAGGATGAGAAGTGATATGACAGAGGTGAACAAGATGATCAGCGACATATTTCGTATGGACAGCCAGAGCCGTTTCCCTAGGGTGCGAGTGGCTCATACAAGGGGCAAAATTTTAAAGTGATTGGAGGAAAGTATGTTTTCTTTTTAATTAGAGAGTGGTGGGTGCGTGGAGCACCTTGATAGGGATGACAGTAGAAGCGGATACATTAGGGATGTTTATGAAACTTTTATATAGGCACACAGATGATAGAAAAATTGGCAGTTATGCGGCAAGGAACAGCTAGATTGATCTTAGAGTTGGTTAACAGGTCAGTGTAAGTTTCTGGGCCGAATGGTCTGTACTGGGCTGTAGTGTTCTATGTTCGACGTAATTCCTGAAACTTAAATTCAAAGTAGGAAAAGAAAGATACATGGCTGAACTTGCATTGTAAGTCTATGAGCAAACACAAATATTTTCCGGTTATTTCCAAGTGATAATGGGAGCACACAGACACTTTCAGATCACATTTTAATGGCTCAGATTGAGCAAATTTTTTTTAAATTTACCCCGATAAAACCCTGGAGTACACTAGATCTCATCTTTGCAATATGAGCGTGCGTTGAGAGAGGAAATACCAAAGACTTTAATGACTTTGGGCAGGTTTAACTCTCAGGACTGCACACTTTGTCAGTGGAAACTCTGGTGAGGTGGATAGAAGCTCTTTCGTTGTACTTATTGTATTTGGCACCATTCGGATCCTGGAGAATGTGAATGAAGAGCGAAGGGGAAATGTGTGGATTCCTTCTCTTTCTGCAGTGAAAGGTGGTGGGTTTTACTGAGAGGGAGTGCTGGAGCCCTACTGTGGTCTTTCTCAGTACCCAGAGTTGTAATTGAAGAACTTGGACTCCAGCTAGTGTACTCAATATGATTCCAACTTACCTTTTACTTCCTATCCCCATTCCCTCTTCTTGGTCCATGGCCTCCTCGTCCTCTATGGTGACACCACTCTCAGGTTGGAGGAGTGATACTTCATATTCCATCTAGGCAGCCTCTATCCTGATGACATGAACATTGATTTCTTCAATTTCCGGTGATTCCTCCCTCTTCCCTTTTCCTCTTCTTCAATTCCCCACTCTAGCCTCTTACCTCTTCTCCACACCTGCCTATCACCTTCTCCTGGTGCCCCCTCCCTCTTTCCGTTTCTCCCATGGTCTATTCTCCTCTCCTACCTGCCCTTTAGTCTTTCCACCTATTACCTCCCTGCTTCTTACTTCATCTCCCCTCCCCCACCCACCTGGCTTCACCTGTCACCTTCTTGCTTGTCTCCCTTCCCCTTCCCCTACCTTTTTACTCTGGTATCTTCACCCTTCTTTTCCAGTCCTGAAGAAGGGTCTCAGCCCAAAATGGTGACAGACTTGTGTGGATCACCAACACAGAGGCTGTGTACAAGAAGTGCTAGAGTTGCCTCTACTTCCTTGGGAGACTGAGGTCCTTTGCAGTATGCAGCCTCTCCTTCACATATTCTATTAGTCTGTTGTTGCCAGTATAATCTTCTATGCAGTGGTGTGCCTGGGCAATGGCATCAACACAGATGATGCTAACAGGCTCAATAAACAGATTAGAAAGGCTGGCTCTGTTATAGGAGTCAAAATGGACATACTGGAGACTGTGGTAGAACAAAGAACCCTACAGAAAATCTTGGCAATTCTGGACAGTGTTTCTCACTCTCTGCATGCCACCTTGGCTGAACAGGAGAGCGTTTTTAGTTACAGACTCAGACAAATATGCTCCTCCAAAGAGCGCTATATGAGATCATTCTTTCCCTTGGCCATTAGGCTCTATAATGAGTCAACCTATCGACAGGGAAGTGATGACCCCCTCCTGTTAGACTGTTTGAGGTAACTTGTTTTTTATTCTTTCTTACTTCTCTTCTAAAAGTTATATTTTTGCATACCTGTGCAGTTGTAGTGCTGTTGGGACACTGTAATTTCCTTTGGGATCAATAAAGTATCTATCTATCTATCGATTCATTTCCATAGATGTGCCTGACCTGCTGAGTTCCTCCATCATTTTGTGTGTGTTACTTCTAATTCACTTTGCACTTTATCCTTGTTGAGTTGTGAGCACGTGACCAAGTGGTTAAGGGATTGGACTAGCTACCTGAAGGTCATGAGTTCGAGCCCCAGCCGAGGGAACGTGTTGTGTCCTTGAGCAAGGCACTTAATCACACATTGCTCTGCGATGACACCGGTGCCAAGCTGTATGGGTCCTAATGCCCTTCCCCTGGACAACATCAGTGTCGTGGAGAGGAGAGACTTGCAGCATGGGCAACTGCCAGTCTTCCATACAACCTTGCCCAGGCCTGCGCCCTGGAGAGTGAAGACTTCCCAGGCGCAGATCCATGGTCTTGCAAGACTACCGGATGCCTTTACTTACCTTGTTGAGTCATACACTTTTGATCTTCTGAAAATCAGAATCAGATTTATCATCACTGACTCTATGATGTGAAATTGATCCTTTGCGGCAACAGTACAGTGCAAAGACAGAACATGACAATGAGTTACAAAATAAATAAAAGTGAAAAAAGAAGTGTGGTAGTGTTCATGGAATAATGGACCATTAAGAAACTTAATAGTGGAAGGGAAGAAGCTGTTACAGGATCATTGAGTGTGTGGGTCTTCAGGTTCGTGTTAACAATATTGGTAATGAGAAGAGGGCATTTCCTGGTTGGTGAGGATCCATAATGATGGATGTAACCTTCTTGAGACATTCCCTTTGGAAGTTGTTCCTGATGGTGGGGAAGGCTGTGCCCTTGGTGGAGTTGGCTGACTCTGCAGCCTCTTGTCATCCCGCACGTTGCAGCTTCCATGCCAGTCCGCGACGCGACCAGTCAGAATGCTCTCCACTGTACACCTGCCGAAACTGATGGGTGACGTCTGTTTGGTTGGCCGCCGACCAGTGACAGGGCTACAAAACAAGGATGTGCTCATTTACAGGGCACTAGGGTGACATAGCGGTTAGCGCGACGCTATTACAGCTCAGGGTGTCAGAGTTCAGAGTTCAAACCCGGAGTTTGCATGTCCTCCTTGTGGCATGTGTGGGTTTCCTCCGGGTGCTCCCGTTTCCACCCACAAAGATGTACTGGTTAGTAGGTTAATTGGTCATTATAAATTGTCCCATGATTAGGCTGGGATTAATTTGGGGTTTGCTGAAGACGGCGTGGGTCAAAGGGCTGGAAAGGCCTATTCCACGCTGTATCTTTAAATAAATAAAATTTAAAAACTGATTTGCACAGAAGTTTGCCTGAGAGGGTGGTGTATCTTTGGAATTCTCTGCTCCTGAGGGTGGTGAAGGCTGAATCACTAGATGTACTTAGGGAGAAGATAAGTAAATGAATCAGGCACAGAAGAGGAGTCGTGGCCTGCATAAATCAGCCATGGTCACATTGAATGGTAAGGATGGCTTGAGGGGCCGAGTGGCCTATCCCTGTAAAAATTCTCTTGTAGTGAAGCTGAGAGAAGCTGTGGCCAGAGATCACCTCAATGGGACTATTTAGGTCAGTAGATATAGGCTTGTCATATGAGGAGTGTTTGATGGCTCTGGGCCTGTACTCACTGGAGTTCAGAAGAATGAAGAGGGATCTCATTGAAACTTATTGAATGTTGAGAGTCCTCGATAGAAGGATGGTGGGGGAGTCTAAGACCAAAGGACACAGCCTCAGACCAGAGGATGTACTTTTAGAATAGAGATGTGGTGGGATTTCTTTAGCCAGAGAGTGGTGAATCTGTGGAACTTGTTGCCACAGGCAGCTGTGGAACTCAAGTCAATGGGTATATTTAAGGCAGAGGCTGATAGATTCTTGATTAGTCAGGGCATGAAGGGAAACGGGGAGAAGGCAGGAGATTGGGGCTGAGAGGGAAATGGATCAGCCATGATGAAATGGCGGATCAGACTTGATAGGCCAAATGACCTAATTCTACTCCTATATCTAATGATCTTGTGGAATTTCACGATGTTCCCAGATGATCTTAAAAACCTGACCAACTTTTAAAACCTTATTTTAATTTAGTGAATTAAGAAACTGAATCTTCTATCATTTCTGTCAATTATCTCTAAGGGTTTGGTGTACAGTACATTCACTCCAAAAATATCAGAAACAAACTCAGTTCTAGTCATTTACTGCACCTGCCTGCTGTTTGTGGGGTTATACTGGAAAGCAGCATCCATCATCAGAGATCTCCACCATCTAGGCCACGTCCTTTTCTCATTGCTGTCATCAGGCTCTTGAACAAAAGAGGATAACTACACTCACTGGCGCATCCATTGAGGTGTTCCCAGAACCAGTGATCTCACTTTAAAGACTCTTTACTTCATATTCTTGTTATTTATTGCTATTTATTTATATTTGCATTTGCACAGTTTGTTGTCTTCTGCATTCTGGTTGATCTTTCATTGATCCTGTTATAGTTTCTATTTTATAGATTTGCTGAGTAAGCCCACAGGAAAGCGAATCTCAGGAATTGTATGTGGAGACATATATGTACTTTGATTATAACATTTACTTTGAACTTTTGAACTGTTAATTGGCTGTAAAAAAGTAGAAGAAATATTTTGTTGATAGCCGGTCAAAAATAACTACTAGAAATTGAGTACTCCTTCCTCCTAATGTCAAACCAATCATTGAAGCATAAAACAAATAGAACGCAGGAAGACAGTGAAACATGTTTGAAGCAAAACAAAATCTAAAATATGGTTGGAATCTGAGAATTCACCCTAACTAAAGAGGTCTATCAGTAGAAAGCACGTTGGTTATAAACAAAACTTATGTATATGAACACACTAATCAGCTAAGCTACATGAGAATCTAAATATTTTGTTTAATGAAGTAATGCTTGTTCCATCTGTATGTTGCCTGAATCCACCTGTCCATCTGGATTCACATCACTCGTACCAGTTTGACTCCTGCCCAATATGAACAACAGAAAGAGCCCCAAATTCAATCCTCATCATTGTCTCCGTTTTTAAAATATAAACACCAACCTTTCCAAAGGCTCTGCATTTTTGATATCCTGCTTCTCCCAGCTGTCTTATCCATAAAGGCATGAAAGGACAGGAAACTGAGCCGCGAAGAGTGATGATGGCATTTACAATCAACTCACCTGTCTTCGGCACACCTCCTCACTTGTCAAATGGTTCTGTGAATCGTGGAGGGATGTAAGTGAATCAATCAGTTCTCATGAGACATCTTTTCTTGGCACAGAAATGCCCGGAGGTACGGTGTGATTTCCCTGAGTTATCTTTGCAACAGAACACAAATGGTTTTCTGGATCAACACACATAAAATGCAGGAGGAACTCAGCAGGTCAGGCAGCATCTATGGAAAGGAACGAGCAGTTGATGTTTTGGGTTGAGACCCTTCATCATGAGAGGAAAGGAAGAGGGAAGGTGCTTGAATAAAAAGGTGGGGGTAGGGGAAGGAGGACAAGCAAGAAGGAGATAGGTGAAGCCTGGTGGTTTGTGGGGTGTGGGCTGAAGTAAGAAGATGGGAGGTGATAGGTGGAAAAGACAAAGGTACTTAAATCTTAAAGGGCTCGTGAAGAAGGAACCTGAGAGGAGAGTGGACCATGGGAGAAAGGAGGAGGGACTCAAGGGGAGGTGATAGGCAGGTAAGGAGGAGAGATAAGAAGCCATAGTGGGGAACTGAAGAAGAGAGATTGATTTTCTGAAGCTGCTCTGGGACACAACATAGAACTACGGTCAGTAATAGTTCCTGAGTTAAAGAATCATAAAGACGCTAAAATGATGTACCGCACTTTGGTTTCACACTACATTCAGTACCAAGAGGGAAATGAGACAGATGCAGAGGTGGGTGTGTCACAGTATTTACACAGGCTGTTTGACAGCCTAACTTCCAGGCTTGGCATCAATCTTGGGACAGGAAGGAAGGGAAAAAAATTACACAGTGCTCATCAGGTGCTTGGAGCTAATGAGGTGCCAGCTCATGTACAGATCAAAGTTCAAAGTAAATTTATCACCAAAATAAATATATGTCATCATATACAGCCCTGCAATTCATTTTCTTGAGGGCGTTCACTGTAGAACAGTAAAGTACAACAGAATCAAAGAAAAATTACACACAAAATCTAACAAACAGCCAACGTGCAAAAAAGACAAACTGTGCACAGTAATGTAATGGTTAGCACAATGCTTTACAGTACAGGTGACCCAGGTTCAATTCCTGCCACTGTCCGTAAGGAGTTTGTACGTTCTCCCCCATGACTGCACGGATTTCCTCTGGGTGCTCCGGTTTCCTCCCACAGTCTAAAAACATAGCGGTTGGTTGGTTAATTGGTCACGGTAAATCGCTCTGTGATTAGGTTAGGATTAAATCGGGGGATGCTGGGCAGTGTGGGTTGAAGGGACAGATGGCCTTGTGCAGGAAATATTTTGTCACAGTTTAGTCTTGGTTGGGTGAACATTTATCTTTTAACCAGGATCCCTGGTTTTAGATTCTCCAAGGAGCTGAGAAACAATGATATAGCTGATACCATCGTATTCCAGATCCCAATCTCGATCTCTACCTCTAGTGCTGTCTGCACATTCTCCCTGTGACCGTGTGGGCTTCCTCCCCAGCAGCTTGTACTTCTTGGCACCTATCAATGACAAGCTTGCTGATAGGTCAATTGGCTGCTGTAATCTATCTGACCCTCCCACTGTTATACCATGGAAATGCTGGTCCTTTCCGATGAGGGGTTAGATGGAACCTCAGGTGTAAATGGGTTGCAGGGAGTCAAGGTGGAATTTTAGGGCTTGTGAGGAATAAGTCTTTATTTCAGTGTTAAATGTGTAAGGAGAATGTCCAAATAAATATCCAAAGCATCCTCAATCTAACCCTTCATCTGAAAGGACCTAGCCCTTCCATGTTACCACAGTGGGAGGTCAGATGGATTAGAGCATTCGAGTGTTTGGTGTTCGATTCATTCCGAACTTGAATTGACCTGATTGAAGTTTATAAAGCAGTGAGAGGTATAGATAAGCACTGACAGCCTGTATCATTCTCCCAGGGTAGAAATGTCAAATGCAGGAGAGCAGAGGTTGAAGGTGAGAGGGGGAAAGTTTAAAGGAGCATTTGTTTTACACAGAGAATGGTGATTGCCTGCAACAGACTGTAGGAATTGGTGGCTGAAGCAGGTATGATAGTGGCATTCAAGAAGGTTTTGGAAAGAGAGAAGCTTTCTCTTTCACCCGCCCATCATCTCCACTGGTGTATCTTCTCCTTTCCTTTCTTCTATGGTCCACTGGCCTCTTCTATCAGATTCCTTCTTTGACCCTTTATCTCTTCCATCTATCCCCTCCCAGCTTCTTACTTCATCTCCCCTTCCCCACCCGCCCACCTTCCCCCTCACCACACACAAAATGCTGGAGGAACTCAGCAGACCAGGCAGCATCCGTGGAAAAAAGTACAGTCAACATTTCGGCCCGAAATGCTGACTGTACTTTTTTTCCATAGATGCTGTCTGGCCTGCTGAGTTCCTCCAGCATTTTGTGTGTGTTGCTCGGATTTCCAGCATCTGCAGACTTTCTCTTGTTTGTGATTTGACACCTTCCCTCTCAGCTGGTTTTACCTATCTCCTGCCAGCTTGTACTCCTTCCCTTCCCAACACCTTTTTATTCTGGTTTCTGCTCCCTTCCTTTCCAGTCCTGATGAAGGGTCTTGACCTGACAGACCGACTGTTTATTCCCGTCCATAGATACTGTCCGACTTGCTGAGTTCCTCCAGCATTCTGTGTGTCTGTTGTTTTAGAAAGATTAGCATTACTTTAATTTGGCATTGTGCTTGGCATAAACATAGTGGGCTGAAGGCCTGTTCTGAACCAGCAAGCGTCTGACTGGAAGATGTAAGAGCTTCCTTGGCTGAGACGGATGCTATTCAGAAGACATTCCAATGCAAAGTGACACATGCTGCCAGAGGAAGGGTTGGCGGTGGGGGAGGAAGAGACAGGGTGAGCCACAGCCTGTCATTCTCAAAAACTGCTGGAGCCTACTCCAGGAACATTACCCTACACCATGAGACTACACACTTGTAATGATGTCTGCTGTGTGGGTAGATTCTGAATAAACTGTTATTTCCCAACAGCCATCAGGCTCCTGAAGCAGTGTGGATAGCTTGAGATTTAAAGAGATTCAGAGTGCATTTATTATCAACAAATGTATAAATGATACAACCTTGAGATCTGTTTGCTTAACAGGCAGTCACAAAGCAAGGAAACCGAAAGAATCCAGTTTTAAAAAATGACCAACCCCTAGTGCCCACAGAGAAAGAGGAGGAAAAATAAACAAATCAAATCATGCAAACAACAGGAGCGAGCAACAATGGCATTCCGAACCAAATTGAGTCCTTAGATCCAAATCCCCGGAACAGGCCCGAAGCCTTCATATTGGTAGGAAAAATCACCACAAGGTTCGCAAACATGAAGCTCAGCAGCTGGCAGCAGTCTCACAGCCTTAGTGTCATAGAGGGAAGAGCTCCCAGACTATCTTCCCTCTCCTCAACTCTGAACTGATTCCACAACCTACAGGCTCACTTTCAAGATCTCTACAACTCATGTTCTCAGTATTGTTTATTTTTTGTTTGGCAATTTATCTTCTTTGCACATTGGTTGTTTGTCGGTCTTTATTTATGTATAATTTATTTATAAGTTCTATTGTATTTCTTTATTTCCCTGTAAATGCTTGCAAGAAATCTCAGGGTAGTGACATATATGTACTTTGACAATAAATGTGCTTTGACTTTGACTTTGAATGAAGAACCAAGCTTAAACATGAGGGAAAGTAACTGAAGCTCCCTTAGCTTTGCACATCTGCATTTTCAGATGGAAGCAATGTGCAACTTCAGGGGCAATTCAGTAGATCTCTTCTGTAACCTTCCCCACCATTGAGTACATCTACAAGGAGATCTTCCAGAAGAAGGCAGCATCCATCATCAAGGACCCCCACCACCCAGGTCATGCTCTCTTCTTGCTGCTGCTATTTATCAGGAGGTCCAGGAGCCTCAGTTCCCACACCATCAGGTTCAGGAACAGCTATTACCCCTCAACCATCAGGCTTCTGAACCAGTGTGATAACTTCACTCAATTCTGAAATTATTCCACAACCCATGGACTCACCTTTAAGGACTTCACAACTCACGTTTAATAATATTATTTATTTATTTATTAATAATAGTTTATTTCGTATTTGCACAGTCTGTTTTCTTTGGCACACTAGTTGGTTGTCGGTCTTTGTACAGTATGCATTGATTTCTTTGTGCCTACTGTGAATGAATCTCAGGGTCGTATATGATGACATATACATACTTTGATAATAAATTTACTTAGAACTTTGACAGGGGTCAGATCTCAGGTGAGGGCTTTGGTGAGACCTTGAAATCCGAGTTTCCACCCACCCCTGCTACCCCACAAACTCTCCCTCTCTCACACACACACACACACATTCTGCATCCTTAGTGACTGTGGCACAAGCTGTGGATTACAAATAGGTCTTTACTGCTTTGCGAAGTTGGGAATATTTTCTGAAAGAAAGATTGATTTCTGTTAGTTTAACACCCGTGTGAATGTGCTGGACCTGGCTATGAGCCAATGTTTGAGGTTTACTTTAATTGCCATTCTCTCGATCTGCTACCTGAATTATGTGGGCTAACAATGCAGGATGTGCTCCCCAAGCAACTCCTCTCAAACCTCCAAGCAATTACATTTGAATTCCACCAGGTCTGGGCACACAGATGTCAATGAAAGTTGACAGGCAGAACATTGGTTGGACATGGAGAGGGATTTCCAGTTGACACGTGGGGTTAATGAGAGGCTGAGCAAGAAACAATTGCAGCGAGTACCCATGGCCTATTCCCACTGCAGCTTCTGAAAGGGACAGGAGAGGGGATGGGGGTGAAAGGGGCACATCTGTATTTGCTTTCACAGTCTTAGCTCATCAACAGTCAGTGACCAGTAATCAGTAAGAGCGACATCTTCAGAAGGCAATGCCTCACAAAAGGCGGCATCCATCATTACCCAGGAAGGACATGCCCTTTTCTCATTGCTACCATCTGGGAGGAGGACCAGGAGTCTGAAGACACACACTCAACAATTCAGGAACAGCTACTTCTCCTCCGCCATCAGATTTCTGAATGGGCATTGAATCCATGTACACTACCTCATTGTTTTTCTTTTTATGCACTATTTACTTCAATTATTTTATATATATACAGGTTTCCCCTGCCATCAGAAGGTAGAGTGTTCCTATGAAATGGTTTGGAAGCCAGAATGTCATAAAGCGAATAAGCAATTACCATTTATTTACATGGGAAAATTTTGTGAGCATTTGCAGACCCAAAAATAACCTACCAAATCATGCCAAATAACACATAAAACCTAAAATAACAGCAACATATAGTAAAAGCAGGAATTATATGATGAATATACAGCCTATATAAAGTAGGAATACTTTTCCACAATAATTACCCGCACAGTTCTCCATAGCAAAAATCTCACGCAAGCGCTCTCAACAGAAACGCAGCGCAAGCGCTCTCCAGTAACCTTTAAGCTATGAAGCTGCCAAATCATACCAAATAACACGTAAAAATACACAGCCGATATAAAGTAGAAATAATGTATGTACAGTGTAGTGTCACTTACGGGAATCGGGAAGACAGCGAGCACACTGATGATGGTGTGTTAGGCTGAGTCGTCGGAGGCTGGGGTGATGCAGTGGCCCCCACCCTCCAGGCAGTGAACCGATACCAATCTGCAGAGAATGCAGAGGTTCAGCGGTGCCCAGGACACACCCAACACATCTTTAAGAAAAAAGCCGAAATAAACAAGCTAATTAATTAGGTGCTGCCCGGCACATAAATGTCGGCCCAGCTCAGAGGCGACGCAATCGGCAATCGCCTCTGATCTGGGCCGACATTTACGTGCTGGGTGGCACCTAATTAATTAGCTTGTTTATTTTGGCTTTTTTCTTAAAGATGTGCTGGGTGCCTTGTGGCTACCGCTGCACTCTCCGTGGATCGGTATCTGTCTGTGGCCTGGGGTTTGGGGTGGTGGGACACTGGGGTGTCATCTGCTTGCATCAGGGCAGGCAGGTCATCTTCTTCTATCTCTGCCCGCCTCAATGTCGAAGGTCGAGGTTGGTCGTCTGCTATGGCTGATGTGGAAGGGTTGCTTGACTGCTTAGCCTCGCATATTTTTAGATCATACAGTTCTTTGTAAGCACTCAAACCACCCTGCAAATATGCCCTAAACCGATGTACCCTTTCAAAATTAAAGTCGTACTTTACCATTGCAGCGAAAATCTCATGTAGTTGCCTCTCGTTCAGTTCCTGGACGACTTCACTTTTGGTCCATTCACTACTGCATTTGGTTTTGATTGTTATCCTTTCCTCTTCCAATTGCGGCAGCTCTTCATCTATCAGTTCTTGGTGATGGGATGCCAAAATCTCTTCAACTTCATCTTCGTCAACTTCCATAAGCCAAACTCACTTTGTCCTTACTTTGTTCACCACGATTGAACCGCTTAATTATGTCTAGTTTTATGCTAAGTGTAACACCCTTACAAGCTCTTTTAGACTTTTCTGATACCTTAGAACTCATCTTGCAAACGGCTGCTCACAGGCACGTGTTTAAGCAATGCTGGCGAGAATGCTGTTCTGAATCCGGGGAAGAGCGGCTGCTTGGGGCGTGCACTGCTTTTTTCCGCGCGCTGCTCTTTTTCGTAACAGTGAAAATGCCTTCTGTTAGTGAAAACAGGTAACTAATGTAGATCTTTCGTAACAGTGAGTTTTCGTAAAGCGAACGTTCGAAAAGCAGGGGACACCTGTATAGTAAATTAAAGCTACTAGGACTTGATGTTTCAATCCCTGTGGTAAGTCAGCACTCTTGATGTTGGCAATGGGTTTGGAATGGTGACAAAGAGGGAGGGTAGGTATGTCATCAGGGTCATCAAGTGGGCACCCTCCTTCTTTGACGTTTCGTTGATAAGCCCATGACGTCTCCAGAGGGCTCAACGGTGCTACCTGGCATCCCAGATAACTCCCCTCAGTTCCATACCCTCCTGTCTTCATCTTGCACCCAGTTGTTGTCTTTCCTTTTAATCCAAATCCAATTGCAGCTTTCTTCTGCTGCATTTGACAAGGACTTGATTGCTTGTTGGAGGGAGTGACCCCTCACCCCCATCTTCTTCAATAGACTGGTCGTAGATGTAGCAAGGAATCCCCTGCATCCCACTTCTACAGGGAAAATCTTGGTCTTCCAGCTATTCTGGACAGCTTCAGTTGCCAGTTCAGAGTACTTGGTCTTTTTCCTCTCATAAGCTTCTTCAACACCATCTTCCCATGGTACTGTCAATTCCACAACATATGCCAGCTTGGCTGTGGTGGACCACAGGACCATGTCTGGCCGGAGTGTTGTAGCCGCAATGTCTGGGGGAAACACGAGCTTTTTTTCCAAGTCCACGTCCATTTTCCTATCCTGAGCAACCTGCAGAATATATTGCATTGCGATTCATACTTATTTTAATTATGCATTGCAATGTATTGCTGCCATAAAACAAAATATTTCACAACATATTCCAGTGATATTAAACCTGCTTCTGATTCTGATCCTGACCGGCAATCAGTATCACTAGACTGATGCCTTCCTGTGATCTGGCAAAATTGGGTACTCGCTCAGACAAGATTTCTACATTGGTATTCATGTGGACTGTGAGTGTGAGGATAGCATATATTCTGGATCACTGCATTGATCTACAAACCAAACCCCTCACCCCTCAACCCTCACCTTACCAGCTTAGCCCTAGGATAATAACTAAAAACTAAGATGAAGTCCTGATAAAGTCCTGATCACCCTGAAATGTCAACTGTTTATTTCTCATCATAGATGCTGAGTTCCTTCAGCATTTCATGTATGTTTTATAGGAAAGGTATTTTCAAGACATTACAACAATACTATAATTCTATATATTTACTCTCTAAGGTGAAACATAGGTCTCATTAGCAGTAAAGGAAAATGACGAGAAGTATTTCATAACATTGCTGGTCCTTAATTTGATTTGATTGTTTTGGAGAGTACGCTAAATTCTGTACTCCTTTCAAAGCCTTTGGTCTGTCCAATTCATGTCAGTGTGGATTGGTTTTGACTTCACCTTAATGAAAACTGTGCAGAGCGCTGCTGAGCTGAATTTGTCCAAAACTAATTTAAATAATTGAGAGTGTCAATGCGTCTTTCTTCAGTCAGAATGAAGGAACCTTGAAATAACTCTTTGTCGAGCTGTTTGAGACTGTTTAAAACTTTACTGAAGTGTTTCTTCCCTCACGTTCAGATTTAACAGCTGTGTAGACATTGCTGAGTGAAGTCTAGCTTGTACGGTTTCTGGAGATCCCATATGAATATCAATGCTTGTCAGTCCTCAGGTACAGTAGCAAATTGGTTAAATTACTGGAGACAGGAGTTCAAACCCCACCATGGCAGGTGGAAGATTTAAATTCAAGTAATGAAGCAAATCTGGAATTTTGTTGGGGGTGGGTGGGGGAAGTTTCAGTGATAATGAAACCATCAGATTGTTTTGGAAACCCAGCTGGTTTCCTGACATCTTTCTACAGAGGAACTCCTCCCTGCTTACCTGGTCTGCTTATTCTAGATCTACCAATGTAACTGACTTAAATACCTCCTCCATTCCAGGGCATTTGAAGATGGACAATAAATACTGATATAAGGCATCAGGGTAGTGTAGCAGTTAGTATGACACTATCACAGATCAGAGCGTTCTGCAGTTTGGAGTTCAATTCTAGTGCCGTCTGTAAAGAATGACATTGGTTTGCTCTGGGTGCTTCAGTTTCCTCCCACAGTCCAAAGGCATACTGGTTCGTAGGTTAATTGGTCATTATAATTTGCCCTGTGATTAGGCTAGGGTTAAAGAGATGCTGAGAGATCTGGATGACCTAGTGTGTGACTGTGCTGGAGAGTGGAGACTCCCTGCCTGACGCACTCTCCAGATCTACTCATTATTTCAATAAGGTTAGAAGATTGAAAGATTAGCTTTATTTGTCACATGTACATCAAAGCATACCGTAAACTGTGTCGTTTTTCATCGACAACGAACACAGTCCGAGGATTGTACCGAGCAGTCCGCGTGCTTCTAGTGCCATCATAGCATGCCCACAACTCGCTAACCTGTACGTTTTTGGAATGTGGGAGGAAACTGGAGCACCCAGAGGAAACCCACATGGTCACTGGGAGGATGTACAAACTCCTAGCAGGCAGTAGTAGAATTGAACCCGGGTCTCTAGCGCTATAATAGCATTTCGCTAACCGCTACACTACCGTGCCGTCAGAGCTCAGAGATGCCAAGAGATCTGTGTGACCTAGAGTGTGATAGTGCGGGAGTGTGCAGACTCATTGCCAGCTACTCTCTCCAGATCTAGTCCTTACATCTTTTGTAATTATTCTACCTCAGGTGCTCTAATATATTTAAATAATCTGTATGAATGGGAGGCAGAAGATATTTTCTCACTGTGCCTTGGTACATGTGACAATAATAAACCAATTTATCAAAAGGCTAGTGCAGATATACTGAGAAATTAGGAAAGACAACCCACATATACTTGTAATGTCAAGATCATCACCTTCATTATGTCCCATATCATACGACGTGGGTGATCATGGTCTAATATCCATGATTGTTCTTGACAAATTTTTCGACAGAAGTGGTTTGCCATTGCCTTCTCCTGGGCAGTGTCTTTACAAGATGGGTGGCCCCAGCCATCATCAATACTCTTTAGAGATTGTCTGCTCAGCATCAGTGATCCCATAACTAGGACTTGTGATATACACCACCTGCTTCCATGGCTTCACGTCACCCTGACTGGGGGGGGGGGGGCTAGGCAGTTGCTCCACCTTGCCCAAGGGTGACCTACAGGCTAGTGGAGGGAAGATAGAGATGTATCTCCACTCTGCCACCCAATTACAAGAGTTGCATGTATATTTGGTATCTCCTCAAGAAATAACAATTTATCCATGCACACAATAGTGCAACGTTCAACGCAGCAGTAATGTCAAGGCCGCATCGCAGGACCTTTGGACTGTTGCATGTCCAGTGTTCATGGCACGTATAGAATTGGAATTGGTATTATTGTCGCATGTACTGAGATACAGCGAAAAGCTTGTCTCGTATACTGTTCATACAGATCAGATCATTACACAGTGTATTGGGGTAGAACAAGGTAAAACAATAACAGAATACAGAATGAAGTGTAACAGTTACCAAGAAAGTGCATTTCAGGCAGACAATAAGAAGCAAGATCCCAATGACGTAGACTTTGAGGTGAAGAATTCATCTTATCGTACTAGGGGAACCATTCAATGGTCGTATCTAACAGCAGGGTGGGAACTGTCCTTCAGCCTGGTGGTGCGTGCTTTCAGGCTTCTGCCCGATGGGAGAGGGGAGAAGAGAGAACGTCCGGGGTGGGTGGGGTCTTTGGTGATACTGGTTGCTTTACTGAGGCAGCGAGAGGTGTAGACAGAGTCCATGGTTTCTGTAATGCCCCGACACTGATGCGGGAGTGTTACACCACAATGATATTGCAAGCCATGTGATCGTCAGGATTTCCCAGCCCGCGCATTATGAGCACATCAGAGCCAGGTGCGGTTCTGTCCTCGGATGGGATGGTGCTTAGTTGGTGATTGTGAAGCGATCGCTCGTCAGCTCCCGTCTCCGTGTGCAGTGGAACACCATTGAGCGGGAGTGCATTGGGGGCTAACTCGATCCTGGAAGGGTTAATTGGTTGTTAATTACTCTGTATGGCTGAACTTTGTTTTAATTAGTAACATCTGTGCCTAATACACATTATTAAATGTAGTCAGATCTAATAGAGAGCGCAAGCTGAACCGTTCAGGGCGGGGAAGGGTCTGATGCGTCTAGAGGGTTGTGTGGGTACCAGAGGTTAACAGGCATTCAGAAATTACCGCCGGCACACTGGAAGAACGGCATGAGATTGATGGAAACTACAACATAATTAATCATTTTTGTAAATGATTTTCCTTCCCTGGGTGACGCGTTTGAAGGTAATGATTAGCCAGCACGGTGGCCTCTGTAGTTCGAGTCCAGGAGGGAGTGAAAGCAAGGATTTCTTTAATGCTTTAAACTTGATGGATTTCATGCAGGAATTGTTTTCCCCTGGTGTTGCTCATGGATTAGAGTGGACGTACCCTTGGGTAATGGTCCCAGTTTGGCTCCTTACACCGTGCCTTTCTAACCCAGTTCACCATCTGCACATTCAGAACATCGTATAGCTTGTACCGTTCCACAGTGACGCCTGTTCATTCCTTTATCTCGTGTCTCTATGCTCCCTGTATTTGCTAGAGTTTGTTTTGCAGCTTCCCTATGCAATACTGTTGATGTTCCTTCCTCTTCACTCTGATTTGCCACAGTCTCTGTCCTGGAATCAACACCGGGGTCAAACAAGTCTCTTGAGCCACTATTGCAGATGTGAGACTGCAGATACTGCAATTTGTTCCAGAACGATTATTTGTGGGGATTAGTCTGTCACTGTATAATATTGTAGTACAGTACAGGGTGGGGACATACCTGTCACTGTATAACACTGGGGTGTGGTTCTGGTGAGGACAGATCTGTCACTGTATAACACTAGGGTATAGTACTGGTGGGGATGGGTCTGTCACTGTATAACATGGGTACAGTACTGGTGGGTACGGGTTTGTGTATAACACTGGGGTACAGTACCATGGGATGGGTGTCACTGTATAACATGGGTACAGTACCAGTGGGGATGGGTCTGTCACTGTGTAACATGGGTACAGTATCAGTGGGGATGGGTCTGTCACTGTATAACATGGGTACAGTACTGGTGGAGATGGGTCTGTCACTGTATAACACAGGTACAGTACTGGTGGGTACAGGTCTGTCTCTGTATAATGGGTAGAGTACTGATGGGACAGGTCTATCTGTGTATAACACTGGGGTACAGTACTGGTTGGAACGGGTCTGTCTGTGTATAACACCAGGACAGAGCATGTAGGTGCACATTAACCATTTCCCAAGTAGGTTTTCCATCATTCCCCTAAGGTTTCCAAGACTGTTCAACCTCCCTCACGTGTCTCTTCTGTCCTCTATCCCCCTGATGTTGTTTTCCCTTGGTTCACCCTCCCCTCCAGCTCCTCCTAGTTCCATGTGCCCAACCTCCCTCCCTTGTATGCTTTAATTTATCACCTTCTAGTTTCAACACTCCCACGTCCACTCTCCTGTTGTGTCCATCTAGCTACCCGCCACTTTCTCCCTCTCCATTCTGGAGCAAAATGGTAGCATTGTGGTTAGCACAATTGCTTTACAGCACCAACGATCCCTGACCTGGGACCAATGATCCCTGATCTGGGTTCAATTCCCATTGCTGTCTGTAAGGAGTTTGCATGTTCTCCCTGTGGCTGTGTGGGTTTCGTGGGGATGCTCTGATTTCTTCCCACATTCCAAAGATGTACTGGTTAGTGTTAGTGAGCTGTGGGCCTGCTATGTTGGTGGTGTAAACACAACGTCACTTGCAGGCTGGCCCTAGCACATCTCAGATTGTGTTGGTCGTTGTCATAAACAACACATTTCACTGTATATTTTGATGTTTCAATGTAATCTTCAATCTTTAACCTAATCTCCAGCTATCCATGCATGAACCTTCCCCAGGTCCTGGGAGAGTTGATGAGCCTGCATCCATTGGGTCCATCAGATTCAGTCCATAGTCTAAATCTGTCCAACATACACTCCCAACCTGACATGAAAATATACCTCTGCAGTTTCTTCCAATCCAAATAAAGGAACTCAACCTGAAACATTGACTGTTCTTTCCTCTCTGTAGATGCTGCCTGACCTGCTGAGTTCCTCTAATATTTTGTGTGTGTGTGTGTGTAACTGTAGTTTCATCGTTGCGTTCTCCCCAGTCACACTGTGAAACCACCTTTGCCAGAAGTCCTGCAGCTGTTCAGAATGGTAACTCACCCCCTCCCCACCTTCTCAAGGACAATAAATGCTGGGTTCTCCCATATCCTGAGAAAGAAATTAACCGAAATCAGTCCGTGTGCACACACCAGCCTTTGGGGCTGTTCAGCTCATTTAGGTTTTTGTTCTAGGGAACTTTGTAGCTCTGTAAATAATGGCAGCGTGGTGGTTAGCGCAAATATTTACAGAACCAGAGTCCCAGGTTCAACTCCTGCCATGGCCTGTAAAGAGTTTGTACGTCCTCCCCGTGACCGCGTGGGTCTCTACAGGGTCCTCCCACGGTCCAAAGATGTACCGGTTGGCAGGTTAATTGATCGTTGTAAATTGTCCTGTGATTTGGCGAGGGTTAAGTCGTGGTTTGCCGGGCAGTGTGGCTCAAAGGGCCAGAACGGCTTATTCTGCCTTGTATCTCAATAAATAAATAATGTGGCCGTGTACAATGGTATGGGAAAATATCCGATGAGGATTGTTTCTCTAATGGTAAGAAATTAATGTAAATATTCTCCAAGCTGGCGGTACTCAAATGGGGTTCTTGTACTTGCTCTTGAATGCCGGAAACTGTCACTTTGATGAGATGCGTGTGAGACTGGAAATGATACTCTCCCAGTAGGGCAATATTCCGCAAGTTTACACTGAAGCATCTGGGGAGATGCACTGGCTGCCACTTCTTGTTTACATTTTGGAATTCCTGCGTTTTCAGCTTTATTTCTTATTTGAATTTGTACATCAAATGTTTATGATGAACTGTGTCTAGTCTGCTCTAATAAAAGGATTGCAACTTCAGAAAGATTCTTCACTGTCCACCGCGAGAGAGGCTGGAAAATGGAATTCAGCGGCAACACGCGAGAGCACCGGGTTTCACATTGGGAGGGAGCAGAGACAACCTGGCTGCGTTTACTTTGGGAATCAGTAATCTATGTTATTTTCCACTCTCCTATTTTAATCTTTAAGTAAACACAGTTTCGCATATTCTAACTTTATTCTGTCAGAACCCAAAGATAACTCAACCATTTCATTCAGAAAATTGCAGTGGTGAGACAGCACAATATTACCAGTGTTTACGATGGGGTGTTGTGGCTTTCATTCTTGCCTCTGAGTCAGAAGGTTATGGGTTCAAATCCCTGCAACGCACAAACCACCTCTGAGCATAGTGTGTTGTACTATGGAAAATGCTGCATTTCGATCACTTGTTCCAGCAGATAAAAACTAAGTTCTTCCAAAGGAAAGATTTGTTTATCCCTACCAATGGTTGTCAATTTTTCTTACTCAGTGGCCGTTATTAACGTTTAAAGATCAGCTTTATTTGTTACTTTGTACATCGAAACCTACGGCAAAGTGGGCCGTTTGTGTCAAATCAAATCAGTGAGGATTGTGCTGGGCAGCCTCCAAGTATCGCCACGCTTTTGACGCCAACACATATGCCTACAGCTCTCAAATCCTGACCAATAAGTCTTTGGAAAGTAGAGCACGCAGAGGAAACCCATGCAGTCACGGGGAGAATGTGCAAATTCCTTTCAGACAGCGGCAGGAATCGAACCCTGATCTTACAGCTGGTGCTGTAAGAAATTGCGTTAACTGCTACACCACTATGCCGTCCTGGGACGGTCTTGTGCAATGGTTAACGGAGTTGTGTGGGCAATAGTAGGCTTATCCTTGTCAGTGGAAAAACTTCTATTTGTGTGGTATCTACATAAACAAAGACACTGAGGTAGGACAAAAGGAACAGAACACGCAGACAGTGTCACGGTGACGGAGGAAATACAGTGCAGTTGGACAGAGCAGAACAGAGCAGGCATACAGTGTCACAGATAAACTGGTCGTTCTGTCTCCTCTGTTGACCGCACCTTCCCAAAGCTTAGCTAGTTCTGAGGCCGTGCTGCCATCGAGCAGGCAGAGAAGCCAATCATATTAGAACACCAGAAGCAAGAGGAGGCATTTAACTTTATCAAAATTATTCATCCTATACATTTACATGAATTATAAGTTTGCTGTGGTGTGTTGGTCAGAGTGCGACATGCAACAAAAACAACATTCAACAATTATAAAGAATAAATAATTATCTAAGAATAAAGTCAGAGGTTAAAGTGCAGTTATGGAATAAAATGTTCAAATAAATAACAGCATGTATTTAGAATGTAAACATCATTATAGAAAGTGGTTCAAAGTGTTTACAGTGCAGTGATGGGGGTAGTAGACAGAGGGGGGTGGAAGGGAGGTTAACTAGAATGGTTGATCAATATTAACTGCCTGGAGGAAGAAACTTTTAAAATGGGATGAAGTTTTTGTTTCAATAATCCTGTAGCACTTTCCAGAAGGAAGCTTTTCAGCCACTCCTCTCTGGTCCATCATCCAGTAAGATCGTGGCTGATCTTTCACCTCACCACCACTGACCACCCTGAGAATTTGGAGATCTTTCCACCAGGATCTTTTCAGTGTCTTCAAGCCCTTCAGCCCATTGAGTCTCTTCCACACTCCAGGTGAAAGACCTTTAATTTTAACCTTGGGCCTTAATGACCAACTCCTGACTTCTGAGCACCATAAACATAGGGAAGAATTGTCCCTGATCCCTGTCCCGCAATTAAAATTTCAGTTCAAATCGGTTTCTTTCTCCATGGAAGCTGCCTGACCGGCCGTGTACTTCCAGAATCACAAAATTATCACTATCTTTCCTGGTGTGAAATGTGTTTTGTGGCAGCAGAACAGAGCAAAGACAGAAATTTCAAAATAAATAAGCAGTGGAATAAAGGCATAATGAGGCAGTGTTTGTGGACTCATGGAGCTCTTCCTAAAATCCTCGCTGATTTGATTTGAAGCAAACAATACATTTCACTGTATGTTTCGATGTACGTGTGACAATAAAGCTAATCTCTTAATCTCTCTTTAAAACACTGAGTATGAGTCTTCAGGTCTTGTACTTTTACTTGATTTGCTTATTTTTATTTATTTGACGATACAGTGTAGAACAGGCCCTTCTGACCCTATGAGCAGCATCAACCAGCGTCTCCCCGACAACCCCGATTTAACCCTACCCTAATCACGGGACAATTTACAATGACCAATTAACCTACCTACCGGTCTTGTCTTTGGACTGTGGCAGGAAACCAGAGAACCCGGAGATATAATGGGTGGCGCAGTGACATAATGGTTGGCACAGCACTTCACAGTACAGGCGACCCCGGTTCAATTCCTGCCACTGTCTGTAAGGAGCTTGTACGTTCTCCCTGTGACCGCATGGTTTTCCTCTGGGTGTTCCGCTTTCCTCCCACAGTCCAAAGACGCACCGGTCAGTAGGTTAATCGGTCATTGTAAATTGTCCTGTGATTAAGCTAGAATTAAATCGGGGGTTGCTGTGTGGTACAACTCAAAGGGTTGGAAAGGCCTATTCCGCGCTGTATCCCTATGAATAAATAAGCACACGCATTCCACAGGAGAACGCACAGGACACCGGGATTGAGCTCCGAACTCCAAAGTGTCCGGATCTATGATAGTGTCACACTAACCGTTACGCTAGTGTGGTGTCCTCCCTGGTGGTAGTAATGGGAAGCGGGTATATCCTGGCTGGCAAAGCTCCAGGATCTGCTGTTCCTTCTTTCCCATAACAAATCAACCAGGGAAACGCACATCTTTTAACTATTTTTAAAAATATTTTTCATCTCCCTAAGAAAGTGCGTGGAAGATACACAAAACTGAAAAATCTTACTGAGCCAGTTGCTGGTGGGTGAGGTTGGGTATCTCTTTGTTTCCTGGTACACGCACGTGGGCTGAATGGCCTGTGGCATATCTTCGACAGTAGCTTCCAGGATGAAGAATTTTGTGCAGGAAATCTCCTGAACTCGCGCGAGAGGGCAGGTGGGGCTCGGTTATCTGAAAGCCTTCAGCAGTATGACACTCCCTCAACACAATGGAATGTCAGTCTGGTTTTTGTGTTCCAGTGTGCGGGGATATTGCTGGGGTGGGGAGATGGGACTATATAAAGAATATTGCATTAAATAAAAATAAGATCCAAAGAAACTGAGACAAACTATCACGGAGCAGTTCCTGAGTGACAATGATGCTAATTTCCTGAGCGGTTTGCTGGGAGGAATCCCATTGTTCATGAGGCTGTTCCCATAATTGCTGGTTTTAACATTACACATAAGCTGGGCTTCTGCTAATATAAGGATCTGCAGTAATTGTCTTGTAATTGTATTCACCTGCCATTTTTATAAAATGTCTAAGGTCTTTGTCTCTTGCCCTGACTGACGCTATACAACTCTGCTTTCTCACATCCCTATAACAGATATCTCTTATGGTGATGTAACATTGATGGCATAGATTGAGTGGATAGCCAAAGATTTTTGTCCCCCAAGGTGGAAATGGCTCACACCAGGGGGGGTGTAATTTTAAGAAAATTGGAGGGAAGTTTAAGAGGGATGTCAGAGGTACATTTTTTTCAACAGAGTGTTGGGTATATGGAGCACCCTGTCAGGGTGATGGTAGAGACAGAAACATTGGGTACATTTCAGATACTCTTAGATAGGCTCATGGATGATAGACAAATGGAGGGCTATGTAGGAGGGAAGGGTTGGATTTATCTTAGAGTAAGACCATAAGATGTAGGAGCAGAGGTAGGCCATTTGGCCCAGCGAGTCTACTCTGCCATTAAGTCATGGGCTGATCCAATTCTTCCAGCTATCCCCACTCCATTGCCTTCACCCCATACCCTTTGATGGCCTGACTAATCAAGAACCTATCTCTATCTCTGCCTTAAATGCACCCAATGACTTGGCCTCCACAGCCATTCATGGCAACAAATTCCATAGATTTACCACCCCCTGACTAAAGTAATTTCTCCACATCTCTGTTCTAAATGGATGTCCTTCAATCTTGAAGTCATACCCTCTTGTCCTACACTCCACTACCATGGGAAATAACTTTGCCATATCTAATCTGTTCAGGCCTTTTAACATTCAGAATGTTTCTATGAGATCCCCCCTCATTCTCCCGAACTCCAGGGAATACAGCCCAAGAGCTACCAGACATTCCCCTCACGGTAACCCTTTCATTCCTGGAATCATTCTCCTAAGAGCCTGGAACAACATTGTTGGCCAACAAGCCTCTACTGTGATGTTATGTTCAATGTTATTTATCCTGGTGAGTTTATGGATGGATTTTATATGTTTGTGGTTAATGTCTTCGTATCCCAGAACTAGAGAATTTCAGTACTTGCTTCTATGTTCCTCGGTGTGTACAGGAGGTTTCTGAGCAGGGGTTACCAAACTTGTTTTATGCCATGGACCCTTACCATTAACTGAGAGGTCTGTGGACCCCTGCCCCAGTGTGTTTTGGTTAATTGGTTTATTATTGTCACATGTACCGAGCAACAGTGAAAAACCTTTTGTTTTGCATGCTATTCATACAGATTATTTCATCACAAAAGTGTATTGAGGTAGTACAAGGGAAAGCAACAACAGAATGCAAAGTAAAATGTTCCAGCAACAGAGAGAGTGCAGTGCAGGCAAGCGGTGAGGTGCAAGGCCTTAACAAGGTAGATTGTGAGGTGAAGCGTCCACTAGAGGGACATTCAGTAGTTTTACAACGGTGAAATAGAAGCTGTCCTCAGCCTGGTGGGACGTGCTTTCGGGCTCTTGGAACTCCTGCCTGATGGGAGAGGAGAGAAGAGAGAATGTCCGGGGTGGGTAGGGTCTCTCATTGTGCTGACTGCTTTACTGAGGCAGTGAGAAGTGTAGACAGAGTCAGGTCACTCATCTGTGTGCTACTGGTACCATGTAACCCAGTACTACCTGTCGCATGGTCGGGTGGTCGGCGATTAAACCGGCTCCCCCACCAGGCTTGCCTGGTGAGGAGGATGGCTAGACACCCTGCAGGATGAAAAACA
Source organism: Mobula birostris (assembly GCF_030028105.1). NCBI lineage: Eukaryota > Metazoa > Chordata > Chondrichthyes > Myliobatiformes > Myliobatidae > Mobula > Mobula birostris. The sequence goes on along the minus strand of NC_092392.1, from coordinate 28,308,068 downwards.
AGTCCTGTCAAAGGGCGGATGAACCCTCTCGTAGGGTCAACGGCTGTCTAGCAAACATGTGTCGTGAAGCGCGGAAAGGGCACCACTTGCATTGAAGCTTGGCCTGGCCATTCACAGCAACAGAAATTCCCCTAGCCGTCTTGGACCCCACCATGCCGCTGGATTTGGGAGGGGATGTCGAGAGGGTGGGTCTGGACCTGTGCAACCCCCTACTCACCTAAAATCCACTCACACACACACGCTGTTCCTCTCTGAGGAGTGAGGTATCCTAAACCCCACTAACGGACTGAAAGGAACCATCATCATCCTATGGGATGGATAGCCAGAAAAAAGACAGAGTCCGTAGAGAGGAAGCTGGTTTTCCTGATGGGCTGAGTTATGTCCACAACTCTGTACTGTTTGCTGGCAAAGAGTGGACAGGAGGAATAAAACTCTTCCCGGGCTTTAAGCCGGATACAGGTATCAATTGTGGCCAACATTCGGATGACAAACTCTACTATCTTCAGGATAATTTATAATTGATACCTGCGTCTGGCTGGAGGCCCAAAAAGAGTTTATTCATTGTATATGGCGGGAAAGCGCTAGATCCTTTTTCACTGGACAGGAGATTTGCACAAACTCTAAGCAGATGGAGGACACCAGAATTCAGGCTATAGTGATGGGACTCGAGGTCTGTCGAAGGAATCGGCTGCTGGGAACTCTGGTCTCTGATGCAGATCCCAAAGGAGACCTTGTTGAACTAGGAAGCTGGGTAACTGGTTGAAGAATCCAAAATATCCAAGCTCAGTGCAGTTAATAACTTGGCTCATGGGTTAAAACCTTTGAAGACAGTTTGCACAGGACACTTTCATTTATCACTGCGTAGTCATTCTGTGGTATAATTCCACAAGATCAGTAATCTTGCTTGCATTGATCATGTTATAGAACAGGCCCTTTGGCCCATAACATTGTACTGACCTATATAAACCTACTCCATGATCAATCTATCACTTCCCTCCCACATAGCCCTCTATTTTTCTTTCATCCATGTGCCTATCTAAGTGCCTCTTAAATGTCCTTAATGTATCTGCCTCTACCACCACCCCGGCTGTACGTTTCATGCATCCACCTCTCAGTGTATTAAAAAAAAACTACCTCTGACATCCCCTTGTCATTGCCATTAACTCCCTGGGAAAAGGGCGCTGGCACTCTACTCTGTCAAAGCCTCTCATCATCTTGTACATCTTTATCAAGTCACCTCTCATCCTCCTTCGCTCCAAAGAAAAAAAGCACTTGCTCGCTCATGTCTATCTTCATAAGATTTGCTCTTACCAGGCAGCATCCTGATAAATCTCCTCTGCACCCTCTCTAAAGTTTCCACACCCTTCCTATAATGAGGTGATCAGAACTGAACACAATACTCCAAGTATGGGCTAATCAGAATTTTATAAAGCAACACTACCTTGCGGCTCTTGAACTTAATTTGGATAAACTTTCCCTCATTGAGCCCCTCCGCCATTTGTGCACACCAACCCCACCTCTCCAATCAGATCTATACCTTCTCCTGCTCCTCAGCTTCCATCAGCAGCTGTGAGTTGGGCCCCGGAGGGTCGGGTGTCTGCAGAGCTTGCCCTCGTGTCCTGGAGTGTGACAGGCACCCAGCTGGGCACCAGAGGCCGTCATTATGTTCAAAACCTTCCTTTCAGCTCCAGAGACTGAGGCTGCCCTCAGAGTAGTGATGACCTTGTCTATTCAACAACGGTTCAGAGGGCAAATGTCACACATCTTTCTTTCTTTTCCTGTATCAGAGACAAATTAATGACCATAGATGTTTGGCCTCTGATTGGCTCCCAACCACTCCCACTGCAGAACTTCAGTTAACAATGACATGGGAGGTACCTCAGGGGTTAGGAAGTACTGAACAGAGCAAATGCTTAAAACACAATAACTTATTGCACAAAACCCGAACACAGGACAAGAATGTGTGGGTCATTAGCACACAACACAAATTGTGCATGGGCGCCGTTGGTGGTCAAGACCCATCATATTGTGCTTCTTCAAAAAAAAAAACATGCCTTCTTTTGAATAAGGCATTTCATTATAAACTCAAACAAAATAGCCCAGGATTGTCTGCCTTCTGCTTATTTTATCCTCAGCTCGTCCCGTCTGAGTCCCTGCTTAACCCTGGTCTGGCCCTTTCCCCATTGACACAACTCTGGCATTGTTCTGCCCATTCAGGGACAGGGGACCATGCGTAACCAAACACAGAGTGAAGGTAATTGTAACAACGCGGTAAATAAACAGGATAATCCACTGAACTATACGGAGGCTAAACTTTCTCTTTAACGGATCTGTCACTAACCTGTGAGAAAGATTAATGGTTTAGTCAGCCACCACCTGGAGCAGCCTTAAGGACTCCAGTGTAAACAATAGAGGGTGAACTACTTCAGGTGGTAGTGGGTTGCAAAGACAGATAGAGACAGGCAAAGAGAGGGTGCACCAGGCCAGTTGAGCTGGAGATTGATCATGCACAAATAAGACTATAAGACCATAGGATACATGCGCAAACTTAGGCCACTTGGCCCATCGGGTCTGCTCTGTCATTTCATTATGGCTGATACATTTCCCGTTCAGCCCCATTCTCCTGCCTTCTACCTTGTCCCGTCATGCCCTGACTAATCAAGAACCTATCTTCCTTTGCCTTAAATATACCCGGTGGCCTCCATAGCCACCTGTGGCAATGAATTTCACAGGTTCACCACTCTTTGCCAAAAGAAATTCCTCCTCATCCCCATTCTGAGGCTGTGTCCTCTGTTCCTAGACTCTCTGACCACAGGAAACAGCCTCTCCACATCCAGTCCATTGAGGCATTTCAACGTTCGATAGGTTTCAATGCGATCCCCCCTCATTCTTCTGAATTCCAGTGAGTACAGGCTGAGAGCCATCAAACAAATTGTGGCGATGTTTTTAGACATACAACCAGGGTGAAGATGTCAGCAAATTATTATGTGCTTCATTTTGATGCTAGGCTGGAAATCTGCACATAATGAATACTGCTCTCCAGCTAGATCAGGCACTACAGATTAAGGCAGTGGAACTCAGTTGTTTTCAAGGATTAGATTACATGCAAAGCAATAATTTAATGAATCGGTTTCACTACAATTATTGAAGGCTGCATATTTTCAGATTGCTATTGGTTGAGCACTGGGGGTGGGGGAGGTACCTCTTTCATGGTAAATAAATTTGTTGTATGTATACCGAAGCATACAGTGAAATCCGTCGTTTGCATCAAATCAGATCAGTGAGGATGTGTTGGGGGCAGCCCTCAGTGTTTGCCATGCTTCTGGCACCAGCATGGCATGCACACAGCTTACTAAACCTAACACTATATGTCTTTGAAATGTGGGAGGGGAAGGGAGCACCCGGAGGAAAGCCTCCCTGGGAGAACATACAAACTTCTTACAGAGAGCAATGGGAATTGAGCCCCGATCGGTGATTGCTGGTGCTCTGAAGTGAAAGTGCTAATTGCTATGCCACAGTGCCGTCAATATTTCAACGAGATCTGCCCTCATTCTGAATCCCAGTGAGGACAGACCCAGCGTGATCTCTGGGTGGGTGGTGTAAGCTTCTCTTCAATCTGCTCAACTGTACAAACAAGGTTCTACTGAAATCATGCAGAGAACTTCAAAGCACACTCAGAAATGCAAATACTGTTAAAATTGTAGGAAAGTAATACTAACTGTTTTTTTATTATCAGGATCCCCGGGGTTAGAGGCAGGTTTCAGGCCCTGGGATTGGTTGAGGGCCAAGTTACAGGCCTCAGAATTGGCCAAGGAGCAGTGTGTTGGCCTGGGATTTGGCAAGGGACAGACTGCAGACTCCGGGGTTGTGCGGAAGGCAGCCCTGAACTTCGAATTCCCACAAGCACAATGAGTCAGGCGATCTGAAGCTCTTTGCTGTGGAGGACTGGGAATGCATTTTCCACATCTTTGGCAGTTTTGAAATTTAGGCAGAGGTTTGGTCAAAAGTTCCAACGTGTCATTGAACAGAGGGAATGAGTTGTTAATGAACTATGGTGAAAGTTTTGCGCCTTCAGGTCAGTTGTAACATCGCAACTTCACAACAATCCATACAAATCTTTGGGATCACCTTGGGATTGAAAACACTCTGACTCTGCTCAGCCACTCGGATAAACCTGGAAAAAATTTAAGCATAAATTTCATGTTGTATGTCAGTGATACTAACTCAGATTCTGAGAACATTGTCCACTGAAAATAGCTTTGAACTTGCTCCTTGAAGTATTGGAAACCGTAAGTGGACAGGGTTTGTTATTGCCCAGAATAACTGGCAAACCAACCAAGTGAGCACTGTTTTCCTTAACACTTTGTCTGATGTTTGACCTGACATTTTTTTTATGCATAATTGTATTTCCTGCAGCTTTTTAGTTCACATTGATATGATTTGTAGAACATTTTTGCAAGACAAACAACCGTGCTTTTTCAGTTCACGGTTTTACTGTCCGGTGCATAAACTTTGATGAGAGTGTTGCTTTTTAGGTCATTTGACTTCCAGCAAAGCAGAAAGTGAAAACAAACAGCAGGAGGTCTGAGATTAACACATTGCTGCTACTTCAGTGAGTGCTCACATTGGTGAACAGCGAAAATGACCCAGGAGTAGGCATCAAAATTACTTAACCTATCTTTCTCTATGGGGGCATAGGCCGCTGACAGCAGCTCACCAGAATCTCTGTACTGGGCCAGTTCTTATCCTTCCTCTCCCAGGGATGTGGCTTTGGAGCTGCGGTTGACATTCCTGTAGCTCTGGGATGGGGTTGGTCCTTTCGCAGTTGGGCTTGCGACTGTTCATGGCAGAGTTCTTTGAAGTTACACCAAGGAAAGTTATTTGACTAAATCAAATAACTGTAATGTCTTAAAGATCAGATTACTTTTCTTTCTTTCTTTTTAAATCTTTTTATTAATTTTTCCATGTTTATAAACAAAATAATGTTGATACAAAGAGAATGAAATAATCTTATTGTTAATAAACATATACAGAAAACATCTCAGATAACACAAGTATAGTAGGCTTCCAAACTCATGATGTAATTAATCATAGAAAAAAAATACCAAGAAAAACCCCAGATTAATTTTAATTGTCTGAAGAGGACAGACTGCAGCCGATCTGGATCTAGGAATCGAACCAGAGCCTTGCTCTTCCTGGGTGTGTAAACCTTTTGCCCAAGGGTCGATTAGCTCTTGTACGAGCCAGGCTGCGTCCTCGTTCAGTGAAGAGTTCTGATTCTTTCACTGTCAAAGCTGCATATCATTAAATCCCCGCCATTGTCTGTAAGCTGTTTGTATGTTCTCCCCATGACTGTGTGGGTTTCCTCTGGGTGCTCTGAGTTCCTCTCACATTCCTAAGGTATACAGGTCTGTAGGCTAATTGGCCACATGGGTGTAATTTGGTAATACAGGCTCATTGGGCTGAAGGGCCTGCTCCTGAGCTGTATCTCTTAATTAGTTAAATTAAATTACCCAATGAGTAATCCAGGGACAATGAGTTCAAATGGTAGCTGCGGGAATTTTGTTCATAACATGAAGGTTTTTAGAAAAATGATATTGTCAATAATAGGGTGGTGCTTTATTCAACAAATGTATATCGAGTGAAATGTGTCATTTAGCCCAATTCTTTTCCTAAGTCTTATAGTTTTATAAATGGCTAGGTCCGTCTCTGCTTACTGACGGGAGGGTGCCCGCTTTGTGGCTGTGTGTGGCTGAGTTTGGGCTGGTGTGTGTTTCTCCTTGAATGATCCTTGGAGGTGTTCAGGTGTGCAAGGGTTGTAACATGTGATTTTCTTCAGGAATTTAGAGTCATGTAGTAATATATGAAACAGGCCCTTCGTCCCAAATTGCCCATGCTAAGCCAGGGGTCCACCTCAGTCCCATTAACCACTATTTGGCCCATATCCCTCTCAACCTTTGCTATTTGTGTACCTGTACACAGTACTGTGTAGCAGATGTCTATTAAATGTTTTAACGTACGTATACTTCCTCTGGCAGCTCGTTCCACACACAGACAACCTTCAGGATGGAGAAGTTGACTCTCAGTTTCTTATTAAATCTTTCCCCTCTCACCTTCAACCTTTGCCTCTTGTTTTCCTGGGAAAATAACTGGGTGCATTCACTCCGCTTACGCCCCCCTTCTCTGAGGTCAACCCTCTGTCCCCTCCTCTCCAAAGAATGAAGTCCTAGCATGCCCCTCCTCTCCCTGTAACTTACTGCCTCCAGTCCCGACAATATTCTCATATCTTCTTTGCACTCTTTCCAGCTTTGTCCAAAATCTTGAGCGATGTGATCCTGACTGGAAACAGTCTTGGCTGCCGGTGTATTCAGAGCCACAAAGGTTTATGGTGAATCTTGTGGAATGTGATATTTCTATTGCAATTTTCATGGAGTTCTTTCCTTAATGATAGAAGAGCTGTGGAGTCTAAGTGCCCTTATGAACTCCTTTCTGAGGGTAAAGCATTGTGACGTGAAAGCAAAATATACGTCCATCTCAGTCAGCGAAAATGACAGAACGCAGATGAAAGCTTCCCGTATTTTTAACAGAACAACTGCTCACTGATTCAAGGTTTTCCATCAGCAGCTTCAGGTCAAATCACAAGTGGTGCATTGTATGAAATTTTGAAACCACATCTGTTCTCATGCCTGATACTCAGGGCAGAAACCTTGCCTCTTTTGTCTGTATGTCAGCCAATGGCTCCATGAAAATACCTCTCAGGTCGGGATTCACTGGAAGATCAATGAATGAGGGGTCATCTCATTCAGCAGTGAAGGATTCTGATGGACCTTCTCAGGGAGGTTACTGTGAGGATGAATCCCCGTGGGCGGTTAGTGGGGCACCTAGAACTAGGGGCTATGTGATCTACACCTCCTGGAAACAGTTTGATCTGTCTTTGCACTCAGAGTCACACAGGTTTACAGTGAATGCTGTGGAATATGATGCTTTATTGCAATTTTGGGGGAGTCTAGGACCAGAGGGCGCAGACTTAGAACAGATGTATGTCCATTTAGAACAGCGATGAGAAGGAATTTCTTTGGCCAGGGGGTGGCAAATCCCTAGAGTTCATTGCCACATATTGCCGTGAAGGCCAAATCATCTGGTATATGGTCTTTTGGTCTTATATTTAAAGCACAGGTTGATTAATGAGGGTATCAAAGATTACAAGGAGAAGGCAGGAGATTAGGATTGAGAGGGCTAATAAATCAGCCATGATGGAATGGTGGAGCAGACTCGATGGGCCAAATGGCCTAATCCTGCTCCTATGTCTTATAGTCTTATCATCGTATTTCTTTCATCCATAAGTTGTAGATGGGCTCTGTAAATGTACTGGGCAGAGGCTGTGCTCAGTAATCATAGCAGTGAAGAATTGAGACAGCTGCTTTCGTAAATCTGTGATAAGGAAGTATTTTTAGGCAGGCTTCCAGTTTATGCAGAGTGGCTGTTACATAGAGTTGCTATCGCTAAAGGCCATTTAATATCTGTGTTCCAGTTCTATTAGCTTATAACTAATCTCTGCTATTAGAATTAAGGATTTCAACAAGATTAAAAAAATCAATAGACAGGTATTAGGATTTCTGAAGCCGGGCAGCCTCACTCCTGTTCAAAGTTGTGGCCAATTTTGATCTAATCTGAATAAAACCTTTGAGAATTCTGTGAGAGTTATTTTTCATTTGGACAATTTTCCTGGCGACAGATTTAATTGTGTAACCAGTAGGTTGCAGGAAATTGTCAATTAATGTTGAAGATGAATTATAATTTCTAAATTATTGTTAAATTTAGCATCAATGCACATTTGCTACTGAGCCAAAAGGCAGTAGGTTCAAATCCTGCCCCAAGAAACCAAGAAAAATGTCCATAAGTAACTGAATCAGGAAAACAGATGGAATTTAATGCTTGAAGAGTGTGAGGTGTTTCTCTTTGGGAGGACAAATCAATGTAGGACTTACATGGTGAATGTTAGGGCACTGAAGAGTGTGGTAGAACAGAGTGATCTGGGAATACAGATCCATAATTCCTTGAAAGTGGTGTCACAGGTAAAGTCATAAAGAGCTTTGGCCTTCATAAATCAAAGCATTGAGTACAAGAGTTGGGATGTTATGTTGAAGTTGTATAAAAAGTTGGTGAGAGCTAATTTGGAGTATTGTGTGATCACCTACCGACAGGAAAGATCTAAACAAGTTTAAAAAGGTGCAGAGAAAATTTATAAGAGGCTTGAGGACATGAGTTTTAAGGAAAGATTGATTAGGCTAAGATTTTATTCCCTGCAACATAGAAGATTGAGAGGAGATTTGATAGAAGTATGCAAAATTATAAAGGGTATAGATAGGATAAATGCAAGCAGGCTTTTTTCACTGAGGTTGGATGGGACTGGAACTAGAGGTCATGGGTTAAGGGGGAAAGGTGAAATGTTTAAGTGGAACAAAAGGGGAAGCTTCTTCACTTAGAGGATGGTGAGAGTGTGGAATGAGCTGTCAAGAGAAGTGGATGCGGATTTGATTTCAACATTTCAGAGAAACTTGGACAGGTCGGGAGGAGTACGGAGGCATGGAGGGCTATGGTCCAGGCCTAGGTCATGAGAGTGGGAAGGGTAATAAATCGGTACAGACTAGATGGGCCAAAGGTCCTATTTCTGTACTGTAGTGTCCTATGACTCTATAACTGTAACAACCAAACTGCTGGAAGATCTCAGTCAGTCAGGCGGCATCTGTGGAACCAGAGGAATGGTCATTGCCTTGTGTTAAGGCCCTCTTTCGGATTCTGATGTAGCGTCTCATTCTGAGAGGTTCACCATTCCTTTCCTACCACAGAGGCTGCCTGATCCATCAAGTTCCTTCCGCCATTTGGTTGTTGCTCCATATTTCAACATTTGTAGTCTGTTGTGTCTCTATCCAGTAGAATACATAAAAACACAGAAAACTTACAGCACAATACAAGCCCTTCAGCCCGCAATGCAGTGCCGAACATGTACTTACTTTAGAAATTACCTAGGGTTACCCATAGCCCTCTATTTTTCTAATCTCCATGTACCTACCCAGGAGTCTCTTAAAAGACCCTATTGTATTCGACTCCACCACTGTCACTGGCAGCCCATTCCATGCACTCACCACTCTCTGCGTAAAACAAACTTACCCCTGACATCTCCTCTGTACCTGCTTCCAAGCACCTTAAAACTGTGGCCTCTCGTTTTAGCCATTTCAGCCCTGGGAAAAAGCCTCTGACTATCCAGACGATCAATGCCTCTCATCATCTTACACATCTCTATCAGGTCACTTCTTATCCTCCATCGCTCCAAGGAGAAAAGACCAAGTTCACTCAACCTATTCTCATAAGGCATGCTCCCCAATCCAGGCAACATCCTTGTAAGTCTCCTCTGCACCCTTTCTATAGTTTCCACATCCTTTCTGTAGTGAGGTGACCAGAAGTGAGCACAGTACTCCAAGTGTGGTCTGAGCTGAGCAGGGTCCTATATAGCTATAACATTACCTGTTGGCTGTTAAACTCAATCCCACGACTGATGAAGGCCAATGCACAGTATGCCTTCTTAAGCACAGAGTCAACCTACATAGCAGTTTGAGTGTCCTGTGGACTCGGACCCCAAGATCCCTCTGATCTTCCACACTGCCAAGAGTCTTACTATTAATGCTATATTCTGCCATCATATTTGACCTACCAAAATGAACCACCTCACACTTATCTGAGTTGAACTCCATACTGTGAGGTAACATTCACTCACCTCCACACACGGCTGACTCCACAACCTGTAGACGTGCTCTCAACGACCCTTCAGCTCATGTTCTCGGTATTACTTACTTGTTTATTTTTATTCAGACAGTTTGAATTCTTTTGCACATTTGTTGCTTGACAGACTTTGTGTGTAGGTTTTCACTGATTCTGTTGAATTTCTGTGAATGCCTGTCTGTCATCAAAGATGCTCACGACTTAGACCATGCTCTTTTCTTACCGCTGCAATCAGGCAGAAGGTACAATCGCCACTGGACTCGCACCACCAGCTTGCTAACCCTCAACCCTCAACCTTGAACAAAAGAGGATAACTACACTCATCTATTGAGATGTTCCACAACCAATGATCTCACTTTAAGGACTCTTTATCAATTCGAGCTCTCATTACTTACTGCAATTTATTTGAATTTGCATTTCAGTGGATTGTTGTCTTCTGTGCTCTTGCTCTTTCATTGATCCTGTTCACAGTTCCTATTCTATAGATTTGCGGAGCATGCCCGTAGGAAGAGGGTCTCAGGTTATATGTGGTGACATGTATGTTCTCTGATAATAAATTTTACTTTGAATGTTTGCAAGAAAATGAATCTCAAGGTAGTATACTTTGAACTTTGAACTTTGAGGTTTGCCAGGTCAGAGGTGTCATCATTTAATCTGTTTAATATTGTGCCATCTGTGCAGAACACTACATTGAACGTATTGAACAGTGCTGTACTCATTGTCTGACAATAAACAGATGTGATTCCTTCTTCTCCAGCCCCCTACTTTTTCCCCACCCACCTAGCGGCACCTATCACTCAGCTTTCCCCACCCCCACCTTTTTATTCTAGCATCTTACTCCTTCCTTTCCAGTTCTGAAGAAGGGTTTTGCCCTGAAACATCAACTGTTTATTCATTTCCATCGATGCTGCCTGTCCTGCTGAGTTTCTCAGCAATTTGTGTGTGTGTTGCTTTGGAAAAGAGGTGCTGTGTCCCTCTGTACGATTATTTAACAAAGTTTCCTGTTAATTTCATTTACCACCCTTTCTCCAGGATCTAGGAGAGTGATACTATTGTGTTAACATAGTCAATGGCGGTGGGATAGAGATACATCTCTACCAAACGAGGTGTGGGACACTCTTTCTCTCCACTAGCCTGCAGGTCACCCTTGGGCAACATGTAGCTTAGACCCGATCAGGGTCACTTGAAGCCATGGGAGGGGATGGTGAATGATCGTATGAGCAGCTGGTGCATATCACAAGTCCCGGCTATGCGACCACTGACGCCAAGTAGACAAACTCTGAAGAGTATTGACAATGGCTGTGGTCACCCGTCTTGTAAAGACACTGCCCAGAAGAAGGCAATGGCAAACCACTTCTGTAGAAAACTTTGGCAAGAACAATCATGGTCTTGGATAGACCATGATCGTGCACGTCATATGGCACGGCACATAACGAATGAACATTGACAGTGATCCTATTACCCTCTTTTATAGAACACAGAGCAGTACTGTACAGTCACAGATCCTTTGACCAGGTATGTACAAGCCATTATGCCAAATTAAACTGCACACAGTTCTCCAAATGTGGCTTAACCGAGGCTCCATACAACTGCAATACAGCTTCCTGATTTTACATTCAACACCCCGCCTAAAATTATTCCCCTGCTATTTGCCATTTCCAACCTTTTTCCCAGGGAGGAAATGACTAATACCAGGGGACATATTTTAAGGTGATTGGAGGAAGAATGAGGTGGCGGGGGGGGGGGGCGATGTCAGAGGTCATTTTTTTACACAGAGAGTAGTTAGTGCATTGAAAATGCTACCAGGGGTGATGGTAGAGACAGGGACATAAAAGACATTTAAAAGACTCTTGGATAGGCACATGGATGAAAAGAAATGGAGGACTATAGAACATAGAATAGTAGAGCACAGTCCAGGCCCTTCGGCCCAGAATGTTGTGCTGCCCCTCAAACCCTGCCTCCCATATAACCCCCCACCTTAACTTCCTCCATGTACCTGTCTAGTAGTCTCTTAAATTTCACTAGTGTATTTGCCTCCACCACTGACTCAGGCAGTGCATTCCACGCACCAACCACTCCCTGAGTAAAAAACCTTCCTCTAATATCCTCCTTGAACTTCCCACCCCTTACCTTAAAGCCATGTCCTCTTGTATTGAGCAGTGGTGCCCTGGGGAAGAGGCGCTGGCTATCCACTCTATCTATTCCTCTTAATATCTTGTATACCTCTATCATGTCTCCTCTCATCCTCCTTCTCTCCAAAGAGTAAAGCCCTAGCTCCCTTAATCTCTGATCATAATACATACTCTCTAAACCAGGCAGCATCCTGGTAAATCTCCTCTGTACCCTTTCCAATGCTGCCACATCCTTCCTATAGTGAGGTGACCAGAACTGGACACAGTACTCCAAGTGTGGCCTAACCAGAGTTTTATAGAGCTGCATCATTACATCGCGACTCGTAAACTCTATCCCTCGACTTATGAAAGCTAACACCCCATAAGCTTTCTTAACTACCCTATCCACCTGTGAGGCAACTTTCAGGGATCTGTGGACATGTACCCCCAAATCCCTCTGCTCCTCCACACTATGTAGGAAGGAAGGGTTAGTTTGATCTTAGTGTAGGTTAAAAGGTTGGCAAAACATTGTGGGCTGTAGGCCTTGTACTGTGCTCCAGTGTTCTTGTGAATATAAATCTATATGAAGACAAGTATGTCTTCTTTACCACCTGTCTACTTGTGTTAGCACTTTCAGGGAGCCGTGGACTTGGTAAATTAGATTATTATTGCCACATACTAAGTTACTGTGAAAGACTTGTCTTACATACTGTTCAGAGAGATCAATTCATTACACAGTATATTGAGGCCGAAGAAGTTTAAACTGTCATGAGCCCTGTAGGGATTTACAGGTTGCCATTGAGCATTGGGCTGCTAGGTTTCTCCAGCACCTGTATTCGCTAATTGTTGTCTTAACTAGAGTCATTAAGTCCTGATGCTTTCTGTTTAAACTTGTCAAGGTAATTGTGACTGGCATGGGTTTTCCACATTCTGTGATTATTTAAAGTGGTCTCCTGATTAGCACCCATTGTGGGGTCCTTGTGTTGAAAATGATTTGTCTCGTGGTGCGGCTCTCTCGTGCCACAGATGCTCAGTTGTATAACTTATTGATTCCATCTCTACATGGGAGACTGCCATGCCTCCGCACCTGGGTTCAGTCGTTGCCAGCGCTCACTGTGACAGAGTCTGGCATTACTCTGCGCCTGGGTTCAGTCATCATGACAAGAGCAGAATTCAGAATGTGTAACAGCTGCAGAGATGGTTCAGTGCAGGCAGATAGTAAGGTGCAAGGTAGATTGTGAGGTCAAGAGTCCACCTTGTCGTATTAGGGGACGAGTCCAATAACAGCGGGATAGAAGCCTGGTGGTACGTTCTTTCAAGCTGTTGTATCTTTTGCCCAATGGGAGAGGAGAGAAGAGAGAATGTCCAGTGTAGGTTGGGTTTTTGATTATGCTGTCTGCTTTACCAAGGCAGTGGGAAGTATAGACAGAGTCTATGGAGGGGAGGCTTGGAAATATGTTCTTCCAGGCTTTTGCACCCCAAGATTCCTCTGCATATCAATAGTCCTAATGGGTCTGCTTTATTTGGCTTTCCCAAGTGCAACACCACACACTTGTCTGGATTAAACTCCATCTGCCATTTCTCTGCCCACATTTCCATATAGTCTCTATCCTGCTGAATCATTTGACAACCTTCCTCACCATCCAAATCGCCACCAATTTTTGTGTCCCCTGCAAACATGCTCATCAGCCCTTCTGCAATTTTGAGCAAATCATTTATATGCTCAACAGAGGTCCCCACACTGATCCCTGCAGGACACCCCTGGTCGGTATGACACCTCTCCATCACGACCCTCTCTAGTTTAGATTTCTGTTATCTCATCTAGATTGGCCAAATCCCTCCAGTAAGAGCTTTGCATGCTACCCTCCCCGATTCAGCTTAGAGCAGGTTCTTTGGGAGGTCTGATGGGACAACACTGCAGTTTAGCAAGTTGAGCCTAAGCAAACCACTCCTTGGTAAGAGGTTGACTCTTTGAGGACGTGCAGGAAAGGACACTGTATTGTAAGACAGTCATAAGGAATTTGTGTGATACCTTGCAGATACTACAACGGACTTCTAATTAGCAATACTGGGGAGGGGACAGGATGCTTTGCAAATTAGAGTCTTGTCAGATTTCTGTTATCGTGGGCTGTTTATTATCTGCCCATTCCACACCGAGCAGAATGGTTATCTTTAATTGACCAGGTGGCTTCAGCACTTGTCTCAAAACAGTTCTTGCTCTGATTTCCACTGAGGTCCATTTAAAGTGGGACTATCATGAGTGGAGGTGGGGGGGCATATGACTGATGTGGTTTGTCCCGTTCACTGACGGGGCCACACTATCTTCTCGTGGTGCAGTTCCTCAGGGGTTATCAGTTTATGTTAATCAGAACATTGAAACTGTAAACCATTGTCACAGTGATGGATTCTTTATTTACTTTATCACCAAATGGAAGACGAATATGTATTATTTTGTAAACAAAAGTTTCAGTCATCTTGTGCCAAAGTTTTGAAAAGATGTTTGAATCTGTTGATTTACATTCCTGATGAAGTGCTCCTTGAGAAATTTCATGCTGAGAGTGGGATTCTTCCCTGAACCACTCAAGGGTCGTAGACTTGACCCTTGACTAAAGCAGGTCAAGATATGACCCAGCCAGTGAGCCTGATGGACTCTCCAAAGGGAAAGGTAACAGTCTCTGATGGCCTGCACTGTGTTGGGAGACCATGAGACCATGACATCTGGTATTTCTGAGACCACTGCAAAGCAAAGCCACTATATGGTTTAATCACAAAGGTGTCCTGGTTTTGATCTTGTATTTCAGTGGTAACTTTCTATTGAGTGGTAACCTCTCATTCAATAGTAACCTCTCATTCATAAAAGTGAAACACTCAACTGTGCAAGTAAGCAAGCAGGTAGAGAGGTGCATTCACTGGCAATGCACGGGGACACCACTGGACCTTATACAGGACTGCATGTGGATGTCACTGGACATAGCACTGGACTTCCACAGCACTGCACTGTGGGTGTCATTAGACACAGGGCTGGACAGAGACGCCCCTGGACACGGGGCCGCACGGTGACGCCCCTGGACATGGGACTGATTTGATTTTTGGTATTGACTAAGTTCTAAAGATTTAGCAGATCAGTCTTAGCAGGAGTGATTTGGATGTTGACTGCAGAAAGACGCCACACCCCGGAGAAACTTACCTTCTTTGAAATCAATGTCCCTGCTTCGCAGTGTAAGTTGCTTATCATTTCCTTTTGAAAACAAAAACAGCATTTGGTCAAACATTGGATGGGCAGATGAAATGTGCATTGACTTGTTAAGAACAGTGCAATTCCAAAACCTCAGTCTCCCTTCTCTTAATTTTAGGTTTAATATGTGCCACTAAAAATACTTCTGAGAGTTCAGAACCACTAAAAGCTGAGAGCAGCACCTCAGGTAGTCAACACCCAGCTCTTTATGAAGGCAATGGCTCAAAGAAGGGGATGAGATCAGTACTGGTCAGTACTTGTTGTCAAGCACAGGCACAGTGGACAGAATGGCCTGTTTTCTTGCCGTGTGATTCCATGACTCTAAGACTTGCATTTATATAGTTCCTACCACCAGTAGAAAATTACAGTTAAATGCATTTATGCAGGAAAGAACAGCAGTAAATATTATTGTCAGTAGAGTTTCACAAATAGTAACAAGGTTAATAGCCAGTTAATTGTGTTTTACTGATGTTGGTAGATCCAGGATCTCAAAATCAAAGTCAAATTAGATTTATTAGAAGATACATAGAAAACCTAAAGCACAATACAGGCCCTTTGGCCCACAATGCTGTGCCGAACATGTACTTACTTTAGAAATTACCTGGGGTTACCCTTAGCCATCTATTTTTCTAAGCTTCATGTACACATGGCTCCATTTATTATTGAAGAATGTATATGTGACCATATTCTACCTTGAAATTCCTTTTCTTGCAGGCATTTACAGGAAAAATAAATGCAACAGAATTTATGAAAAGCTATACTTAAGGAAGTCTGACAAGCAACTGATGTGCAAAAGAAAAAAAAATAATGAGAACATAGAGTCGTAGAAAAATACAGCACAGAAACAAGCCCTTTGGCTCATCTCGTCGGAGCTGTATCACTTAAACTGCCTACTGACCTGCACCGGGACCAGAGCCCTCCGTACCCCTGCCGTCCATGTACCTATCCAAACTTCCCTTAAACTTTGAAATCGAGCTCGCATACACCACTTGCACTGGCAGCTCATTCCACACTCTCATGACCCTCTGAGCGAGGAACTTTCTCCCCCATTAAACTTTTCACCTTTCATCCTTAACCCATGACCTCCAGTTGTAGTCCCACCCAACCTCAGCGGAACAAAGACTGCTTGCATTTACTCTATCTATACCCCTCATAATTTTGTACACCTCTGTCAAATCTCCCCTCAGTCTTCTCTACCGCCTTGAAACTGGATATGCAGGTTGTGAAATCTGTAGGATCTGAATATTGTCGGGTGATCGAAACGTTAACTGAGAAGCAATCAAGCACACACGCGATTGACTGAAGATGCCCCATACCTGGCAATATTGAGCTCAATGTCAATAAAGTATCACTGGAGTGCAGATGTATTATTATTAATATATTATTATTATAATAATAGTATTTCGGATTGCACAAACCAGACACGGAATAACCAGATAGGGTGTTCTGTTGGAGCAGGGATTTCCTACCTGGGGTCCACGGACCCCTCGTTTATTCGTAAGGCTCCATGTTGGAGGATAATCAGTACCTGATTCTGATGACTTCGTGTAAATTACGGGAACATGAATGTGTTTAAGTTGTTAATTCCATTCTGTACAATTAGTACTTGGATGTCAAATGTTCAACGGATTTTGATTCAAAATTTCGGACCAGATTTTCTATCTTCCTGGGCCCTTTGGAAACTAATAAGAGTGAATCCATGAAGTTGAGTTACACCCAGCAAGGCCAGATGCTACAGAAACATTTCAATATGGGAGAAGTCAACGGCTGGAAGTAAACAAACTCTTCACCCAACAGCTGTTTTATTTACAAAAAAATGAGTCATAGGCCTGGGAAAAGATGACCAAAACCCCTAAAAATGGACTTGTAAAAATATCTCACCCATAATTTCTTTCCCCTCAGTGATTCAGTTGATCTGCACTCAGCGGCCATTTTATGAGGTACACGAGTACACCTGCTTGTTAGTGCAAATATAGATATTTATTCTAAATGTTAGAATCAGCCAATTGTGTGGCAGCAACTGAGTGCATAAATGCATGCAGGCACGGTCAAGAGGTTCAGTTGCTGTTCAGACCAAACATCAGAATGGGGAATAAATGTGATCTAAGTCACTTTGACAATGGAATGATTGTTGGTGGCAGACAGGGTTGTTTGATTAATTTGGAAACTGCTGACGACCTGGGATTCTCACACACAACAGTCTCTCAAGTTTACAGAGAATGGTATCAGAAACAAAAAAAAACTTCCAGTGAGCAGCAGTTCTGTGGGTGAAAATGTCTTGTTAATGAGAGAGGTTAGAAAAAAAGGGTAGATTGGTTCAAGCTGACAGGAACCCAGATAACCGCGCATTACAACAGTGGTGTGTAGGAGAGCATCTCTGAATGCACAACATGAAGTGGATGAGCCACAGAAGTAGAAGACAATACTGTGTTCCACTCCTTTACCTAATAAAGTGGCCACTGTGTGTAAATTTTGACAAATTTCAGCAGGAATTCAAGTAATATAGTTCTCCTGTAGAAAGCCTGCACCCTGGACTTTTCACAAGCCAAATATTTCCCTAGTTTATACATAATATTTATTCCATCACATCATGAGAGAAAAGCCGCAACGATGAGGCACAAACATGGGTCAGGAGATGTAAACCGGGCTCTGTGAGAGTGAGGAGTGGTGCTGGCAAGGTCAGGTGGGCTAAGCTTCACCATTCAATGAAAATGCTGGCGCACATCCGCCTCTTCATTCTGAAGATAAAGGTTAAGGATGAGCTTTGTCTGTTACATGTTCATGGAAGCATGCAAAGAAATGTGGTGTTTTTCATCCATCCAAATCAGTGAGGAGGTGCTGAATACAGCCTGCAAGTATCGGTAGCCTTCTGGTGCTAAAATAGTAACTTACTGACCCTCACCGTGTGCCTTTGGAATGTGGGAGGAAACCGGAGCACCCGGAGGAAACCCATGTGGTCATAGGGAGAATATACGTACTCCTTATAGACAGCGGCAGGAACTGAACTCCAATCAGTGATCACTGGTGTTGTAGGGAGTTACACTAGCTGCTACGCTATCGTGCTGCCATCAAGGTTTTGCATAGCAGGGGAATTAAGGGCTATGGGGAAAAGGCAGGTAGGAAGAGGTAGGTCCATGGCCAGATCAGCCATGATCTTATTAATTGCGGAGAAGGCTCAAAGGGCCGTACTGCTGAGGGCCAGTTTGATTGCCGTACCGCTGAGGGTCAGTTTAATCGCTGGGTTTGGTGGGGTTATGTATGAATTGGCCGTGTTTGGTGGGGTTTGTTTATTGTCATTTTTCAGTACACGTGTAAAAGATAGCAAAACGATTGTTACTCTGGATGTGATGCAGCATTAAAAAAAGAGTAAGCATAAAGAACACAATAAAAAATACAATAAATATAAATATAAAAGCAAACTAATAAAACACAATGTGCAAGTACTGTTATGTACATAGACTGATTATACCTACAATTTTTTCATGATTTATTTTTGTTCCTACAGTAATTTTTATGTCATATATTGTCCTGTTGCTGTAAAGCAACAAATTTCATGGGCTACCTCAGTGATAATAAAGCTGATTGTGGTTCTGCCCTCAGCTGGATGGAAACATCTGTACCCGAGAACTCCCTCCCCAGCTCTGAGAGCAGCTTCACCACAAAGACAGCCCGGTTCCTGAGGTGGCTCAACCCCACTTTCTCAAAGACACTTAAGATCATAAGACCATAGATACAAGAGCAGAATTGGGCCATTTGGCCCATCGAGTCTGCTCCGCCATTTCATCATGGCTGATCCACTTCCCCTCTCAGCCCCAACAGAATGCCTTCTCCCTTATCCCTTCATGCCCTGACTAATCAAGAATCCGTCAGCCTCTGCCTTAAATATACCCAATGACCTGGCCTTTACAGTTGCCCACGCCAATGAATTTCACAGATCCACCACTCTCTAGCCAAAGAAATTCCTCCTCATCTCCATTCTCAAAGGATGCCCCTATATTCTGAGGCTGTGCCCTCTGGTCTTAGACTCTACCACAAAGGAAACATCCTCTCCACATCCACTTTATCAAGGCCTTTCAACACTTCATAGGTTTCAACGAGGCCACCCCTCATTCTTCTGAACCCCAGTCAATACAGGCCAAGAGCCATCAAATAAATGCTCTTCATATGACAAGCTGAATCAATCCTGTTATCATTATTGTGAACCTCCTTTTACCCTCTTCAGTTTCAACACATCTGCACTTAGGTAACGGGCCCAAAACTGCTCACAGTACTCTGTGAGACTTCACCAGTTCTTTATGAAGACTCAGCATTACATCCTTGCTTTTATAATCTAGTCCTCTTGAAATGAATGCTAACTTCGCATTTGTCTTCCTCGCTACCAACTCAATCTGCAAATTTACCTTTAAAGAATCTGGCACCAGGATCCCAAATCCCTTTACATCTCAGATTTTTGAATTTTCTCTCCATTTAGAAAATAGTCTATGCTTTTATTTCTTCTACCCCGACATTGTATTCCATTACTTTGCCCATGCTTCTAATCTAAGTCCTTTTGTAGCCTCTCTGCTTCCTCAGAACTACTTGCCCCTCCACCTAGCCTTGTATCGTCTGCAAACTTTGCCACAAAGCCATCAATTCCATCATCTTAACCATTGACATGTAACATAATCAATCCCATCACAGACCCTTGTGGAACATTAGTGGTCACTGGCAGCCAAACAGAAAATGTCTGAGCAATAAATATCCAGATTCAGGAAGTGAATTTGGAAAATGATCATCCAGCTGTGTTGTTTTGGATATTGTATTTGCAATTTAAGTAAAAAATTGAAAGGAATAAGTACCTAAAACAGATAGAAATGGGCCCTTCGAGCCATCCAGTCTATGCTGAACTATTAATCTGCTTAGTTTCATTGATCTGCACCCAGACCAAGGCCCTCCATACCCCTCCCATCCATGTACCCATCCAAGCCTCTCTTAAATGTTCAAACTGATCCTGCAACTGCCAGTTCTACTGGCAACTTGTTCCACACCCTCGCCGCCTTCTGAGGGGTCGGTGTCTTAACATGGATGGAGTTAGAAGCTAATACTTGTCAGAGCCAGTAAGCTCTCGTGTTTCCTTCTGAATACCGTTGGACAATGATTCTGCCCAGTCAGGTTCTCGAGAGGAACGGTACACGTCAGTCAGGAATGTAAATGAGCAAATGGCTTCAAAATGCATTTGTACATTGGAATGACAAGAAGTCACTACTGAAAGGAACTCCGAGTCGAATCTTGTTTTGACATAAATGTCACAAAAGCTGGCAGGTTTGCATGGATGTGTGAGTTGTGATGTTCCATGACTGTCAGTTGAATTGGAATGTTTGTGCAGCACAATTTGTGAGACAGCTCTCAGTTAGAGGTTCTACGTAATCAGGACCTGGAAGTAATAAAAATAAATAAATAATCATTATTACCTATCATTATTTGCTAACTTTGCATTGCACAAGTATGTCTATCTTGCACATTGGTTGTTTGTCAGTCTTTGTAGTTTTTCATTAATTCTGTTGTATTTCTTTGTATCTATTGTGTATGCTTGCAAACAAAAAAATCGCAGGATAGCATACAGTGACCTATATGCACTTTGATAGTAAATTTACCTTGAACGTTGAACACATCAACCCTTAACCAAGTCCCTGGCGTACTGTGCATCTGAAAAGAATCTACCTATCCTGTGGGCGCGGTAACATGGTGGTTAGTGCTACAGCTTTGCAGTACCAGTGAACTCCTGCTGCTGTCGGTGTGGGTTTTCCTCCGAGTGCTTGGGCTCCTTCGATGTCCCAAAGACAGATGGGTTAGAGTCAGTAAGTTGTGGGCATGCTACGGATTAAGCATGAAGGATCAGTTTTATTCAAAGATTCACAGCATATTTATTACTAAAGAATGTATAAATTATACACCTTGAAATTTGTCTGCTTACAGGCATCCACAAAGCAATAAATCCTAATGATCCAATTTAAAAAAGACTAAAAACTACTACATAGAGAAACAGAGGGAGGAAAATAAAACATAAATCATGCAAAAGAAGCAAGCTGACAACATTCCAAACCAGACTCAATCCCCAGATCAGAGTATTCTCAACCCTCGGTGGCAGCTCGTCACACTAGCAGGGCAAAAATGTTCAGCAGCCAGATCAGTCCACAGCCTCAGTGCCGTGGAGAGTGTGAGAAAATCAGCCCGACATTTGCAGGAGAGCGAGTGAGAGGTCACACAGCCCGAAGCCGTTCTCGATCTCACCAAATCGGCTCGGGATTTGGAGCGGTCAAACCTTGCACCCGGGTTAGGTGGACAGGCATCAAAACTCTTCCTAAATGCTCACTCTATCTCTGGCAGCGATACCACCAACTCTGTCTGTGACCCCGGTTCAAACACATTGTGCCTCGCAATGCCCAGCACGACTCGTCCCCCCGAAACCAGCATCATCTCCACCCACCTCCTCACTGTCTGCGGCGATTGTCTCTGTCTCTCTTCCTGCCATTGCGGACATTTACACCACAAGCTGCACCCATAAAGCCAACAGCATTGTGAGGGACCGCACACACCCCTCACACAAACTCTTCTCCCTCCTGCCATCTGGCAAAAGGTACCAAAGCATTCAGGCTCTCACGACCAGACTGTGTAACAGTTTCTTCCCCCAAGTCATCAGACTCCTTAATACCCAGAGTCTAGACTAACATCTACATGTAATTTGTCCTCTACTGTGCCTATTGTCTTGTTTATTATTTATTGTACTGCCCTGCACTGTTTTGTGCACTTTATATAGTCCTGTGTAGGTCTGTAGCTAGTGTAGTTTTTGTGTTGTCTCACTTAGTCTAGTGTAGTTTTGTGTTGTTTCATGTAGCACCATGGTCCTGGAGGAATGTTGTTTCGTTTTTACTGTGTACTGTACCAGCAGTTTATGGTCGAAATGACAATAAAAAGCAACTTGACTTGATAGTTCACCACGATTTGCTCCAGTAAACATAGGTAATGTTTTTAGTTGAATCTCTCACCTTACTGTCTACCAGTAAGCTGTCACACATTTTCAGTAGCATCATTTTAAACTGGAAACCATTTGCTGTATACATGTACAAGTATTAGGAATTTGCTGTGGTGTGCAATAAAAAAAAGAACATTCAACAGTTATAAAGAATAAAGAATTATTTAAACATACAAATGAAATTCATCATATCAAATCAGTCAGCACAGTAGCATAGTGGTTAGCACAGTGCTTTACAGTACCAGCAACTGGGTTCAATTCCTGACACTCTCCTTCAGGAGTTTATACGTTCTCCCCGTGACTATGTGGGTTTCCTCCAGGTGCTCCGGTTTCCTCCCACAGTCCAAAGACATAATGGCTGATAGGTTAATTGGTTATTGTAAATTGTCCTAAGATTAGGCTGGGGTTAAATTGGGGGGATTGCAATGGGCAGCATGGCTCAAAGGGCAAAAAGGGTCTATTCTGTGTTTTATTTCAATAAATAAAATAAATGAAAAATAAAGTTAGAGGACAAGGTGTGAATATGGAGTAAAGTGTGCATAAATACTGTATTTACAATGTATGATGTACTATGGCAACACTCGTGGACTGTTCCCACCCCATCCTTAGACTGTGTTGATCGTTGACTCAAATGATGCATTTCACTGCATGTTTCATGTACTGTATGTGTGTCAAATAAAACTCATCTTTAATCTTTCGGTAGTACTTACTAAAAGGATTGTAAAAGATAATATCCATTGGGAAGCAAGAGGATAGAGACAGAGCAACTTTTTGGGGGCAATTATTCAATGAGAAATTTAATTACTCATGCAACCTTTCACAAAAGTTACTGCGAATAAGTGTTGTAGGTGATTCACTATTGAACTGGTCATGGTGTTCTTGAAACTGTAAATATTTTGGGAAGCTAAGTACTTCTCAAACTTCCGCTAATGCCCCACCTGCCCCTTGTACCCTATCCATTATTCATTTATATACACACATTCTTTTTCTCTCTCTCCTTTTTCTCCCTCTGTCCCTCTGACTATACCCCTTGCCCATCCTTTGGGCTTCCCCCCTCCCCCTTTTCTTTCTCCCTAGGCCTCCTGTCCCATGATCCTCTCATATCCCTTTTGCCAATCACCTGTCCAGCTCTTGGCTCCATCCCTCCTCCTCCTATCTTCTCCTATCATTTTGGAACTCCCCCTCCCACTCCCACTTTCAAATCTCTTACTAGCTCTTCCTTCAGTTAGTCCTGATGAAGGGTCTCGGCCTGAAACGTCGACTGTACCTCTTCCTAGAGATGCTGCCTGGCCTGCTGTGTTCACCAGCAACTTTTATGTGTGTTGCTTGAAATTCCAGCATCTGCAGATTTCCTCGTGTTTTCAATTCCTGTTGCTGTCTGTAGGAGTTTGTACGTTTACCCCATGGATGCATGGGCTTCCTCCAGTTGCTCTGGTTTCCTCCCATATTCCAAAGATCTACAGTAAAGGTTAGTGAATTGTCAGATATGCTGGTGCTAAAGGCGTTGTGACACTTACGGGCTACCCCAGCACCACCCTCCCCATCACCCAGTACGTTCCTTCTTCTCACTGTTACCATCAGGATAGAGGTACAGAAGCCCGAAGGCACACACTCAGCGATTCAGGAACAGCTTCTTCCCCTCTGCCACCCATTTTCTAAATGGACATTGAACCCATGAATACTACCTCACTTTTTTAATATTATTTCTGTTTTGCACTATTTTTAATCTAACTAATTAATATACATATATACAAACCGTAATTGATTTACTTAATTCATTTTTCCTTCCATATTATCATGCATTGCATTATACTGCTGCTAAGTTAACAAATTTCATGACACATGCCGATGATATTAATCCTGATTCTGATTCTGACATTAGTTGCTTTTCAGACTTTGGTCATGTATAATCTTCATAAATTCTATTGTATTTCTTTATTTTCTTATAAATGCCCACAAGAAAAATGAATCTCAGGGTTGTATATGGTGACTATAACATACTTTGATAATATATTTACTTTGATTTTTGACTTTGACTCTGTTTGAGGGGAAAATTTTTCCTCTTGGCTTCCCCCTCACCTGAAATGTATGAAGTGGACAAAAGTGTATGTGGGCTGATTGGATACAAATAGAACATAGAACATAGAACATAGAATAGTACAGCACAGTACAGGCCCTTTGGCCCACAATGTTGTGCCGACCCTCAAACCCTGCCTCCCATATAAGCTCCCACCTTAGATTCCTCCATATACCTGTCTAGTAGTCTCTTAAACTTCACTGCCTCCACCACTGACTCAGGCAGTGCATTCCACGCACCAACCACTCTGAGTAAAAAACCTTTCTCTAATATCCCCCTTGAACTTCCCACCCCTTACCTTAAAGCCATGTCCACTTGTATTGAGCAGTGGTGCCCTGGGGAAGAGGCGCTGGCTATCCACTCTATCTAATCCTCTTATTATCTTGTACACATCTATCATGTCTCCTCTCATCCTCCTTCTCTCCAAAGAGTAAACCCTAGCTCCCTTAATCTCTGATCATAATGCATACTTTCTAAACCAGGCAGTATCCTGCTAAATCTCCTCTGTACCCTTTCCAATGCTTCCACATCCTTCCTATAGTGAGGTGACCAGAACTGGACACAATACTCCAAGTGTGGCCTAACCAGAGTTTTATAGAGCTGCATCATTATATCGCGACTCTTAAACTCTATTCCTCGATTTATGAAAGCTAACACCCCATAAACTTTCTTAACTACCCTATCTACCTGTGAAATGTTGGAGGAGTCCAGGCATTCCCAACCTTTTTTATGCCATGGACCAATACCAATATGTCAAAGGATACTGCACAATGTAGACCGATTGTAGATCCGGGCAGAGAAATGGCAGATAGAGTTCAATCTGGACAAGTGTGAGGTGTTGCAACTTGGGAGGTCAAATGTCAAAAGAATATGTTGAGTCATTGGCAGGACAAAGGGTGTTTGAGGTGCAAGTATCAGAGATATCAATCATACAGGCAAAGGGCTAGTTTAATTTGGCATTGTGATCAGCACAGAGATTGCGGACAGAGGGGCCTGTTCTTCTGCTGTACTGTTCTGTGTTCCATGTAAGGCTAAACAATAAACACTGTTGGTGCACAGATGTTGAAAATAGTGTGTTATGGGCCAAATGCAGGGAAATGGGTTAGGATGGACCGGTTGGGCTGAAGGGCCTATTTCTGTGCTGTATAACTCTGAGTCTAAGCAACCAAATTTTAGAATAGAGTAACATTTATCAGTATTTGTAAATGGTTGTTTATCTGCTCCTGTAAGTTGTAAAGACATTGGCTGAAGTGTGTAAATGTGTGTATGTGTTGGCAAATGTAATTAGTGTCATGGTGTCTGAGGTAATAGACTTTGGGCATAAGGCAGGCACTCCATAAGTGGATAAATGCAGTGTGGAATTGACGGAGTGTTTAAACGCCTGGGCTTTCATCATTATAAGCTACATCACAGCTGTATTAAATTATAAAGGCTTCAATGCTGCACTTTATCAGAAGAGATCATGACTGTTCAGACCTCATTTGAAATTTGAGCTAACTTTTGGAAATACAAAGTTGAAAGCGTAGGCACTATGCTGGTAATGTGTAGCTTGAATCAAGCAGTACTTTAATTTGAAGAATACAAGTTTGAAGTAATGTTGATTTCCAAGGTGGTGGAGAACATCCAATGCCCCTCATCAAAATTCATTCCTGGGACATAGCTGCGATGACAGATTGGGCAATTGAGGATGACATTCCACTGTTATTTAACAGCAGCTTGGTTCAGTGCATGAACTTAAAGAAAGGTGCAGAGACAGAGATTCTCCTCAGAATCATGGTGGAAAATTGAAACCAAGTCAGGGCACCTGTTGCCTTTTCTCTCTTTACAGGCTGCGTGAGGTTAATTTTATTATCAAAGTATACACTACCCTATACTACCTTGAGATCCATTTTCTTACAGGCATTTACAGGTGAGTAAAGAAATACAATAGAATTTATGAAAAACCGTACATAAATGAGAACTAAGAAACAACCAAAGTGCAAGAGAAAGCCAAATATGCAAATAATTAAACAACGAGAACTTGAGCTGAAAGTGAGTCTGTAGGTTATAGAATCATTTCACAGTCCTGTGAAGTTATCCACACTAGTTTATTAAATTGATGGTTTAGGTTACTACCTGTTCCTGAACCTGATGTTGTGGAACCTAAGGCTCCTGTAGCTCCTTCTTGATGGAAGTCATGAGATGTGAACATACTCTGGATGATGGGGAGTCCTTGACGATGGATGCTGCTTTTTTGTGACAGTACTCCATGTAAATGTTCTCAATGGTTGGGAGGGCTTCACCTATGATGGACTGGGCGGTATCCACCACTTTCTGTAGTCTTACCTGTTCCTGGGCATTGGGGTTACCATACAAGGCTGTGGTGAAACCAGTCAGGATACTCTCCACTGTGCATCTATAGAAGTGTGTCAAAGTTTTAGATGACTTGCCGAACCTACACAAACTTTGAAGAAAGTTGAAGCACTGCCATCTTAGTGATGGCACTTACGGGCTGGTCCCAGAACAGTTCTGAAGGTGGGGAGGAACAGATTAATGTTCCTGACTGGTTTACTTGCTTCTCCCTGATTTTCTACTGGCCGCCGAAAAATACACCAACTATTATCAGTCAATAATCAGAGCATGGCTGCGAGAGCCAGTTCTGTCATGGCAGGTTAGTGTCTGAACCAGGTCGTCCACAACCTGATTAGAACACTGTAAACCTGGCTCAATGATAATGTTGAGCCTTGCTCCTAATGTTAAAAAATTTCCCATCAGCAGGGTTTATTTCCTTGTGTTAATGGGAGTTGATTGGAAACACTGAGGGAGCTTTGTTTAAACTGACACCAGTCAGGGTTAAGTTTCTGACAGAAGCAGCTCAGAGCTCAACCTTCATGTGCACCAACTACCAACCTTTGTTCTTTTTCACTTAATAAGCTCAAGCTTTGTTGAACAAAAAAACTTTCAACATGCTCTTTATCTTTTGGTTTCAACTGGATAGTCGTAACTTTGGCAAATGAATGATCGTTGATGATTTTCAAAGGCCTCTCTCTCATCATAAGTATCACATGGGTTCCACTATTGCTTATATCTTCTAATTAGAGCGGCAGAGACGGTGAACATTCAGCCCATTGGGTTCATTCTGGCTTTCAAGAAAGTAGCCATATCAATTCCAATCCCCCCCTTATTTCCCCGTACTCTACTATGTATTCTCTGTCACATGGGTATCAAATCTCCTTTGATGGTTTTTAATTAGCCTACACCAGGGGATGATTAGCTTCAGCCAATTAACCTGGCAATACATTTTTGGGATGCTGGAGGAAACTGAAGAACCTGGGGTTTCTCATTTCCTGCTGCCTTTTTTAACAGCTGCTACAAAATACCTCAGGGCTGATTAGGGGCAGGAACATGATAACTTGTTTCCATACTAGGTTGTGAAACCTAATTCTGTTGGCCGCTTTTCACATTAAAGAGCTATAGAGCATAAAACTTTACAACACAGTACAGGCCCTTCGGCCCACGATGTTGTGCTGAACTTTAATGTACTCTAAGATCAATCTAACCTTTTGCTTCCACATCACCCTCCATTTTTCTTTCATCCATGTGCCTTGCCTACTTAAGATCCTCTTAACTGTTTCGAGCGTATCTGCCTTCACCACTCCTGGCAGTTTATTCCATATACCTGCCATTCTCTATATAAAAAAACTTACTTCTGACATCCCCCTCCCCAACCCACCAGACATTCCTCCAACCATAAATTAATGCCCTGTCATGTTAACTATTTCCACCCTGGGAAACGTCTCTGGTTGATAACTTACCATCTTGTACACCTCTAACAAGTCACCTCTCATCCTTCAAAGAGAACAGATCTAGCTCACTCAATCTATCTTTATAAGACATGCTCTCTTATCCAGGCAACGTTCTGGTAAATCACCTCTGCACCCTCTCTAAAGCTTCCACACCCTTCTTATAATGAGGCGACTAGAACCGAACACAGTTTTCCAAGTATGCATTGTACAGAAAGTCCTGAACCTTCTCACTGGTACATGGAGAAAGCAAAACCTACGAGTATGGTAAATATAAAGCAAAACAGAACTTGCTTGATAAACTCATTAAGGGAGCCATCTCCCAGGGGGTGGTGAGAGTGTGGAACGAGCTGCCAGCGGAACTGGTGGATGTGGGTTGATTAAGAGAAGTTTGGACAGCTACGTGGATGGGAGGGGTATGGAAGGCTATGTTCTGGGTGCAGGTCAATGGGACTAGCAAAAGACTAGCTCAGCATGGACTAGATGGGCTGAAGGGCCTGTTTCTGTGCTGTGTTCTCACTGACTCTATGATTTCTGTTTTTATATTAAGAGGATTTCTTGGTTTTGTTTGTACCTGTTGGGAGAAAAAGCCTTTCTGTAAATTCAGATAATCAGGGAAAAGGAGAGAGAATGATGGAATAAAAGAAAACTCAGCTGTCTAAAACACTGAGCGGAATTCTGTCTTCCTGGTGCTCTAGATGATGCTTCTCATGCCTCAGTCCTGGTAACGTGTTTTATTATTGTTACCTTTCCAAGGTACATGGGAAAGAACTTGCTTTGCATGTCATCATACAAGGCAGTGGAGTAGAATTAGGAAGGCCATTCTGCCCATCACATCTGCTCTGTCATTCCATCATGGCTGATTCATTTTCCCTCCCAAACACATTCTCCTGCCTTCTCCCCATAATCTCTGACACCTTCCCTAATTAAGTGTCTATTAACGTGCTTTAACAGGGTGGAGGAGCAACACCTTATATTTCATCTGGGTACCTCCCCTCATCTGATGGTTTGAATATCAGTTTCTCCTTCCAGTGAACAAATCTACCCCCCACCCCCATCTTCCTCTATTCCCCACTCTTCTCACCTGCCTATTACTTCCTCCTGGGTCTCCTCCTCCTTCCCTTTCTCCTATTGTCCACTCTCTTCTCCTGTCAGATTCTTTCTTCTCCAGCCCTTGTTGCTTCTCAGCCACCTGGCTTCACCTGTCACCTTCCAGCTAGCCTTTTCCCCTCTCCCCACCTTTTTATTCTGGCAACTCCCCCCTTCTTTCTCAGTCCAGTAAAAGGGTCTCGGCCCGAAATGATGACTGTTTATTCCTTTCCATGCCTGACCTGCAGAGCTCTTCCCGCGTTTTGCGTGTGTTGCTTTAAATACACCCGGTATCTTTGCATCCACAGCTGTCTGTGCAATGAATTCCAGAGACTCACCACCCTTTGGCTAAAGAAATTCCTCCTCATGTCTGTTCTAAAGTGACATCCTTTTTCCCTCTGGTCCTAAACTCCCCCATTGGAAACATCTGCACATCTATTCTATCTAGATCATTGACATTGCACAGTGCATCGAGATGGTACAAGAGAAAATTAACAGAATACAGAATGAAGTGTTACAGTTGCAGAGAAAGTGTGATGCAGGTAGATAGTATGGAGCAAGGTAATAATGAGGTATATTGTCTGGTCAATTGTCCACCTTTTCATACCTGGGAGCCATTCAATAGTCTGATAACAGTGGGATAGATGCTGTCCTTGAGTTTGGTGGGAGGTACTTTCAGGCTTTTGTATCTTCTGCCTGATGGGAGGAGGGAGAAGAGAGAATGTTTGAGATGGGAGGGGTCTTGAAACACATTACACTGGATTATACAGTACACCTCGCTCTGTTACACTCTGGTTGGGAGTTTGAAATATTATTGCGTTCCCATCAGCGCATTGTTCCAATGACCTGTGCCAACTTCCCTCAGCTTCACGGGGATTACTTCATTCTGCTTCAAGGAATTCCCATTAGAAGTGAAGTTTACAGACCTCAATGTTCTTTGCAAGTATGTAACCAAACTTTGTAGGTTCCAGGAACTCGTTAAGTTTGATCTTACCTTTGGCTCTGAGAGAAAAAGAAAACCTGTAGAAATGGCAATCACATTAGAAATTTCACTCTGATTTAGGGTCCGATTTATTTATCACATGTTCATCAAAATATACAGTGAACTGCATCAACCAATACAAAGTAAGGATGTGCTGGCAGCCCACAAGAGTCGTCACACTTTCCCTCGCTAACATAGCATGTCCATTGGTTGCAAAAGCTGTTTTTTTAAAATCATGAAGTTCACACATCTGTTTCAAAACTTGTTTGATTGCTGTGAAAGTTACATTTTAGAATGATTAATCATTGTATTTACCCAGATAAATTCCCTTGGGAAAATTCTCATGTTAATGTTTCTGAGCAGAACATGATTGAGATAGTGGATAATATTATTTCACCGCATAATTTTATTTTGCATCCTGTTCTTTCAGTTTCTCTTCTGTGAAAAATAATGTGCAGATGCTGGAAATCTCTAATAAAAATAAGACGTACTGGAAATCCTCAGCAGGTCGTGCAGTATGTGCAGAGAGAAACAATTCACATTGCAGCTCCTCATCTCTTCATCCAAATTAAGGGTCCCAGACTCTTTTTGCTTGTTTATTGTGGCAGTAGCCCAGCTTTGGAGTTGAGATTCTATACTGAAGTGCAGTAGTCTTCCACATCCTGAGTTCTCAGAGTTAATGTTATATTGTTCTGTAACATCTCATTTAAAGAATCTACCTCAAATAGTATGGGTGGTGGAAAGGAAGGGGGCAGATACCAGAATAAGAAGGTGGCGGGGAGCGGAAGGAGGACAAGTTGGCAGGTGATAGGTGAGACCAGGTGTGTGGGTGAGGGAGAGATGAAGTAAGAAGCTGGGATGTGATGGCAGAAAAGGGGAAAAGGAATCTGAAAGGAGAGGAGAGTGGACTATGGGAGAAAGGGAAGGAGGAGGGGAACCAGGGGAAAGTATATCTTCGTCATAATGCTGGTCTGGCTGTTGGCACACATCCTGAGATTGAACGAAAACATGCTGAAAGATTATTGTGGTATCGGCCGTATGATTAAATAATTCTTGAGGAGGAATTTGGGTATGAAACTCTGGATAAGGAAGCACAGGATGTTACAGAACTGTAACTCAAATAGGTTCATGGTTAGGTTATAAGTTGATTACAACAAACAAACTTTAGATTGTATGAAACAAGAGTAATTAATAGTGATGGGGAACTGATAGATTGATGGGGTAGTGTCTGTCAGATGAAATGGAACCTGTAGTTTTTGGTATGAGGTAGGGTTAAACTAAACCTTGCTGATACTGGAGCCATTGGAATTCAATTAATCCATCTACTTCTGATGATAAATGGTGCATGAAATCTAAATATCTGTCAAAAAGTTCTGTGATGATTTAAGTCCAGCATTTTGGATAAAGAGTCAAAACTCAAATGATAACCAGAGGCTGAGGATTAATTTATCAGTGGTGACATTGCCATTAAACTGTGAGCAACAATAATGCTCTCTCGGTTATTGAAATTCAGCCTTTGCTGAGAATGTGCGGACAATCTGCTTTCACACTAAATAGCCCGAAACCTGCACATTCTCAACTCCTGCTGCATGTGTGGTCAGATACGGACGGTCAGTGCAGAGCCTGAGAAGTGCAGTCCGCTTCTGCAACAGCTTCCAAACATTGGTGTTTCACAGTGTGACACCGGAGGGGTCTCCACCATTGAGCACATCTACTTAGAGAACTGTCAGGGAAAAAGCAGCGTCCATTATTAACGACGGCCACCATCCTGGCCATGTTCTCTTGCTACTACAATCAGGAAGGAGGTAGAGGAGCCTTCGGTCCCACGCCACCAGGTTCAGGAACAGTTATTACCATACAGCCATCAGGCTCCTGAATCAGAATGGATAACTTCACTCACCTCAACACTGAATTGATTCCATAACTTACAGACTCACTTTCAGGGACTCCACAACTTATGTTCTCGGTATTATTTATTTGGTTATTTTTTTTATTTGTCGTCTTTTGCATGTTGGCAGTTTGTCAGCTTTGCGTGCATTTTTTCATTGATTCTATTGCTCTATTGTGAATGCCTGCAAATAAATGAATCTACATATACGTGACATATACGTACTTTGATAGCAAATTTACTTTGAACTCTGAATCTGTATGGGGCTGCCAGTGTTAATGTAAAAGACACATTTCACGGTATGTTTCCATGTACGTGTGATAAATAAACTCGAATCTTAATCTTGAAGTAGTCAAAAAGCAGATGCTGTGCTGACCCTTACCTGAACACAGATAAAAACATCTTCCTGTCACAGAGAGGATGCATCTGGAGTAATTTGCCTGAGTCTGATGTCCTCACAAATGAAACCTGTGCCAGAGAGAGTGAAGTTAATGAGATAAAGCAAATTGGAGTTGTACTGTCTTGTGTTTAGAAGATGCTGGGATGATCATAAGACCATGAGATAGATGAGCTGAAGTAGGCCATTCGGCCCATCGAGTCTGCTCCACCATTCAATCATGGGCTGATCCAATTCTTCCAGTCATCCCCACTCCCCTGCCATCTCCCCATTCCCTTTGATGCCCTGGCTAATCAAGAATCTATCCATCTCTGGCTGAAATGCACCCAATGACTTGGCCTCCACAGCTGCTTGTGGCAACAAATTCCACAGATTTACCACCCTCTGACTAAAGTAATTTCTCCACATCTCTGTCCTAAATGCATCTCCTTCAATTCTGAAATCATGCCCTCTTGTCCTATCCTAGACTCCCCTACCAAGGGAAATAACTTTGCCATATCTAATCTGTTCAGGCCTTTTAACATTTGGAATGTTTCTATGAGATCCCCCCTCATTCTCCTGAACTCCAGGGAATACAGCCCAAGAGCTGCCAGACGTTCCTCACACTGTAACCCTTTCATTCCTGGAATCATTCTCGTAATCAACCGTGTAAGATTCTTGCAGGTTGGTCATTGGAAATTGACCCATGATTAAGCTCAGATTAAATTGGAGGATTGCTGAGCAGATTGGCTCAAAGGGCTGGAAGGGCCTGCGCCACACTGTATCTCAATAAATAGATAAATTAATCATGAAAGAATTTCCAATGGCCAATTAATGTACCGACCGGTTCATCTTTGGAATGTGGGAGGAAACTGGAGCACCCGGAGTAAATCCACATGGTTGACAGGGAGGACGTATAAACTCCTAACAGGGAGTGGCACGAATTGAACCCAGGTTTCCTGTATTATACAGTGTTGTGCTAACCACTACACTACTGTGCCATCCTAACCGGGAAGGTGTGAAGATAGTCTTTGCCATCTCTCTAGATGTGGGTTCAGCCACTCAGAGCAGAGATGAGGAGAAATGCCTTCACCCAGATAGTGGTGAATCTTCAAAATTCTCACCCTAAGAGGACAGTGGAGGATCGGTCACTGAGTATATCTGAGATGGTGATGAATGGATCTCTGCATATTAAGGGGGATTAAGGGCTATCGATTACCCAAGTTCCACAGGGCCATGAGAAATGGCCAGAGGGCTGTCATCTCAGCAAGTGCTATTCATTTCAAAGGAACAGATGGATGTTGTCCACTTGGTGATTTACAAACAGCTTCTTCCCCTCTGCTATCAAGTGTCTAAATGGTTCATGAACACTGCCTCGCTGTTCCTCATTTGCTCTTTTGTAATTGGGAGTAATTTATTAATGTATTGCACTGCAAAACAGTAAATTTCACAACATATCTCGGTGATAATAGAGCTGGTGCTGATTCTGAATCAACCAGAGGGAGTGAGTAGTGCAGTCTCTCTGTCTGCTCCACAATAGAGAGCAGGAAGTCATGTGAGGCTGTATTGTCTGCCCACTATGGGTCTCCGTCCATCTCTTCTGTGGACTTAGTGGTGCTTATCTGGGATTCATTAGTTCCCGAATTCCCCCAAAACTTTCCTATTCATGATTATTTAATGTCACTTCCAGTACATGAGTGTAAAGGAGAATGAAATAATTGTTAGTCTGGGTCCGATGCAGCACAAAAAACACAATAAGATAAAGAACAGAATACTAAAAAACACAATAGATATAAATACATAAGATAGTTTATATACATAGATTGATTGTATGTCCATAAAATGATGCTAGGCAAAGGAGTCTCTCTACACAAGATGACCCTGACAGGAAATGATAAAGTAGTAGGATTGGGGGTGTGGCGGGGTGGGTTAGTGGGCGGAGGTGTTGATCAGCCTCACTGCTTGGGGAAGGTAACTGTTTTTGAGTCTGCTGGTCCTGGTGTGGATGCTGCATATCCACCTCCCTGATGGGAGTGGGATAAACAGTCCATGAGCAAGGTGGATGGGATCCCTTGTGATATTTCTGGCATCTTTCTGTATATATGTCCTAGATGGTGGGTAGGCTGGTGCCAGTGATGTACTGAACAGTTTTGACGACCTGCTGTAGAGCCTTCCTGTCTGCCTCAGTGCAGCTTCTGTACCACGCAGTGATGCAGCTTGTTAGGATGCTCTCTACTGTGCATGTGTAGAATGATGTGTGTAAAGTCCAGCTCTCTCCTGCCTCCTCAGAAAGCAGAGGAAAGTAGTTTCCTATCCATGTGTCTGTACAATTCTATTTTAAATATTGTTTATGTACTTGCTCAATCATCTTTTCTGGAATTTTTGCTCTGAGTGAAGATGTTAAATATTGTTTATACACCTGTCTCAATCATTTCTTCCAGTAATATATTCCATAAACTGGCCACCATCTGAGTGAAAAATTTGTCCCTCAGATTTGAATTAAGTCTCTCCTGTCTCACCTTAAATCTGTGCTGTCTAGTTCTTGATTCTGTGTGGCTTGACCAACGTTATGTACAACACCGAACCCGTGAAAGTGGAACGCTAATCCTTCCGTGAGGTGCGGGTTTGGGTGTTATTTTGTTTTGCTTGCCCTGTCTTTCCTTGGGATTCATGTCTGGGCATCTAACCGCTGAGCCTCTCCCAAAGAGGGGGAATGCACACAGACTGGTATATGTCTCCTTTTGAACAAGTGCATCAAATTACAAGCCAGCTATCTCACGTAGAATGTGTTCATGCTTGCTGTAAGGCAGCTGACACCTAGGGGCACTTGGAAGAGCTCTATGTAAACCTGCTCAGATCAGAGGTGGGTTTATTCCCTTTGCATATTTAGTTACATTTTACACAACATGGACATCAAAGCCACTGATTTCCAACATGGATATCAAAACCACTGGTCTCCAACATGGACATCAAAGCCTCTGGTCTCCAGCATGGGCATCAAAGCCTCTGGTCTCCAACATGGACATGAAAGCCTCTCGTCTCCAACATGGGCATCAAAGCCTCTGGTCTCCAGCATGGGCATCCAAGCCTCTGGTCTCCAACATGGACATCAAAGCCTCTGGTCTCAAACATGGACAACAAAGCCACTGCTCTCCACTAATAGTGCCACAGGGCCTAATGTTCGCAACTGGCTTTAATTGGGGAAAATGATCACACAACATGAATTTAACAGTGTGATTGTATGAGAAGTTATTTATACACAGAATCCTTGACAGAGTCTGTTCTATTACGGGGATTAACTTCCCCGCCATCAAGCACATCTTCAAGAGGCACTGTCCATCAATAAGGGCCCATCACACATGACGTGCCCTCTTCTCATTGCTACCATCAGGGAGGTACAGGAGCCTGAAGACCCACACTCAATGATTCAGGAACAGCTTCTTCCCCTCTGCCAGCAGATTTCTGAATAGCCCATGATTATGACCTCGGTAATCATATTTTGTTCTAATTATTTATTTTTGTAACTTATAATAATTTTTATCTTGCACTGTACCACTGCCACAAGACAACAATGTCGGTGATAATAAACCCGATCCTGAATCTGGCTAATA
Source organism: Mobula birostris (assembly GCF_030028105.1). Classification (NCBI taxonomy): domain Eukaryota; kingdom Metazoa; phylum Chordata; class Chondrichthyes; order Myliobatiformes; family Myliobatidae; genus Mobula; species Mobula birostris. The sequence continues at coordinate 28,272,125 of NC_092392.1, read as the reverse complement.
ACTGAAATTGAATTTTTTAGACTCATCAAAGTGATTGATTTGCTGGTGACCTCAAGGCCTCAGCTAGGTCTGTGGGCTGAGGATTGGCAAATGGCATTCATTCCAGACAAGTGCAAACTGTTGCGTTTTGGTAAATCAAACCAAAGTAAATGGTAGGGGCTTGGGGAGTGTAGCAGAATAGAGGGGCCAAAGAGAGGAGGAATATAATATGTTAAAAGTGAAAAACAGAAAAAAAATTCTGCCAGAACAACACACACAAAATGCTGGAGGAACTCAGCAGGTCAGGCAGCATCTATGGAGAAGAATAAATAGTCGACATTTCAGACTGAATTCTATGTGTGTTATATTGAGAGTGATGTTGCAAGTAGACAGGCTGGTGACGAAGGCACTTGGCACATTGGCTTTCATCATTCCTGGCATCTGAGTATTGAAGCTGGGATGTTATATTGCAGTTGTCCAAACACTGGGTGAGGCCAAACTTAAATTATTGTTTACTGTTTTGGTCATCCTGTTATAGGAAAGACGTCATTAAGCTAGAAATAGTGCAACGAAGATTTATGAGGATGTTACCGTGACTTGAGGGCCTGAGTTATTGAGAGAGGTTGGGCAGGTTAGGATTTTATTCATTAGAGCATTGAGACTGGAGGGTGACATTATAGAAGTGTATAAAATCATGAGTAGCTTATATAGGAGTAACGTGCATGGTTGTCCCCTGAAAAAAAAGACTAAAAACTAGATACCATAGGTTTATGATGAGAGGGGAAAGATTTCAAAGTGACCCGAGGGACATCTTCTTCACACAGAGGCTGGTAGGTGTATGGAATGAGCTCCCTGAAAAAAGCAGAGAATGAGGGAGTTGCAATAATCTTTAAATGATATTTGAATAAGTAGGCAGATAGGAAAGGTTCAGAGGGACATGGGACAAATGCAAGCAGTAAAACAGGTGAGCACTTTGGTCAGCATGGACCAGTTGGGCTGTAGGGCCTGCTTCTGGGCTGTAAGACTTTATGACTCTAAGCTCCCAGCAAAACATTTTGTTTGGGCAACTCTGTCACACAGGTCTGGAGAGGGGGCTCAGTCCTGAATTCGAGTGTTGTCTATGTGGAGTTTGCACGTTCTCCCTGTGGTTGTATAGGATACACTTTGGTGCTCCAGTTTGCTCCTACATTCCAAAGGTTGAGGGATTCAATATCCCCCAGTGTAGGGTTTGGAGAGAGAAATTGGGGCTAGATTCAATTGCCCCTAGTGTAGCATTTGGAGGGGAAATTAGAGAGTAGATACAAAATTCAAAGTAAATGTATAAACAAAGTCACTAAATGTCATCATTTGCTAGCCTGAGATTCATTTTCTCAGTGTCGTGTAATGAATCTGAGGATAGTATATGGTAATGTGTAAATACTTTGATAATAAATTTACTTTGAACTTTACACTTTGAGATTCAATTGTCCCTAATTTAGGTGTCTGGAGGGGGAATTGTAGGGGTAGATTTATTTGCCTCTTGTGTAAGTGTCTGGATGGAGGATTGTGGGGGTAGATTCAAATGCCTTCAGTGTAGGGAGAATTAAAGGGTAGTGATTGGCACGTGCAAGGGAAAACAGGTGAATTGCTGAAAAAGCTCTGAGACAGCATGGATTTGACGTGTTGAGTGACCTTCTGTGTTGTAAGGGATCATGAATCCTCTCTGACACATGGTTTGATGTAACATTTCCTATGGGATTTGATGGTAATTCGTTATCTTTGAAATGTAAACGCTGTTGGGATGAAGGAAGCTCCAGAGACATTCTCTGCCCAGCAGTCTCCATGGCAACTGACACATTGTGTTGGTGTGATTGTTTGAGCGACGTATACCGTCAGGATTCAAGCCAACTGTTCTGACGTCTACCTCCACATCTGATCAATTGACAAGGCCTCAGATCCTGTGAAAGTGTGGTGTTGGGTGTTATAAAGACGGGAGATTCTGTAGATGCTGGGAATTCAGAGCAACACACAAAGTGCTGGAGGAACTCAGCACGTCAAGCAGCATCTATGGAGGGGAATAAAGAGTCGATGTTTCAGGCTGAGGCCCTTTGTCAGGAAGGGACAAGTGTTGAGGTGTTGGTTGGTGCACGTCACCAAAACATAAGGGTGGACACCAAACCTCACAAAGCCAGGGGAAGCTGCCTCTTGTGTTTACTTATTGGAGTTTTTGGAGTTTGGGAGTTTGAGTGTAAACATGATTCTTCAAGTTTTCCAAGTGAAATGCTGTAATTTTTGTTAGATAGAGTGATAAGAGTCAGAGAACATTACAGAACAGAAACAGGCCTTTTGGCCCATTTAGTTCATGCTGAACTATTATTCTGCCTACTTCCATCAACCCACAACCGGACCATAGCCCTCCATACCCCTCCAATCCGTGAACCTATCCAAACTTCTCCTAAACGTCGGATTCAAATCCGCATCCACCACTTCTGCTGGCAGCTTGCTCTACACTCTCACCACCCTCTGAGTGAAGAAGCTCCTCCTCAGGTTTCCCTTAAGCATTTTACCTTTCACCCTTAACCCATGACTTCCAGTTCTAGTCTCACCCAGCCTCAGGGAAGAAAAGCCTACCTGCATTTATCCTGTCTATATCCTCAAAATTTTGTATACCTCTATCAAATTGCCACTCATTCTCCTACTTTTAAGGGGAAAAAAGCCCTAACCTATGCAACCTTTCCCTATAAAACAGGCCCTCAAGCCCTGGCAACATCCTTGTAAATTTTCTCTGCACTCTTTCAATAACAGAACTTTGTGATTTCTTTTTCTTGCTGGTGCTCTCCATTTTATACACGTTCCATCTTCCAACCACCAATGTACAGAATAAGATGGCACTAAAGAGCTAAGAACTTGTTTCTGTTGGTTTTCTGCTTGTGAACTGAGCTTGTACACTCTATTCACATTGTAATCTGGTTTCTCCAATGGGGCAAACTCTACCTTGAAAAATTCCACCAAAGTTTATTCAGCTAGAGTGAGATCTGTTCAAGTGTCTTCAACCATCTGTGACATTTCATCCCAAGTCACCTACAAATCCTGAGTCATCTTCCTGACATCAACCAGTCTTCATTGTCCTCCCCTCACTCTGATAACCCCTCACCAATCCATCTCCATCGTCCTCCCCTCACTTTGATAACCCTCACCAACCCATCTCCAATGTCCTCCCTTGCTCTGATATCCCCTCACCAACCTAATGGCTTAAGTGGCCACTGAATATTGTCCCTGAGGAGGTGCTGGTGGTGGAGTCTTGGGGAGGGGTTGATTAGAATGTGGGAAGAATGAAATGGGATTAAAGCAGGAAAACAAGAGATTCTGCAGATGCTGGAAATCCAAAGCAACACACACAAAATGCTGGAGGAACTTGGCAGGTGAGGTAACATCTATGGAAAGGAATGTTTCAGGCTGAGACTCTTTATCAGGACTCAAGATTAGTGTAGGTAGATGCGTGAAGGTTGGCAGGGAATGGATGGGCAGAAGGGCCTCTTTCTGTGCTCTGTGGCTCATTAGACCATGTAATTGTGTGATACATTTACTCTGTTTCATTAATACCCACATAGCTTCAATTAATTTGAAATATCCAACAAATAATGAGCCTGGCACGGTAGCGTGGCGATTTACAGCACCAAGTGAGCCAGGTTCAATTCCCACCACCGACTGTAAGGAATTGGTATGCTCTCGCTGTGACCCTGTGCGTTTTGTCGAGGAGCTCTGGTTTCCCACCACATTCCAAAGACGTAAGGGGTAAGTAGGTAAATTAGTCACGTGTGTAATTTGGGCAGCAAAGGCTTGTTGGGCCAGAAGGGCCTGTTACCATACTGTATCTGTAATTAAAAAAGTATTAAAAATAAGTATCTCATCAAGCCAAGTAATTCATTGCAAAATTCTTTCCAGGTCAGAGGTTTGATGGGATACTTCAACTGTGACGACATAGGTATGTTTTCCTGTATCATTTGGATTTGGATTTGGTTGGGTCGGTGGAGGTGATGAATCTCCCAAAGGGATAACTTTCATTAGGTGTAGGAGTCACATATCTATTTTCTGTCTGTCCGTATTGTATTCTGTGTTGCATGTTTTAATATGGGCCGTGCTAATTTGTCACATGGGTGGGGACGTGGTACGAGTAATGAGTATAGGCACGTATTCACGCTTTGTGATGTCAGTTTTAGTTCGATTAGAGAGAGGCTGAGCAGGGGAATTGGCTATTTGTTGTTGACCGCTTATTTCATTTATTATGCTAATTATGCTAATTCTGATCACTCTTCTTTGCTGGCCTCATAATAAAGTATCAAACGTGCTTTTTTCGACTTGGCGCTCAGTTATTTGGAAGTGCGTCATACAGTGTCAACTCCTGAACTCGGTCTCTCAGCAGTTTTGGTTTGTAACTGCTGTATTGGGAGAACAACTTGATCCAAACCAGTGGCAGGATCATAATAAAAGGTGATGCTGGTTTTGATAAATGAGTCGGCTCTTTCAGGAGCATCGTTTGCAGCTCTCATGATATTGCAAAAGTTGCATGTCAACAGTTACCCTTGGTGGGTCCAGAGGTCTGGAAACTCCCTCCCAGTGCTCCCTGTATTGTGGTGTTACCTGTTAACAAGTTTTTACAAACAATGCTCTTCTCAGTCTCTGTACTTTCACAAATAATTCAATGTGTTTCCTGGTGCTTCAGGCTGTGAAGAAAAGACCATGAACTTTCCTGAGAAGAAAAGGGTGTGAAATAAATCCACTGAAAGAACTGATGTGTTGGGTCATTAAAATAAACCATTGTAAATTTCCAATAAAGTCCAAGGATTCTGGGTAAGGTCTCTGAAAAGCCATTTATTCACTGCGGCCTCTAGCTCTTCTTATTGTTTGGAGTGCACACCCTCCTGAGGGGATTGGCTGTGGCCTTTCCTGGAGCCAGTGTGGTTGGCGATAGGCAGCCTCATTATGGGAACCAGGTTCAATTGTTTGCAATTTAAAGAAAAGGACATTCTGTTTTTATGTTGTTGTATTCCAGGAATAATAAAATCTTTGATCTCCCTCTGGCTTTTTCCCCACTGTGAGGCCCCGTTTTTAAACCATACAGTATCTGCTGCTAACGGCCAGGTCCTGGGAGATGAGGGTCGATGTGGGAAGGAGGTTGCAGTTCCCGGATGTGGTGCACACAGCCCTACGCCCGGACATTGTACTATGGTCAACGGAAGACAAGAAAATAATTCTGATCGAGCTGACTGTGCCGTGGGAGGAGGGATGGGAAGAGGCCCACGAGAGAAAGGCCTTGAAGTACCAGCCCTTACTGCAGGAGTGTAAAGACAAGGGATGGCAGGCATGGTTGTTCCCTGTGGAGATCAGCTGCAGAGGTTTCCCAGCCAAATCAGCATGGCGGTTGTTGTCAGATCTGGGCCTGGACGAAAGGAGCAAAAAACAAGCAGCTTGTAGGATGGGGGAAGAGGCAGAACGAGCCTCTTGTTGGATTTGGAGTAGGCAAGAGGAGGGAAGCTGGAAGCCAGGAGCAGACGGGCAGTGATTTGGCCACCACTGCCGGCCCACCAACTGGAGAGTGTCGTGTTTAAAGGTCGAAACACTCGGTGAAGGTTAGAAACCAGCTGATGACATCTGCTCCTGGCTGAAGGCTACGGTTACCTTATAAGGTAACTGGAGAATGCACCCTAACAGGTGTATGTAACAAGTGTAATGCACTGAGGTTCTTGTTCTGTGATCAGAGTGTGCACGCAAGAGATTCTGCAGATGTTGGAAACCTTGAGCCACACATACAAAATGCTGGAGGAACTCAGCGGTCAGGAAGACCTCCAGAGTTGCTGCCTGACTTCATGGGTTCCTCAAGCACTTTGTGGAATTTCTGGGGGAGCTGGTTTGAGGATATTACTGCGTTATTCGTTCTCGAATGGGCTCTCATCTGCAGTGGTCATCTTCAAGTCTATCCACACCTGTCCTGATGACACTTCGTTGAAGAATGCTTTGTGCAGGTGCCCTGGCAGGTTTTGAGTGGATACGCAAGCAGAACCTTTGGACAACATTGGAGGAAGATCCATCCTTCCTGAAAGCATTTTCAGTATGTAACATCCAATCATAGACCTTAAACTTGGATGTAAACCAACAACATCTCACCCCATTTTCCCTCAGTGAGATCCATCAAACTGCAATGTGGCTCTGACCAGATTATTTGTCTTTACTCAGTTTGGACTATGGGAGAACTATTGCGCAGGGAACTATGATAACTTCCTACTGGAAACAGTGCATGGGATCTCTGGCATCCAGCTTTGCACTCTGATTAGAAGGGGTCTTCCCCACCCTCAATACTGCTTCAGAAAGTACCTGGGAAAAAAATAAAGTGGCGATTCTCTTTATTTTATTTATGTTTTATTATTTAGAGATGCAGCGCAGTAGCTGCCTCTTTCAGCCCACACCGCCCAGTTACACCCACGTGACTAATTAACCTACTGACCCGTATGTCTTTGAAATGTGGGAGGAAACCAGAGCCCCCAGAGGAAACCCACACGGTCAGAGGGAGAACGTCAGCACTCCTCGCAGACAACAGGTTACCCGTGCTGTAATAGCATTATGCTAACCTCTACACTACTGCACCGTCTCATGATCTTATAAGATCATCGCTCAGCCTCCTTCAATCTAGGGAAAGCAGTCCCAGCCTCTAACCCAAGTCCTTATAACTAATAACTTCCAGTCCTGGCAATATACTCACAGGTCTTTTTTGCACCTTGTCCAGTTTAGTGAGATCTTTCATGGTGCCAGGCAACCAGAATTCCAAATATGGCGTTAACAATGGAACATGATGTCCCACTTCTGTATCCTGACTGATGAAAGGCTTCTTCAGCACCCAGTCAAGGAAG